>NC_092227.1:62464011-62814011 GCF_036320965.1 Panulirus ornatus | reverse complement strand
TTACTAGTTTTTCCAATGATAGTGTGTACTGCATGGAGAGGGAGTTTTACACTTGTTGGGCCCCATCTCTTGAACTCTCCCTAATATCATACAATCTCTTAAATTCATGTAAGCTGTCTGCATTAACCATGTCAATCTGTTTCAAGAGTGTATGTGTATGTATTTATGTATGTGCGGGTATATATGGGACACACCTGAATTTGTGTGTGTGCATCTGTGTGCTTGTGTTTAGTTTACAATTTACATATTAAATGATAAAAACACATATATCTAATGGGACAAAACTAAAAAGTAAAAAATGGTTAGTATTGTACAATATTAACAATAAATAAAACAAAACTTTTGTTAAACATCAACAGTATCAATTTCTTCAAAACAGCTGATAGATGATGAAGAATTAAAGCTAACATCAAATCTGACTCTCTTTTCCTCACTTGAGGTACTTGAGGAAGATCGGAGTGAACTTTTCATTTGAGACTTTTTCTGTGCTGTCAATTGTTTCAGGTGCTGTATATATTCTTCACTATTTCTTGGCCAATGAGCCACAAGGTTCTTATTGTATTTCATGGCCCTACTTTCTGACAAGCATGATTCTGGGGCATTGTTTATAAAGCTTTGTAGTTTTTGAACTGCACGAACAGAGCGACAGGCTACAGCATGTAGATTACTCATAAACTCTTGACTGTTTTCTATGTCAGAATTTGAGGAGAATGAGCAATCCTCTAGACCGTCCACAGGTACTGGGCTAAGACCAGCAAATGACATTAAGTGCTGCAATCTTGTATTAAGTTCTTCAACTGCACCTTTGAAATTCTCTGCATTCATTTTGCCTGTGAAAAATATATCAGACATTACTTTCAAAATTTTCAAGCACCCATGCTGCATACCTGTGCTACAGCAGCTCAAGGTTCTTTGCTTGGTTTTCTACTTATTTACTAATTCATTATCTCAGTCCTTCACTCCTTAGTCTGTAACCCTAATTCCATATTTCCCTCACAAAAATATCAGTGAACATCTTATACTTGTATATACTTTAATGGACTGCACCATTTTCCATCAACTCTTCTTTGACAGACAAATGGAATTTTTACTTACCTTCTTTAACCATTTCACTCTGAAAATTCCATATATATTACAATACTTCTTCTATTGTTCATATTGAAGACCGCAATTACTCCATGGTTTACTGTTAAAACTGATGCATCTTATGTACCCTAAAATGCCTGCCAAACTGTATTGAAGACCGCAATTACTCCATGGTTTACTGTTAAAACTGATGCATCTCTTATGTACCCTAAAATGCCTGCCAAACTGTTTAGAGTGCTGCCATCTGTGCAACATCAATAAATGCAAATGTTAATCAGCAATATCTGATTCACCCACACAAGTTACTCAACATACATTTCCATGTATTTTCATAATAATTTAGGTAACTCATATGCAGAATAGCATACTATTTGTAATTTATGGGAAGGGAGTTTTCCACTCATGGGATCCTATATCTTGAAGATTCTCTACCATCATACAACTTCTTAAATTTATGAATGCTGTATGCATTACCAATGTCTTCAAAATATTCTGTTCCATTCACCCATTAATCACCACAAATGTGCTTCTTTACATCTTTTTTAACAAGTTGCTTACTTAATTTCTAATGTCATTTGGTTGCTCTTTCCCTACATCTCTCAAAAAACTGTTCACTGTCCATATCACTGATCTATTCTAAAAGCAAGTTACCCCTCACTCTTCTCTCTTCCAAGATGAGCAGATTTAAAGCTTTTAGCCTTCCCCTGTAATTTAGTTTTTGCAAAGGCATGTGCACCAGTAGGAAGAGAGGAGAGTGACTGGCTCCCAGTGAAAGTGAGTTTGCTGCAGGGGTGTGTGATGTCCCCATGGTTGTTCATTTTGTTTATGGATGGAGTGGTTAGGGAGGTAAATGCAAGAGTTTCGGAGAGAGGGGCAAGTATGAAGTCTGTTGCGGATGAGAGGGCCTGGGAAGTGAGTCAGTTGTCGTTCGTCGATGATACAGCTCTGGTAGCTGATTCAGGTAAGAAACTGCAGAAGTTGGTGACTGAGTTTGGAAAAGTGTGTGAAAGAAAAAAGTTGAGAGTAAATGTGAATAAGAACAAGGTCATTAGGTTCAGTAGGGTTGAGGGACAAGTTAACTGGGATGTAAGTTTGAATGGAGAAAAATAGGAGGAAGTGAAGTGTTTTAGATACCTGGGAGTGAGCTTAGCAGTGGATGGAACCATGGAAGCAGAAGTGAGGGGGGTGCAAAGGTTCTGGAAGCGATAAAGAATGTGTTGAAGGAGAGAACGTTATCTCAGAGAGCAAAAATGGGTATGTTTGAAGGAATAGTAGTTCAAACAATGTTATATGGTTGCAAGGCATGGGTCATAGAGAGGGTTGTATGGAGGAGGGTGGATGCATTGGAAATGAAATGTCTGAGGACAATATGTGGTGTGAGGTGGTTTGATCGAGTAAGTAATGAAAAGGTAAGAGAAATGTGTCGAAATAAAAAGAGTGTGGTTGAGAGAGCTGAAGAGGGTGTGTTGAAATGGTTTGGACATATGGAGAGAATGAGCAAGGAAAGATTGACAAAGAGGATATATGTGTCAAAGACGAAGGGAACAAGGAGAAGTGGGAGACAAAATTGGTGGTGGAAGGATGGAGTGAAAAAGATTTTGAGCGATCAGGGCCTGAAGATACAGGAGGGTGAGAGGCAAGCAAGGAATAGAGTGAACTGGAATGATGCGGTATACCAGGTTTGACCTGCTAAACCAGGGCATGTGAAGTGTGTGTGGTAAACCATGGAAAGGTCTGTGGATCCTGGATGTAGATAGGGAGATGTGGTTTCGGTGCACTACACATGACAGCCAAAGACTGAGTGTGAACGAATGTGGCCTTTTTTGTCTGTTTTCCTGGCACTACCTTGCTGAAGTAGGGGGGTAGTGATGCTATTTCCTGTGTGGCGGGGCAGCAACAGGAATGGATGAAGGCAAGCAAGTATGAATATGTACATGTGTATAAATGTGTATGTGTATGTATATGTATGTATGTGTATATATTTGTGTGTATGGGCCATTCTTCGTCTCTTTCCTGGCACTACCCCGTTGACATGGGAAACAGAGATTAAGTATGATAATCAAAAAAATATATATACCCTAGCCTGAGCCAGTTACCCATTTCATCAACCAACCCCTAGGGGTGGATGAACAGCTGGGTTGACTGTGGAATGACTGCTGCAACCGGATTCGAACCTATGCACTCGACCCTGGGCAGCTCATGAATTCATCACAGTCAGGAACGCTAACTGCTACACCACAGGAGTCCATATCCCAATCTGTTACTGCAGAATCTGTTATGTTTTGGGTACTTTCCAAAATTTTATCTCCTCCTAAAGTCTTGCTTCATCTCTGTTCATTTAGCTTCCTTGTTCACCAAATGATCAAACTGAAGCATTACAAAATCACTTTTATCAAGTGGTGTATCATGTACGTTTTCAATATCCATGCTAGTCTATCTGAAGTTAAGACCCAGTAATGAAGGTGAATCAGACCCTCTTATTCTATTATGCCTGCTGATATGCTGGTATAAGACATTTTTCAATACATACTCTTGGAACTTGTGTTTCCATGATTCAATCATGACTAACCTAATCCTTCCATTCTTTTTCTTTCTTTTTTCTTTCATCATACTATTCGCCATTTCCCGCGTTAGTGAGGTAGCATTAAGAACAGAGGACTGAGCCTCCTCCTCTGTTCCTTCTTTTGGAATATTAAAAATGGGAGGGGAGGATTTCCAGCCCCCCTGCTCCCTCCCCTCTTAGTCGCCTTCCACGACAAGCAGGGAATACATGGGAAGTATATTCTATCTCCTTGCACCTGAAATCCCTCATTATCAATACCATCCTTATTGTTCCTTCGTTGTTGTCACTGTATATTTGTTCTTTTTTTTTTATTATTATTTTGCTTTGTCACTGTCTCCCGCATTTGCGAAGTAGCGCAAGGAAACAGACGAAAGAAATGGCTCCACCCACCCACATACACATGTATATACATACACGTCCACACACGCAAATATACATACCCATACATCTCAATGTACACATATATATACACACACAGACATACATATATACACATGCACACAATTCACATTGTCTGCCTTTATTCATTCCCATTGCCACCTCGCCACACATGGAATACCATCCCCCCCCCCCTCATGCATACGAGGTAGTGCTAGGAAAAGACAACAAAGGCCCCGTTCGTTCACACTCAGTCTCTAGCTGTCATGCAATAATGCCCAAAACCACAGCTCCCTTTCCACATCCAGGCCCCACAGAACTTTCCCTGGTTTACCCCAGACGCTTCATATGCCCTGATTCAATCCACTGACAGCACGTCAACCCCAGTATACCACATCGATCCAATTCACTCTATTCCTTGCCCGCCTTTCACCCTCCTGCATGTTCAGGCCCCGATCACTCAAAAATTTTTCACTCCATCTTTCCACCTCCGATTTGGTCTCCCACTTCTCCTCGTTCCCTCCACCTCCGACACATATATCCTCTTGGTCAATCTTTCCTCACTCATTCTCTCCATGTGCCCAAACTATTTCAAAACACCCTCTTCTGCTCTCTCAACCACGCTCTTTTTATTTCCACACATCTCTCTTACCCTTACATTACTTACTCGATCAAACCACCTCACACCACATATTGTCCTCAAACATCTCATTTCCAGCACATCCACCCTCCTCCGCACAACTCTATCCATGGCCCACACCTCGCAACCATACAACATTGTTGGAACCACTATTCCTTCAAACATACCCATTTTTGCTTTCCGAGATAATGTTCTCAACTTCCACACATTCTTCAACGCTCCCAGGATTTTTGCCCCCTCCCCCAACCTATGATTCACTTCCGCTTCCATGGTTCCATCCGCTGCCAGATCCACTCCCAGATATCTAAAACACTTTACTTCCTCCAGTTTTTCTCCATTCAAACTTACCTCCCAATTGACTTGACCCTCAACCCTACTGTACCTAATAACCTTGCTCTTATTCACATTTACTCTTAACTTTCTTCTTTCACACACTTTACCAGACTCAGTCACCAGCTTCTGTAGTTTCTCACATGAATCAGCCACCAGCGCTGTATCATCAGCGAACAACAAGTGACTCACTTCCCAAGCTCTCTCATCCCCAACAGACTTCATACTTGCCCCTCTTTCCAATGGTGATATTTGTTCTGTATCATTAAAATCCTTTGGATGAATATATATCAACAATACAACTATGCACTTCTTTCCTGTATATACAATTCCCATAAGGTATTCTCTCTTTCCTGAAACCTAAGGTTATCTCATTTTAGGAGAGCCAAATCTTCCCATCCTTCATCTTCTCTTTCACTCATTATCATGTTACCCAGTCTACTCCAACAATATCAGGTGCAATTTCCCCTGTATGATCCTTAAATTCTGACTCTATCATGTACTACTAATCCATCAGCATTTGTACACATCACTTTCAATCTATCATTACAATTGTCAAACATTCCTTACCTCTCTGTAGCACTGGCAGGAGTGGCCTGCCCTTTCATCTCATTTGGCATCTTCCACTTTTTCCCATCTGACTATATTCTTTGCTTTTTCCCTTCTCTTCCCTTGGTCTATCATACCTTATGAATGCTCGTCTTTCAGTTTCTTAGTCTTTCTTATTACCTCCTGGCTAGATGATTCCCTTTTTCATATACAACTATAATCTCCACTCACTATTCCAGTTGAAAGGTGGCACACCTATTGCATGCCTCAAGGACCTTGAGTCCCTAGCCTTTGTTGTTATATGAGTCAAGGTCTGTCTCCCAACTACCACACTTTCCCTCATTTGCCTATTGCTCTCCTAATTCTACAAATTTTATATCTTTACTCAACTATCTATACTCCTGCCATGAGACTGTGATATCCTCTCACTTTCAAACCAAGATCCCCTACCTCTGGGGTTTCAATCTTCACCATAGGAAATGTTTGATTTCCTCCTATATGGACATTGGAGGGATTGAAACCCTCACGTTCTCCATTCTCAATGACTGAGAGCAAATTTTCTCCCACCCTACTCATATTCCTGACCGCTGTGACCACTCTCTTAATATTCTGTATCTGTTTTTCACCTCTAATCCATCCTGATGAAAGAACACAATCTTGCCCCCTGTTGGTTGATCTCATCACACTCTCATAAATATATCTATTCTAATGGCAACTCTCCCTCAAGCAGTCCCTTCTAAGCATAAATACTGGCACCTCAATAAAACTGACTGGAATAACTTATGTAACCTCTTTTTTGCCTTTCTTTGATGTAACCTCTTTTTTGCCTTTCTTTAGGTAAATTACTGTCTCTAATGTAATCCTTCTGTCTCTGCTGAATGCATAGCAGAGTTTATTCTTGTGCAAATGAAAGCATTTATACCCTCTTCCTCCAATCCATGGTTCAACCACTCCTGTTCTGAGGCCATCTGGCAAGGGGTCAGGCATATCGAGCTTGGAAATACTCTCCTTCCTCTGGCTCCTATTCAGCTTTTATCAGTGCCTGTAATCACTGAAAGCATGTTATCTTCAAGGCAAAGGTCTCCTCTATTCAAAGGAAGTGCAATGACCTCTCCTCGTCATCCACTGATAGGTCATTCTGGTCTTTAGGTATGAGTGTCTCTAACAATTTCTGTCACTTTACCTTTCCTTAATTTTTCTGTTCTGACAGAACTATATCTGTCTCTGCCACAGACAAAGCAACTCTCTTTGGTTCCCATTTCTCCTCAAGCTCCACCTTGTATGACTAACTGATGCTCGTCTTACTAATTGTATACACTCCCCATAATCTCTTTTCAGACTGTCCAAAAAGCACTTCTCTCTCTGGACACATGCAAGGCTTGTGGTCCTCATGGCATCCATTCCAATGTACTGAAAGATAGCGCTTCTGAAGTTGTACCTGCGCTTGCTCATCTGTTCTGTTTCTGTATAAAACCAAAACTTTTCCTTCTCCTTGGAAGCATGCACTGATACATCCCATCCCAAGGGAGGGTGACCATTCTGACCCCTCCAACTATTGTGCTATTGCTTTGACACCTACCAATTCTAAAGTCTTTGAATTTCTCTTCAACTCCCATGTCCTTGGACACATCAAAAATCAGTCTACTCTCTGATCACCAGTACGGTTTCTGTAAGGTGAGAGCCACTGGTGATATTCTTTCCTATCTTACTTATGTCTGGTCATCATCCCTGAAAGATTTGGGGGTCAGGTGTAGGTGCCCTTGATATATCTAAAACTTTTGACAAGGTTTGGCATTGGAGTCTCATCTCTAAGCTCCCCTCTTTTGGCTTCTCTCCCTCACTTTGCACCTTCATATCTAGCTTCCTCTCTGGCCAGTCCATCTCTGTGGTTGTTGATGGATCAGCCTCCCCCTTTTCTCCATCAACAGTGGTGTCCCTCAAGGTTCTGTCCTGTCCTTTCCACTTTTTCTCCTTTTTTCAATGATTTCCTCTCCACAAATAATCCAATGCACTCATACGCTGGCAACTCAACACTGCATTCATCCACGTCCTTCAATTCTGCTCCTTCTTCTCTCATTCAACCTGCATCTCGTGTCAACACAGCTTCCTCAATAAACTCGGACAGGACAACTCAGCAGGGTTGAAAAAAATCTAGTTAAGTTCAATGCCCCAAAGACCCAATTTCTACCCATCTCTCCATCGAAAACTCTTCGTAACTCTTGGCATTCCTCTGACAGTTCTATAAATCCACCTCTTGACTCAATAACCATACTTGGTATTACTGTAACATCCACTCTTTCTTGGAAAACCCACATTATGGGAATAGCTAAGTCTACCTCTAAGAAACTGGGTGTCCTGTTTAGATGTTGAAACTTCTTTTCTTCTAAACAGTTACTCTGCTGATACAAAGTATCAATTCGTCCTTGTATGGAGTACTGCTCTTACATCTGGGGTGGTTCAAGCTTAGCGTCCTTACTTGGGAGAGTCGAGTCAAAAGTGGTCCGACATATAAACAGTTTCAAGGTAGTTTCCAAGCTTGATCCTCTTGCCCTATATTGCACTGTTGTTTCACTTTTCCTTTTCTACAGGTATCATTTTGGTGTTTGGTCATGAAAGCTGTCTGCTTCTGTGCTTCCAACTCTAGCTAGACCATGTGATACTCATCAAGCTGCTACATCATATGATTACTGTGTGGCCAATGGCAACTCAAGGGTGGGCCATTTTGCTAACTGCTTCTTTCCTTACACATCGAAGCTTTGAAAGTCTCTACCTTCTCAAGTCTTTACCAATAACTATGACCTGGCACATTTTAAAAGACAAGTTTTTCACTTCCTCCAAAATTCTTAAGTACTTTCCCCCTTCTTCTTTTTCCCTTTCATAACTTACTCTATATTTCAATTAAATCCCAGTCTTGATGCGGACTTCTGTCTGTGACTGAAGCCTTGAGAGAGAGAGAGAGAGAGAGAGAGAGAGAGAGAGAGAGAGAGAGAGAGAGAGAGAGAGAGAGAGAGAGAGAATTATATTTTATAATTCAATTGCCTTATATAACCCTTTAATAAGTATGTCTTCTTTCTCTCCCTTTTCCTCTTTATCTGGTGTGTGTTCTTCCTCTAGTCCAAAAATAATCAAAGATTTCCATCCGATCCCCCCTGCTGAAAGGCATTTAGGTTTAACATTTTCTTTTATACCTTAAATTTGTTGCCATGTGTAGATTATCATATATCTTTTTCTTCTTTCAAGGCTAAGCAGTTACAGTTCCTTCAGCAATATGTGGCAATCCACATGTTTCATCCCCTCGATTCTGCTTGTGAAGTGCTCCTAAATTCTCTGTTTATTTCTAAATGGTTTGTTGGTGACCATACAACACAGCAGCAATCAATTTTGCTTTTTTCATATACAGTAAACCCACAAAGAAAGGTACCCTGATGTAATGGATTTTGGATTTTACAGATCGGACAAATAATACAGTATATCAATTGATAGTTTAAAAATGTATTTACCTCATCCTAAAACATCTTTATATTTTCCCTAAAGCTTAATGATGCTCTCTTACCCCAACTCTCATTTGCCCTCTTTTCCAACCCCTGTATCTCCTTGATTTTCGGCCACTTTCTCTTATACATCCCAATCATTTGCACTCTCCTTGTAAGTACCGCCCCAATGCTTCTTTTTTCTCTTTCACTAAAAACTTTTCTTCTTCAACTACGCTTCAACTAAGTTACATTCAATTTAATGGACTTTCAGCATCAATGGACACCCCTTCCCCATATTAGTCTGTTAAATTGAGGGTTTACTGTACATTAAATATTTTGTTCGACAGATTTCTATCTCTTGTAATGAAAGCTCTCAGAAATGTATCCCATATCACTTGACCTGAGAGTGCTATTTTCTTAATATGCACTCTGAAACCTCATGTTTCATTTATCATGATAACCAAATCATTCACATTTACCTCACTTTCTATCAATTTCCCTGCCAGGCCTTTATATGGCACTACTAATGAATCTTTCCTTGACTCATAAGTTATTTGCTAAAATAATTTTTTCATTAAGTTCCATTAGGCTCACTGTCAATTTGTAAATTATGTCTCAATCTTTTTTGCATCCCCATTTGATCAGTTTCTGATCCTATCATTTAGGTTCAGTTTTATCCACTTGTAAATTGTCTCATTCTTTATTGCATCCCCATTTGATCAGAATCTGATCTCATCATTTTGCTGAAGTCTCATCAGCAAAACTCTTTGCTATGTGTCCCTTTACTTCAATGCTGATGTCTGATATTATTACCAAAAAAACCGAGGCTAACACCATTCCCGAGGTACCCCAGATAGGACATTTTTCCCAGACCTCTTTGTAATCATCTATTTGTTTTGTATGGGGAGGAAGTTTTACAAAATTATTTTTTTTTACATTGTCTTTAACAAGCTTTTTACTTACTTCTATTTTATGTTCTCTTGCTGCTGCATTCCCTACAGCCCTCAAAAAACTGTTCTCTGTCCACGTCAAAAAAGGGTGTGATTAGGTTACACCTTACTTTTCTTTTTTCCATGGTGGGCTAATTCAAAGCACTTAGCCTCTCCATCTAACTCATCTCTCTTTATTCTGGTACCATCTATGTTGTGAGTGTGTTGTGTGTGTGTTGTGTGTGTGTGTGTGTGTGTGTGTGTGTGTGTGTGTGTGTGTGTGTGTGTGTGTGTGTGTGTGTGTGCACAGAAGAAATGTCAGATTAAGATATAAAGCTTCTATGTCTCTGAAACTTATCATTTAATAAACCTCACACTTCAAAATACATTTGACAATCCTCTCACCTTGATGGGATAATTCAAACTGATTCATTACTGTTCTGCATGCTGCAGTTAGCTGGGAGATGGTGTCTGCTGCTGATTCTACCCGATTAACCCAACGAACTATTTTGAGTCGCTGGTCTTCTTCCGGCAAGCTTTCATCATACTCTATGGTGGCCTGATAATAAAAGAATACATATAATTTTTCCCCACAACCAGACATCCTCCAGCCATGTGTGGTCTCAGAAGTGGTAGAGGATGTGTGAATGAAGTGTTTGCTCGAAGAATGTGTGTGAGAAAGACTTAGAAATGGATTTGTATGTAGCATTTATGGATCAGGGTTGATAGAGATGCTTTGTGGAAGATCTTAAGAGTATATGGTGTGGGAGGTAAACTGCTAGCAGTGAAAAGTTTTTATCAAGGATGTAAGGCATGTGTACCAGGAGGAAGATAGGAGAGTGATTGGTTCCCAGTGAAGAACTGTCTGTGGCAGGGGTGTGTGATGTCCCCATGGTTGTTTAATTTGTGTATGGATAAGGTAGTAAATGTAAAAGTTTTTGAGAGAGGGGGCAAATATGCAGTCTGTTGGGGATGAGAGGGCCAGGGAAGCAAGTCAGTTGTTCACTGATGATACAGAACTGGTGGCTGATTCGAGTGAGAAACTGCAGAAGTCGGTGACTGAGTTTGGAAAAGTGCATGAAAGGAGAAAGTTGAGAGTAAATGCTACTAAGAGCAAGGTTATTAGGTTAGTTGGGATGTAAGTTTGAAAGGAGAAAAATAGGAGGAAGTGAAGTGATTTAGATATCTGGGAAAGGACTTAGCAGCAAATGGAACCAAGAAAGCGGAAGTAAGTCACAGGGTGGGGAAGAGGTCGAAGGTTTTAGGAGCGATCAAGAATGTGTGGAAAGAGAGAACGGTATCTCTGAAAGCAAAAATAGGTATGTTTGAAGGAATAGTAGTTCCAACAATATCATATGGCTGCAAGACATAGGCTATAGATAGGGTATGGTGTGAGAGGGTTTGATTAAGTAATGAAAGGGCAAGAGAGATGTGTGGAAATAAAGTGTGGTTGAGAGAGCAGAAGAGGGCGTGTTGAAATGGTTTGGACATATGGAAAGAATGAGAGGAAAGCTTGACAAAAAAGATGTGTGTGTTAGAGGTGGAAGGAACAAGGAGAAGTGGGAGACCAAATTGAAGGTGGAAGGATGGAGGGAAAAATATTTTGAGCTACCACGACCTAATCATATGGGAGGGTGAGAGGCATGCAAGGAATGGAGTAAACTGCAACGATGTGGTATACTGGGGTTGTGCTGTCAATGGGGTAAACCATAGAAAGGTATGTGGGGTCTGGATAAGGATATGGAGCTGTGGCTTTAGGTGCATTACACATGACAGCTAAAGAATGTATGAACAAATGTGGCCTTTTTTTGTCTGTTTTCCTGGCACTACCTTGCTGAAGCTGGGTGGAGTGATGCTGTTTCCTGTGGGATGGAGTGTCGCCAGGAATGGATGAGGGCAAGCACGTATGAAGCCTTGAAGAATGTGTGGAAGTCGAGAACATTATCTCGGAAAGCAAAAATGGGTATGTTTGAAGGAATAGTGGTTCCAACAATGTTGTATGGTTGCGAGGCTGTGGGCTATGGATAGAGTTGTGCACAAAAGGGTGGATGTGCTGGAAATGAGATGTTTGAAGACAATGTGTGGTATGAGGTGGTTTGATCGAGTAAGTAATATAAGGGTAAGAGAGATGTGTGGAAATAAAAAGAGCGTGGTTGAGAGAGCAGAAGAGGGTGTTTCGAAATGGTTTGGGCACATGGAGAGATTGAGTGAGGAAAGATTGACCAAGAGGATATATGTGTCGGAGGTGGAGGGAACGAGGAGAAGTGGGAGACCAAATTGGAGGTGGAAAGATGGAGTGAAAAAGATTTTGTGTGATCGGGGCCTGAACATGCAGGAAGGTGAAAGGCAGGCAAGGAATAGAGTGAATTGGATCGATGTGGTATACCGGGATCGATGTGCTGTCAGTGGATTGAATCAGGGCATGTGAAGCGTCTGGGGTAAACCATGGAAAGTTGTGTGGGGCCTGGATGTGGAAAGGGAGCTGTGGTTTCGGGCATTATTGCATGACAGCTAGAGACTGAGTGTGAACGAATGGGGCCTTTGTTGTCTTTTCCTAGTGCTACCTCGCACACGAGGGGGGAGGGGGATGGTATTCCATGTGTGGCGAGGTGGCGATGGGAATGAATAAAGGCAGACAGTGTGAACTGTGTGCATGGGTATATATGTGTGTATATATATGTGTACATTGAGATGTGTAGGTATGTATATTTGCGTGTGTGGACGTGTGTGTGTGTGTATACATTGTGTATGGGGGTGGGTTGGGCCATTTCTTTCGTCTGTTTCCTTGCGCTACCTCGCAAACGCGGGAGACAGCGACAAAGCAAAATAAATAAATATAAATATATATATATTATCGAGGATGTAAGGCATGTGTACGTGTAGGAAGAGAGGAAAGTGATTGGTTCTCAGTGAATGCAGGTTTGCGGCAGGGGTGTGTGATGTCTCCATGGTTGTTTAATTTGTTTATGGATGGGGTTGTTAGGGAGGTAAATGCAAGAGTTTTGGAAAGAGGGGCAAGTATGAAGTCTGTTGGGGATGAGAGAGCTTGGGAAGTGAGTCAGTTGTTGTTCGCTGATGATACAGCGCTGGTGGCTGATTCATGTGAGAAACTGCAGAAGCTGGTGACTGAGTTTGGTAAAGTGTGTGGAAGAAGAAAGTTAAGAGTAAATGTGAATAAGAGCAAGGTTATTAGGTACAGTAGGCTTGAGGGTCAAGTCAGTTGGGAGGTGAGTTTGAATGGAGAAAAACTGGAGGAAGTGAAGTGTTTTAGATATCTGGGAGTGGATCTGGCAGCGGATGGAACCATGGAAGCGGAAGTGGATCATAGGGTGGGGGAGGGGGCAAAAATTCTGGGAGCCTTGAAGAATGTGTGGAAGTCGAGAACATTATCTCGGAAAGCAAAAATGGGTATGTTTGAAGGAATAGTGGTTCCAACAATGTTGTATGGTTGCGAGGCGTGGGCTATAGATAGAGTTGTGCGCAGGAGGATGGACATGCTGGAAATGAGATGTTTGAGGACAATGTGTGGTGTGAGGTGGTTTGATCGAGTAAGTAACGTAAGGGTAAGAGAGATGTGTGGAAATAAAAAGAGCGTGGTTGAGAGAGCAGAAGAGGGTGTTTTGAAATGGTTTGGGCACATGGAGAGAATGAGTGAGGAAAGATTGACCAAGAGGATATATGTTTCGGAGGTGGAGGGAACGAGGAGAAGAGGGAGACCACATTGGAGGTGGAAAGATGGAGTGAAAAAGATTTTGTGTGATCGGGGCCTGAACATGCAGGAGGGTGAAAGGAGGGCAAGGAATAGAGTGAATTGGAGCGATGTGGTATACCGGGGTTGACGTGCTGTCAGTGGATTGAATCAAGGCATGTGAAGCGTCTGGGGTAAACCATGGAAAGCTGTGTAGGTATGTATATTTGCGTGTGTGGACGTATGTATATACATGTGTATGGGGTGGGTTGGGCCATTTGTTTCGTCTGTTTCCTTGCGCTACCTCGCAAACGCGGGAGACAGCGACAAAGTATAATAAATAAAATAAAATATTTTTTTTTTCATACGATTTGCCATTTCCCGCATTTGCGAGGTAGCGTTAAGAACAGAGGACTGGGCCTTAGAGGGAAAATCCTCACCTTGGCCCCCTTCTCTGTTCCTTCTTTTGGAAAATTAAAAAAAAAAAACGAGGGGAGGATTTCCAGCCACCCGCTCCCTCTCCTTTTAGTCGCCTTCTACGACACGCAGGGAATACGTGGGAAGTATTCTTTCTCCCCTATCCCCAGGGATAAAAATAAAATATATATATATATATATATATATATATATATATATATATATATATATATATATATATATATATATATATATATTCTTTCTTTTTCTTTCATACTATTCGCCATTTCCTGCGTTAGCAAGGTAGCGTTAAGAACAGAGGACTGGGCCTCTGAGGGAATATCCTCACCTGGCCCCCTTCTCTGTCCATTCTTTTGGAAAATTAAAATAAACGAGAGGGGAGGATTTCCAGCCCCCCGCTCCCTTCCCTTTTAGTCGCCATCTACGACATGCAGGGAATACGTGGAAAGTATTCTTTCTCCCTTATCCCCAGGGATATATATATATATATATATTATTATTATATATATTTTGCTTTGTCGCTGTCTCCCGCGTTTGCGAGGTAGCGCAAGGAAACAGACGAAAGAAATGGCCCAACCAACCCCCATACACATGTATATACACACACGTCCACACACGCAAATATACATACCCATACATCTCAATGTACACATATATATACACACACAGACACATACATATATACCCATGCACACAATTCACACTGTCTGCCTTAATTCATTCCCATCGCCACCTCGCCACACATGGAATACCATCCCCCTCCCCCCTCATGTGTGCGGGGTAGCGCTAGGAAAAGACAACAAAGGCCTCATTCGTTCACACTCAGTCTCTGGCTGTCATGCAATAATGCCAAAAACCACAGCTCCCTTTCCACATCCAGGCCCCAGAAAGCTTTCCATGGTTTACCCCAGACGCTTCACATGCCCTGATTCAATCCACTGACAGCACGTCAACCCCTGTATACCACATCGATCCAATTCACTCTATTCCTTGCCCGCCTTTCACCCTCTTGCATGTTCAGGCCCTGATCACTCAAAATCTTTTTCACTCCATCTTTCCACCTCCAATTTGGTCTCCCACTTCTCCTCTTTCCCTCCACCTCCAACACATATATCCTCTTGGTCAATCTTTCTTCACTCATTTTCTCCAAGTGCCCAAACCATTTCAAAACACCCTCTTCTGCTCTCTCAACCATGCTCTTTTTATTTCCACACATCTCTCTTACCCTTACATTACTTACTTGATCAAACCACCTCACACCACACACTGTCCTCAAACATCTCATTTCCAGCACATCCACCCTCCTGCGCACAACTCTATCCATAGCCCACGCCTCGCAACCATACAACATTGTTGGAACCACTATTCCTTCAAAACATACCCATTTTTGCTTTCCGAGATAATGTTCTCGACTTCCACACATTCTTCAAGGCTCCCAGGATTTTTGCCCCCTCCCCCACCCTATGATTCACTTCCGCTTCCATGGTTCCATCCACTGCCAGATCCACTCCCAGATATCTAAAACACTTTACTTCCTCCAGTTTTTCTCCATTTAAACTTACCTCCCAATTGACTTGACCCTCAACCCTACTGTACCTAATAACCTTGCTCTTATTCACATTTACTCTTAACTTTCTTCTTCCACACACTTTACCAAACTCAGTCACCAGCTTCTGCAGTTTCTCAAAAGAATCACCCACCAGCGCTGTATCATCAGCGAACAACAACTGACTCACTTCCCAAGCTCTCTCATCCACAACAGACTTCATTCTTGCCCATCTTTCCAAAACTCTTGCATTCACCTCCCTAACAACCCCATCCATAAACAAATTAAACAACCATGGAGACATCACACACACCTGCCGCAAACCTACTTTCACTGAGAACCAATCACTTTCCTCTCTTCCTACACGTACACATGCCTTACATCCTCGATAAAAACTTTTCACTGCTTCTAACAACTTGCCACCCATACCATATATTCTTAATACCTTCCACAGAGCATCTCTATCAACTCTATTATATGCCTTCTCCAGATCCATAAATGCTACATACAAATCCATTTGCTTTTCTAAGTTTTCTCACATACATTCTTCAAAGCAAACACCTGATCCACACATCCTCTACCACTTCTGAAACCACACTGCTCTTCCCCAATCTGATGCTCTGTACATGCCTTCACCCTCTCAATCAATACCCTCCCATATAATTTCCCAGGAATACTCAACAAACTTATACCTCTGTAATTTGAGCACTCACTCTTATCCCCTTTGCCTTTGTACAATGGCACTATGCACGCATTCCGCCAATCCTCAGGCACCTCACCATGAGTCATACATTAAATAACCTTACCAACCAGTCAACAATACAGTCACCCCCTTTTTTAATAAATTCCACTGCAATACCATCCAAACCTGCTGCCTTGCCAGCTTTCATCTTCTGCAAAGCTTTTACTACCTCTTCTCTGATTACCAAATCATTTTCCCTAACCCTCTCACTTTGCACACCACCTCGACCAAGACACCCTATATCTGCCACTCTATCATCAAACACATTCAACAAACCTTCAAAATACTCACTCCATCTCCTTCTCACATCACCACTACTTGTTATCACCTCCCCATTTGCGCCCTTCACTGAAGTTCCCATTTGCTCCTTTGTCTTACGCACTTTATTTACCTCCTTCCAGAACATCTTTTCATTCTCCCTAAAATTTAATGATACTCTCTCACCCCAACTCTCATTTGCCCTCTTTTTCACCTTTTGCACCTTTCTCTTGACCTCCTGTCTCTTTCTTTTATACATCTCCCACTCAATTGCATTTTTTCCCTGCAAAAATCGTCCAAATGCCTCTCTCTTCTCTTTCACTAATAATCTTACTTCTTCATCCCACCACTCACTACCCTTTCTAATCAACCCACCTCCCACGCTTCTCATGCCACAAGCATCTTTTGCGCAATCCATCACTGATTCCCTAAATACATCCCATTCCTCCCCCACTCCCCTTACTTCCATTGTTCTCACCTTTTTCCATTCTGTACTCAGTCTCTCCTGGTACTTCCTCACACAAGTCTCCTTCCCAAGCTCACTTACTCTCACCACCCTCTTCACCCCAACATTCACTCTTCTTTTCTGAAAACCCATACAAATCTTCACCTTAGCCTCCACAAGATAATGATCAGACATCCCTCCAGTTACACCTCTCAGCACATTAACATCCAAAAGTCTCTCTTTCGCGCGCCTGTCAACACGTAATCCAATAACGCTCTCTGGCCATCTCTCCTACTTACATACGTATACTTATGTTTATCTCGCTTTTTAAACCAGGTATTCCCAATCACCAGTCCTTTTTCAGCACATAAATCTACAAGCTCTTCACCATTTCCATTTACAACACTGAACACCCCATGTATACCAATTATTCCCTCAACTGCCACATTACTCACATTTGCATTCAAATCACCCATCACTATAACCCGGTTGCGTGCATCAAAACCACTAACACACTCATTCAGCTGCTCCCAAAACACTTGCCTCTCATGATCTTTCTTCTCATGCCCAAGTGCATATGCACCAATAATCACCCATCTGTCTCCATCAACTTTCAGTTTTACCCATATTAATCGAGAATTTACTTTCTTACATTCAATCACATACTCCCACAACTCCTGTTTCAGGAATAGTGCTACTCCTTCCCTTGCTCTTGTCCTCTCACTAACCCCTGACTTTACACCCAAGACATTCCCAAACCACTCTTCCCCTTTACCCTTGAGCTTCGTTTCACTCAAAGCCAAAACATCCAGGTTCCTTTCCTCAAACATACTACCTATCTCCTATCTCTCCTTTTTTCACATCTTGGTTACATCCACACACATTTAGACACCCCAACCTGAGTCTGCGAGGAAGATGAGCACTCCCAGCGTGACTCCTTCTGTTTCCCATTTTTTTAGAAAGTTAAAAATACATACATACATACATATATATATATATATATATATATATATATATATATATATATATATATATATCCCTGGGGATTGGGGAGAAAGAATTCTTCCCACATATTCCCTGCATGTCGTAGAAGGCGACTAAAAGGGAAGGGAACGGGGGGCTGGAAATCCTCCCCTCTCGTTTTTTTTTAATTTTCCAAAAGAGGGAACAGAGAACGAGGCCAAGTGAGGATATTCCCTCAGAGGCCCAGTCCTCTGTTCTTAACGCTACCTTGCTAACGCGGGAAATGGCAAATAGTATGAAAGAAAGAAATATATATAATTTATTCATTCTATTTTGCTTTGTCGTTGTCTCCCGCGTTAGCGAGGTAGCGCAAGGAAACAGACGAAAGAATGGCCCAACCCACCCACATACACATGTATATACATACACGTCCACACACGCATATATACATACCTATACATCTCAACGTATACATATATATACACACAGACATATACATATATGCACATGTACATAATTACAGAGGTATAAGTTTGTTGAGTATTCCTGGTAAATTATATGGGAGGGTATTGATTGAGAGGGTGAAGGCATGTACAGAGCATCAGATTGGGGAAGAGCAGTGTGGTTTCAGAAGTGGTAGAGGATGTGTGGATCAGGTGTTTGCTTTGAAGAATGTATGTCAGAAATACTTAGAAAAGCAAATGGATTTGTATGTAGCATTTATGGATCTGGAGAAGGCATATGATAGAGTTGATAGAGATGCTCTGTGGAAGGTATTAAGAATATATGGTGTGGGAGGCAAGTTGTTAGAAGCAGTGAAAAGTTTTTATCGAGGATGTAAGGCATGTGTACATGTAGGAAGAGAGGAAAGTGATTGGTTCTCAGTGAATGTAGGTTTGCGGCAGGGGTGTGTGATGTCTCCATGGTTGTTTAATTTGTTTATGGATGGGGTTGTTAGGGAGGTAAATGCAAGAGTTTTGGAAAGAGGGGCAAGTATGAAGTCTGTTGGGGATGAGAGAGCTTGGGAAGTGAGTCAGTTGTTGTTCGCTGATGATACAGCGCTGGTGGCTGATTCATGTGAGAAACTGCAGAAGCTGGTGACTGAGTTTGGTAAAGTGTGTGGAAGAAGAAAGTTAAGAGTAAATGTGAATAAGAGCAAGGTTATTAGGTACAGTAGGGTTGAGGGTCAAGTCAATTGGGAGGTGAGTTTGAATGGAGAAAAAATGGAGGAAGTGAAGTGTTTTAGATATCTGGGAGTGGATCTGGCAGCGGATGGAACCATGGAAGCGGAAGTGAATCATAGGGTGGGGGAGGGGGCGAAAATTTTTGGGAGCCTTGAAGAATGTGTGGAAGTTGAGAACATTATCTCGGAAAGCAAAAATGGGTATGTTCGAAGGAATAGTGGTTCCAACAATGTTGTATGGTTGCGAGGCGTGGGCTATGGATAGAGTTGTGCGCAGGAGGATGGATGTGCTGGAAATGAGATGTTTGAGGACAATGTGTGGTGTGAGGTGGTTTGATCGAGTAAGTAACGTAAGGGTAAGAGAGATGTGTGGAAATAAAAAGAGCGTGGTTGAGAGAGCAGAAGAGGGTGTTTTGAAATGGTTTGGGCACATGGAGAGAATGAGTGAGGAAAGATTGACCAAGAGGATATATGTGTCGGAGGTGGAGGGAACGAGGAGAAGAGGGAGACCAAATTGGAGGTGGAAAGATGGAGTGAAAAAGATTTTGTGTGATCGGGGCCTGAACATGCAGGAGGGTGAAAGGAGGGCAAGGAATAGAGTGAATTGGAGCGATGTGGTATACAGGGGTTGACGTGCTGTCAGTGGATTGAATCAAGGCATGTGAAGCGTCTGGGGTAAACCATGGAAAGCTGTGTAGGTATGTATATTTGCGTGTGTGGACGTGTGTATGTACATGTGTATGGGGGGGGTTGGGCCATTTCTTTCGTATGTTTCCTTGCGCTACCTCGCAAACGCGGGAGACAGCGACAAAGTATAAAAAAAAAAAAAAAAGAAAAAAAAAAAAAAAAAAAAAAAAAAAAAACATAATTCATACCGTCTGCCTTTATTCATTCCCATCACCACCTCGCTACACATGAAATAACAACCCTCTCCCCTCTTATGTGTGCGAGGTAGGGCTAGAAAAAGACAAGAAAGGCCCCATTCGTTTACACTCAGTCTCTAGCTGTCATTTAATAATGCACCGAAACCACAGCTCCCTTTCCATATCCAGGCCCCACACAACTTTCCATGGTTTACCCCAGATGCTTCACATGCCCTGGTTCAATCTATTGACTGCACGTCGACCCCGGTATACCACGTCATTCCAATTCACTCTGTTCCTTGCACGCCTTTCACCCTCCTGCATGTTCAGGCCCCCCATCACTCAAAATCTTTTTCACTCCATCTTTCCACCTCCAATTTGGTCTCCCACTTCTCCTCGTTCCCTCCACCTCTGACACATATATCCTCTTGGTCAATCTTTCCTCACTCATTCTCTCCATGTGACCACACCATTTCAAAACACCCTCTTCTGCTCTCTCAACCACACTCTTTTTATTAATACACATCTCTCTTACCCTATTATTACTTACTTGATCAAACCACCTCACATCACATATTGTCCTCAAACATCTCATTTCCAGTACATCAATCCTCCTCCACACAACGCTATCCATAGCCCACGCGCCTCGCAACCATACAACATTGTTGGAACCACTATTCCTTCAAACATACCCATTTTTGCTTTCTGAGATAATGTTCTCGACTTCCACACATTCTTCAACGCTCCCAGAATTTTTCCCCCTCCCCCACCCTATGATTCACTTCCACTTCCATGGTTCCATCCGATGCCAGATCCACTCCCAGATATCTAAAACACTTTACTTCCTCCAGTTTTTCTCCATTCAAACTTACCTCCCAATTGACTTGACCCTCAACCCTACTGTACCTAATAACCTTGCTCTTATTCACATTTACTCTTAACTTTCTTCTTTCACACACTTTACCAAACTCGTCACCAGCTTCTGCAGTTTCTCACATGAATCACCCACCAGTGCTGTATCATCAGCAAACAACAACTGACTCACTTCCCAAACTCTCTCATGCACAACAGACTTCATACTTGCCCCTCTTTCCAAAACTCTTGCATTCACCTCCCTAACAACCCCATCCATAAACAAATTTAACAACCATGGAGACATCACACACCCCTGCCGCAAACCTACATTCACTGAGAACCAATCACTTTCCTCTCTTCCTACACGTACACATGCCTTACATCCTCGATAAAAACTTTTCACTGCTTCTAACAACTTGCCTCCCACACCATATATTCTTAATACCTTCCACAGCGAATCTCTATCAACTCTATCATATGCCTTCTCCAGATCCATAAATGCTACATACAAATCCATTTGTAATTCTAAGCATTTCTCACATACATTCTTCAAAGCAAACACCTGATCCACACATCCTCTACAACTTCTGAAACCACACTGCTCTTCCCAATCTGGTGCTCTGTACATGCCTTCACCCTCTCAATCAATACTCTCCTATATAATTTACCAGGAATACTCAACAAACTTATACCTCTGTAATTTGAGCACTCACTCTTATCCCCTTTGCCTTTGTACAATGGCACTATGCAAGCATTCCACCAATCCTCAGGCACTTCACCATGAATCATACATACATTAAATAACCTTACCAACCAATCAACAATACAGTCAACCCCCTTTTTTAATAAATTCCACTGCAATACCATCCAAACCTGCTGCCTTGCTGGCTTTCATCTTTCGCAAAGCTTTTACTACCTCTTTGTTTACCAAATCATTTTCCCTAACCCTCTCACTTTGCACACCACCTTGACCAAAACACCCTATATCTGCCACTCTATCATCAAACGTTACATTCAAGAAACCTTCAAAATACTCACTCCATCTCCTTCTCACATCACCACTACTTGTTATCACCTCCCCACTAGCCCCCTTCACTGAAGTTCCCATTTGCTCCCTTGTCTTACGCACTTTATTTACCTCCTTCCAGAACATCTTTTTATTCTCCCTAAAATTTAATGATACTCTCTCACCCCAACTCTCATTTGCCCTCTTTTTCACCTCTTGCACCTTTCTCTTGACCTCCTGCCTCTTTCTTTTATACATCTCCCACTAATTTGCATTTTTTCCCAGCAAAAATCGTCCAAATGCCTCTTTCTTTTCTTTCACTAATAATCTTACTTCTTCATCCCATCCCATCACTACCTTTTCTAATCTGCCCACCTCCCACGCTACTCATGCCACAAGCTTTTTTTGTGCAAGTCATGACCGCTTCCCTAATACATCCCATTCCTCCCCCACTCCCCTTACCTCCTTTGTTCTCACCTTTTTCCATTCTGTGCTCAGTCTCTCCTGGTACTTCCTCACACAAGTCTCCTTCCCAAGCTCACTTACTCTCACCACTCTCTTCACCCCAACATTCTCTCTTCTTTTCTGAAAACCCATACAAATCTTCACCTTTGCCTCCACAAGATAATGATCAGACATCCCTCCAGTTGCACCTTTCAGCACATTAACATCCAAAAGTCTCTCTTTCGCGCGCCTGTCAATTAACACAATCCAATAACGCTCTCTGGCCATCTCTCCTACTTACATACGTATACTTATGTATATCTCGTTTTAAACCAGGTATTCCCAATCACCAGTCCTTTTTCAGCACATAAATCTCTTCACCATTTCCATTTACAACACTGAACACCCCATGTATACCAATTATTCCCTCAACTGCCACATTACTCACATTTGCATTCAAATCACCCATCACTATAACCCGGTCTCGTGCATCAAAACCACTAAAACACTCATTCAGCTGCTCCCAAAACACTTGCCTCTCATGATCTTTCTTCTCATGCCCAGGTGCATATGCACCAATAATCACCCATCTCTCTCCATAAACTTTCAGTTTTACCCATATTAATCGAGAATTTACTTTCTTACATTCAATCACATACTCCCACAACTCCTGTTTCAGGAATAGTGCTACTCCTTCCCTTGCTCTTGTCCTCTCACTAACCCCTGACTTTACACCCAAGACATTCCCAAACCACTCTTCCCCTTTACCCTTGAGCTTCGTTTCACTCAAAGCCAAAACATCCAGGTTCCTTTCCTCAAACATACTACCTATCTCCTATCTCTCCTTTTTTCACATCTTGGTTACATCCACACACATTTAGACACCCCAACCTGAGTCTGCGAGGAAGATGAGCACTCCCAGCGTGACTCCTTCTGTTTCCCATTTTTTTAGAAAGTTAAAAATACATACATACATACATATATATATATATATATATATATATATATATATATATATATATATATATATATATATATATATCCCTGGGGATTGGGGAGAAAGAATTCTTCCCACATATTCCCTGCATGTCGTAGAAGGCGACTAAAAGGGAAGGGAACGGGGGGCTGGAAATCCTCCCCTCTCGTTTTTTTTTAATTTTCCAAAAGAGGGAACAGAGAACGAGGCCAAGTGAGGATATTCCCTCAGAGGCCCAGTCCTCTGTTCTTAACGCTACCTTGCTAACGCGGGAAATGGCAAATAGTATGAAAGAAAGAAATATATATAATTTATTCATTCTATTTTGCTTTGTCGTTGTCTCCCGCGTTAGCGAGGTAGCGCAAGGAAACAGACGAAAGAATGGCCCAACCCACCCACATACACATGTATATACATACACGTCCACACACGCATATATACATACCTATACATCTCAACGTATACATATATATACACACAGACATATACATATATGCACATGTACATAATTACAGAGGTATAAGTTTGTTGAGTATTCCTGGTAAATTATATGGGAGGGTATTGATTGAGAGGGTGAAGGCATGTACAGAGCATCAGATTGGGGAAGAGCAGTGTGGTTTCAGAAGTGGTAGAGGATGTGTGGATCAGGTGTTTGCTTTGAAGAATGTATGTCAGAAATACTTAGAAAAGCAAATGGATTTGTATGTAGCATTTATGGATCTGGAGAAGGCATATGATAGAGTTGATAGAGATGCTCTGTGGAAGGTATTAAGAATATATGGTGTGGGAGGCAAGTTGTTAGAAGCAGTGAAAAGTTTTTATCGAGGATGTAAGGCATGTGTACATGTAGGAAGAGAGGAAAGTGATTGGTTCTCAGTGAATGTAGGTTTGCGGCAGGGGTGTGTGATGTCTCCATGGTTGTTTAATTTGTTTATGGATGGGGTTGTTAGGGAGGTAAATGCAAGAGTTTTGGAAAGAGGGGCAAGTATGAAGTCTGTTGGGGATGAGAGAGCTTGGGAAGTGAGTCAGTTGTTGTTCGCTGATGATACAGCGCTGGTGGCTGATTCATGTGAGAAACTGCAGAAGCTGGTGACTGAGTTTGGTAAAGTGTGTGGAAGAAGAAAGTTAAGAGTAAATGTGAATAAGAGCAAGGTTATTAGGTACAGTAGGGTTGAGGGTCAAGTCAATTGGGAGGTGAGTTTGAATGGAGAAAAACTGGAGGAAGTGAAGTGTTTTAGATATCTGGGAGTGGATCTGGCAGCGGATGGAACCATGGAAGCGGAAGTGGATCATAGGGTGGGGGAGGGGGCGAAAATTTTTGGGAGCCTTGAAGAATGTGTGGAAGTTGAGAACATTATCTCGGAAAGCAAAAATGGGTATGTTCGAAGGAATAGTGGTTCCAACAATGTTGTATGGTTGCGAGGCGTGGGCTATGGATAGAGTTGTGCGCAGGAGGATGGATGTGCTGGAAATGAGATGTTTGAGGACAATGTGTGGTGTGAGGTGGTTTGATCGAGTAAGTAACGTAAGGGTAAGAGAGATGTGTGGAAATAAAAAGAGCGTGGTTGAGAGAGCAGAAGAGGGTGTTTTGAAATGGTTTGGGCACATGGAGAGAATGAGTGAGGAAAGATTGACCAAGAGGATATATGTGTCGGAGGTGGAGGGAACGAGGAGAAGAGGGAGACCAAATTGGAGGTGGAAAGATGGAGTGAAAAAGATTTTGTGTGATCGGGGCCTGAACATGCAGGAGGGTGAAAGGAGGGCAAGGAATAGAGTGAATTGGAGCGATGTGGTATACAGGGGTTGACGTGCTGTCAGTGGATTGAATCAAGGCATGTGAAGCGTCTGGGGTAAACCATGGAAAGCTGTGTAGGTATGTATATTTGCGTGTGTGGACGTGTGTATGTACATGTGTATGGGGGGGGTTGGGCCATTTCTTTCGTATGTTTCCTTGCGCTACCTCGCAAACGCGGGAGACAGCGACAAAGTATAAAAAAAAAAAAAAAAAAAAAAAAAAAAAAAAAAAAAAAAAAAAAAAACATAATTCATACCGTCTGCCTTTATTCATTCCCATCACCACCTCGCTACACATGAAATAACAACCCTCTCCCCTCTTATGTGTGCGAGGTAGGGCTAGAAAAAGACAAGAAAGGCCCCATTCGTTTACACTCAGTCTCTAGCTGTCATTTAATAATGCACCGAAACCACAGCTCCCTTTCCATATCCAGGCCCCACACAACTTTCCATGGTTTACCCCAGATGCTTCACATGCCCTGGTTCAATCTATTGACTGCACGTCGACCCCGGTATACCACGTCATTCCAATTCACTCTGTTCCTTGCACGCCTTTCACCCTCCTGCATGTTCAGGCCCCCCATCACTCAAAATCTTTTTCACTCCATCTTTCCACCTCCAATTTGGTCTCCCACTTCTCCTCGTTCCCTCCACCTCTGACACATATATCCTCTTGGTCAATCTTTCCTCACTCATTCTCTCCATGTGACCACACCATTTCAAAACACCCTCTTCTGCTCTCTCAACCACACTCTTTTTATTAATACACATCTCTCTTACCCTATTATTACTTACTTGATCAAACCACCTCACATCACATATTGTCCTCAAACATCTCATTTCCAGTACATCAATCCTCCTCCACACAACTCTATCCATAGCCCACGCGCCTCGCAACCATACAACATTGTTGGAACCACTATTCCTTCAAACATACCCATTTTTGCTTTCTGAGATAATGTTCTCGACTTCCACACATTCTTCAACGCTCCCAGAATTTTTCCCCCTCCCCCACCCTATGATTCACTTCCACTTCCATGGTTCCATCCGATGCCAGATCCACTCCCAGATATCTAAAACACTTTACTTCCTCCAGTTTTTCTCCATTCAAACTTACCTCCCAATTGACTTGACCCTCAACCCTACTGTACCTAATAACCTTGCACTTATTCACATTTACTCTTAACTTTCTTCTTTCACACACTTTACCAAACTGTCACCAGCTTCTGCAGTTTCTCACATGAATCACCCACCAGTGCTGTATCATCAGCAAACAACAACTGACTCACTTCCCAAACTCTCTCATGCACAACAGACTTCATACTTGCCCCTCTTTCCAAAACTCTTGCATTCACCTCCCTAACAACCCCATCCATAAACAAATTTAACAACCATGGAGACATCACACACCCCTGCCGCAAACCTACATTCACTGAGAACCAATCACTTTCCTCTCTTCCTACACGTACACATGCCTTACATCCTCGATAAAAACTTTTCACTGCTTCTAACAACTTGCCTCCCACACCATATATTCTTAATACCTTCCACAGCGAATCTCTATCAACTCTATCATATGCCTTCTCCAGATCCATAAATGCTACATACAAATCCATTTGTAATTCTAAGCATTTCTCACATACATTCTTCAAAGCAAACACCTGATCCACACATCCTCTACAACTTCTGAAACCACACTGCTCTTCCCAATCTGGTGCTCTGTACATGCCTTCACCCTCTCAATCAATACTCTCCTATATAATTTACCAGGAATACTCAACAAACTTATACCTCTGTAATTTGAGCACTCACTCTTATCCCCTTTGCCTTTGTACAATGGCACTATGCAAGCATTCCACCAATCCTCAGGCACTTCACCATGAATCATACATACATTAAATAACCTTACCAACCAATCAACAATACAGTCAACCCCCTTTTTTAATAAATTCCACTGCAATACCATCCAAACCTGCTGCCTTGCTGGCTTTCATCTTTCGCAAAGCTTTTACTACCTCTTTGTTTACCAAATCATTTTCCCTAACCCTCTCACTTTGCACACCACCTTGACCAAAACACCCTATATCTGCCACTCTATCATCAAACGTTTACATTCAAGAAACCTTCAAAATACTCACTCCATCTCCTTCTCACATCACCACTACTTGTTATCACCTCCCCACTAGCCCCCTTCACTGAAGTTCCCATTTGCTCCCTTGTCTTACGCACTTTATTTACCTCCTTCCAGAACATCTTTTTATTCTCCCTAAAATTTAATGATACTCTCTCACCCCAACTCTCATTTGCCCTCTTTTTCACCTCTTGCACCTTTCTCTTGACCTCCTGCCTCTTTCTTTTATACATCTCCCACTAATTTGCATTTTTTCCCAGCAAAAATCGTCCAAATGCCTCTTTCTTTTCTTTCACTAATAATCTTACTTCTTCATCCCATCCCATCACTACCTTTTCTAATCTGCCCACCTCCCACGCTACTCATGCCACAAGCTTTTTTTGTGCAAGTCATGACCGCTTCCCTAATACATCCCATTCCTCCCCCACTCCCCTTACCTCCTTTGTTCTCACCTTTTTCCATTCTGTGCTCAGTCTCTCCTGGTACTTCCTCACACAAGTCTCCTTCCCAAGCTCACTTACTCTCACCACTCTCTTCACCCCAACATTCTCTCTTCTTTTCTGAAAACCCATACAAATCTTCACCTTTGCCTCCACAAGATAATGATCAGACATCCCTCCAGTTGCACCTTTCAGCACATTAACATCCAAAAGTCTCTCTTTCGCGCGCCTGTCAATTAACACAATCCAATAACGCTCTCTGGCCATCTCTCCTACTTACATACGTATACTTATGTATATCTCGTTTTAAACCAGGTATTCCCAATCACCAGTCCTTTTTCAGCACATAAATCTCTTCACCATTTCCATTTACAACACTGAACACCCCATGTATACCAATTATTCCCTCAACTGCCACATTACTCACATTTGCATTCAAATCACCCATCACTATAACCCGGTCTCGTGCATCAAAACCACTAAAACACTCATTCAGCTGCTCCCAAAACACTTGCCTCTCATGATCTTTCTTCTCATGCCCAGGTGCATATGCACCAATAATCACCCATCTCTCTCCATAAACTTTCAGTTTTACCCATATCAAATAATAATAATAATAATAATAATAATAATAATAATAATAATAATAAGTATTTCTAATAAAACTTACATTCATGTGTGCAAAGTTTTTCAGGAAGGCAGCAATGGCACTTGTAGCTGTGTGACCAGCAGATAAGAGGGCATCTGGGTTTTGAAACCTGGAAAAGGAGTGAATGAAAAATGTAAAAAGAGATTTGTCTTAAAATATATTTCATCTTTTCAAATATGCCTTCACCTGTTTTTAGAACAAGGTAATGTATCTATCTTTCCCATACATATTTGCTGCTGTAAATCTCTACTCATTCAAGTACTTGACACAACATAACAATTCCAATACCTTTGCCTTGCTGCCCTAGTATGCCCTTCTACTGAGCTCTCTCAATGCTCAGGACGGCAACCATGTCCAATGGGTGGTAAAGAAGCATGGTGCATGTCTTTGTGGGGTGATCATATGACAACTGAAGAGTGCTTTAACAGTTTTCCCAGTATATAAGTTGCCTTTCTACTGAGTGGGACCACAAGTCAAGAAGTAGTGATATTTTGTGCATATTTTTGTGGGGTAATCATAGGACAACTGAGGAGTAAGTCATCAGTCTCTCCAGTGGAGGTTGCATCTTGGGCATGAAGTGTCTTACAAGATGTTGGATAAGTGTCTTATAAGATGATGGATAAGTGTTCATAATGTTGGTGATATAGGTGGCGTCCAGAATGCTAAATGAGCACATAACTTATATATACTGGAGGAGTTTATTTCAGATGGGCTTATGGTCTGGTGGAGTGCTGTCCAAGACTAGATTGTGAGGCTGATTGTTTCACTCTTATTGGGTCATGATGGTGTATACATGTCCCCCCTCCTCCTATCATCCTATATAACTTCAATCCTCAGTATCCAAACTCTGTGAAAAACTTATCCGCTACAAAACATTCCACATTCACCCAAACTGCATGGCTTCCAACCAAAATACTATGCCTTGGTACTATATAGTGAATTCACACAGCTCCAACCCCCATTCCACACAGTACTAGAGGTGATATACATTAACAAAACAATCGATACCATCCAGTGACACATTCTCACACAAAAAATACATAACATCACTCTCCTTAACAAAGACAAAAAGTGGTTGGCCAACTTCATAATTACTCTCATGCCAGTCAATCACAACAGTTTCACCTCTCATACAATCAAACTCTAGAGTGGAGTTCTCCAAGCAGCAGTTCTTTCTTCAATCTCTTCTTAAACAAACTTCGATAACCTCAAACCAGTCCCAATATGATGGTTCTTTCATATGCAAACAACTTCACACCATTGGAACAAAGGCTCATTAAGAACAGTATGTCTGCATTTCCACATGTCTTCAATCACTCTTTTAACCCCAGGCACACAAGAATGCAGAAAACTCCTTCCAGTCACCTTGGATGGGCAGTCATTTCCATTGAACTCAACACCAGCATTGTCTGACAAGCACATGACATTCACTCTCCATACCAGTAACATCAACACAAACCAAATAACCTCAAAACACTAACTGACACCAGACTTGGGCAAGAAAAAGAATCCTCCATCGTCCTCTACAAACAGTTCATCCACTTCACTTTAGACTATGTCTCAACCGCCTGGTTCACTGTCCTCTCAAAAGCAAATATAAAAAAGCTGCAAAGCACAAAAAATATGCACTTCAAACAATCACTGGCTTACTGGCAAATATAAGCACACAAAAACTTGACAGTGAAACAATACAGTCCCTTTTCAACATAGCATCTGTTCGATTCCCACACCTGCAACAAATATAACTCCAGTAAAACATATACTCACTAAATTAACCCAATGAGCACTAAACATCCAGTTTCCCCAGACAAACATGAGTTACATTTTCCTGCCTACACTCTACAAGCATTGTCTCAATATATCCCAAAACCCTCCTTGCCTATGATGCAACTACCATACAAAAGACAGTGAGGACTTACTCAATTGCCCTGCACTTTCTCCACATACACGCATACACATCACAACACTTTATGGCTCATGGTCCTAACTGGTGGACATGGACAGATTCCTCAGCGATGCAGTTGCCAAATAAAGATAGAAGGGATTCCTGAAGAAGGAAATAAGTAAGCAGAAGTCAATGCTTGCTGGGCTAAGGGAAATGTGTAGCTATATGCTGCTGAAAAGTGAAGCAGGGATAAGCTTTTTATTCTTCTTGGGTTTGGTGGTTTGCTATGAAATGATATGAGTGGGAGGGGTTTCTTGCTGTTACAAAATACTGGGTGCTAAGCATACTGAGATAAGATTGTAATGTATTGAAGGAATTTTTGTTTTGTTGTATGTATTGAAAGTTTTTGATCTCTAGGTAGTCAGTGATTGTTTCTGAGTGCTCTAAGTTGTGTTGTTTGTAAATGTTACATTTCCATTTGAAGGTGAGGTGTAGTTTAGGAAGGAGTTGATGAAATGTTGGTGGAAGACATCAAGCAATTATTTCTTATTCTTAAATCAGTATTTAGTTTGCTTACAGTTATTAATGTGGTTTTAAAAGTGTTAGAGAAGTGTGTATCAGATTTTGCTTTGAAGAATCTGTATGAGAAAAAACTAAAGAAAGGGGAGGATTAATGTGTGGCATTTTAGGATCTAAAGAAAGCACAGGATGGGGTTGACAGAGACCTTTTGTTTTACCAATACTGGTGCACCACCGATTTTCCTGCACTCTTGGTTCCAAAACTTGGTCGGATTATCCATTTTGCCGGACCAACTGTTGTCACATAATAATAATTCATCAAAACACCTCTTACTAATTATACATGTCCCATGTGTCAAAAGTATACCATGGACTGCTAGAAATTTAAATCAAACAAATATTAAATGTTTGAGCACCCTAAGATGATAAGTCTGTCCTTAGATTGTTTGATTCCTGTGGGGTTTTCTTCGTCTTCTGTTGTTAGTGTTTTCCTAGGAATGCATCGCCAGAATAATGCAGTTTCATCTGCATTATACATCTGCTCAGGACTGAGGTGCTTGTCAGCTATGAGTTTCACAAATTCATCTACATGTTCAGTAGCTCCTTCATGGTTTGCAGACCACTTTTCTCTGCACACTTTATTCATGGAAATTACATGACGCTTCTTGAATCTCTGAAGCCATCCTTCACTATAGTCACGCTCATGTTGTAATTTAAGTTCTTTATGAAACAACTTATTCTGGTCCATTATCATGCTACCTGACAAGTCCACTCCATCACTCCGACGCTGTCGAAACCATTCCATCATCACTTGATCATGCTCAGTACTCTTACCTTCTTTCATAGTTTTTCTAATCGTCATTTGCATCTTGGAATCACTGTCTGCATAGAATTTCAATATTTTCTCTCTCTGCTTCTTTAAATCATGCACAGCTGGTGAACCAATACGGTAGATGTCACATAGCTTACACACCAAAACACCACGGTCCATTTTTTTCAACAGTTCTACTTTACCTTGGATCAATATGGACTGATGTTTACCTTTAGCACCACGACTGACACTCTCATATGTCTTAGAAGCCATAGCTAGGGTTAAATTTAAGCAAAATAAGCTAAGAATCTCACAGAATTGTGGTATCACCACCAACAAGTGCAGTGTAAAGAATGTAAATAAGCATGCCCTACACTCAATGCCATCTGTGGCTGCCCAGTAAACTAGTCTGGTGGCCACGGTAATTTCAAGTCCCCTCATGAAATTCTACCCGTACTAAAGGAGGAGCTAAACCATCAGTTGCCAGAAATTCAGTGGTCTACCTGTATATTGAGGTACTAATAAATGATGTAACTAATATGTGGTGAGGGAGAAAAGCTACTAAAAGCAGTGAAATTTGTCAAGAGAGTAAGATGTATGTGCAAGTACAAGGAGGGGAGGGTAAGTGGTCTCAGGCAGAGGCGAGTCTACAGTAGGTGTGTATGATGTTAACAAGACTGTTTAATCTGTTGTGGATGGAACTGTGTATGTGAGGGTTTCCAAGAAAAGGGTAGATCTACAGTCTGTTAGAGAAGGGGTGACCTGGCAGGTGAGTTGGACCTGTTTGCATCTGATAACACAGCACTGGTGGCATAATTGAGAAACTAAAGGAACTGGTTTCTGAGTTTGGGACAGTGTGAAAAAAGAAAGCTGAAAGTAAATTTGAATAAAAGCAGGGTTATTAGGTTCATAATGCAATGAAACCGGATGGTTGGAAAGTGAGGGTGAAATGGGAAAACCTGGATGAAATGGAGTGTTTTAGATATCTGTGAATGGACTTGGCAGTGACTGGAACTATGGAAGCTGAAGTGAGCCACAAGATGGGTGAAGGGGCTTAAGCTCATAGGCACACAGAAGAGTGTGAGGAAAGAGAGAGGTAAGGGTTAAAGATGGATATGTCTCATAGTATTGTAATCTCAGTGTCGATGTATGGATGTGAGGAATGGGTCCTAAATAAAAAAGCACTGGACAGGGTATATGCCGTGAAAGTGACTGAGGACAATATGTGGTGTGACGAGAGAGTTGATGGAATAAAGAATAATAGGGTAAAAGACAGGTGTGAAAGTAAAAGGAGCATGTATGAGAGCTGAAGAGGGTGTTCGTGAAATGGTTTGGACATATGATGATTAAGAGGGTTTACATGTAAGGAGCAGAGGGAAAATGGAGAAGGGAGAAACTGAGGAGGTGGTGGAAGGATGAAATGAAAGATTCTTTGAGAGAAAAGGAGCCTAAACATACAGGAGAAAGTAAGGCTTGCATGGGATTGAGCAACTTGGAGTGATGTGCTGAACCAAGGCATAAGAAGCAGCCAGGGGAAACCACAGTAAGAGGAGGTAGGAGGTATAATGTGATGGGGTCCCTGAGTAATCTATACACTGGATATCGATTTTGAGTGTACCAATCTTTGGGAGTGTAATAGGGCTCAAATAGTAAAGTTTTCCAAGTTCAGCTTGAATGCCTAGGAATGTTGCTGTGTTGCTAAGTTCAGTGTATCAATTACTTTTACCTTTGGGCTTTTTAAAGAGATCCATTATTATGAGAGAGCATCTAACATGGGGGAAGTGAATAAGTGTAGCTAAGTTTTACTGTATAAAGGGGAAGCTATGACTAAACAAAAGAAGGCAAGCTTTAGTGATACCAAAATGTAACATGTCAGTGATAGTTAAAGATTTAAATTCTCATGACTGAGAATTTAAATCTTTAAAACTAGTAAGCTTCCTTATGTTTCTGGTATTATTTTGGGGAATCAATTTATGATTTCTAGAACTCCATGAGCCAAGAATAAAATACACATCTTAAAGAAGGCAGGAAAGTCAAACAGAAAAGCTTGGACAAACCTGTTAAGAAACACTATCAATGCCAAATATGAAAGTTTCATGTTTCAAATTGAACTGCAGTCTGGTTTGGACAGGAGTAAGATTATGTACCAACACCAGTCATTTATGACAAGACCCAGAAGGAGCAGATATGAGGGAGAGATAGAGAAACGACTAGCAAACAAACGTTTGTAGATATTCTGGAAAACTGTTACAAGCAAGAGCAGAAGTTCACACAACTAAAGAAGGAGTTAAATAAAACTGGGGAATCGATTCTAAGATCATAAACCACGTCATGAGATGAAAGTGAAACTAGGAATAAAATGTAGAGTAAAAGATCATGAACACAGACTTGCATCTGGTGAGGAAGATTTGAGGGTATATAACCAAAGATAAAAAAAGTAAAATTATCAAAGAACAGGATAGGCTAGAAAGAGCTATCTTAGGTGTCCTACAAAATGCTGAACAGAAGGAACTGCCAATAAATAAAAGCTACAGAAACTACTGAAAATGCAGGAAGAGTATCTGTCAACCAAAAAATTTTAGACCAAAAGACTCTTGGTATGTGGATAATTATATAAATTGGATATTATCACGAAGTTTGTCCAAAGAGAGTATGTAATAAACAAGAATAGTTGTCAGTTTGCTTATATTAGTTTTTTTTTTTTTTTTATACTTTGTCGCTGTCTCCCGCGTTTGCGAGGTAGCGCAAGGAAACAGACGAAAGAAAGAAATGGCCCAACCCCCCCCCCTATACACATGTACATACACACGTCCACACACGCAAATATACATACCTACACAGCTTTCCATGGTTTACCCCAGACGCTTCAAATGCCTTGATTCAATCCACTGACAGCACGTCAACCCATGTATACCACATCGCTCCAATTCACTCTATTCCTTGCCCTCCTTTCACCCTCCTGCATGTTCAGGCCCCGATCACACAAAATCCTTTTCACTCCATCTTTCCACCTCCAATTTGGTCTCCCTCTTCTCCTCGTTCCCTCCACCTCCGACACATATATCCTCTTGGTCAATCTTTCCTCACTCATTCTCTCCATGTGCCCAAACCATTTCAAAACACCCTCTTCTGCTCTCTCAACCACGCTCTTTTTATTTCCACACATCTCTCTTACCCTTACGTTACTTACTCGATCAAACCACCTCACACCACACATTGTCCTCAAACATCTCATTTCCAGCACATCCATCCTCCTGCGCACAACTCTATCCATAGCCCACGCCTCGCAACCATACAACATTGTTGGAACCACTATTCCTTCAAACATACCCACTTTTGCTTTCCGAGATAATGTTCTCAACTTCCACACATTTTTCAAGGCTCCCAAAATTTTCGCCCCCTCCCCCACCCTATGATCCACTTCCGCTTCCATGGTTCCATCCGCTGACAGATCCACTCCCAGATATCTAAAACACTTCACTTCCTCCAGTTTTTCTCCATTCAAACTCACCTCCCAATTGACTTGACCCTCAACCCTACTGTACCTAATAACCTTGCTCTTATTCACATTTACTCTTAACTTTCTTCTTCCACACACTTTACCAAACTCCGTCACCAGCTTCTGCAGTTTCTCACATGAATCCGCCACCAGCGCTTATATTAGTATCTTCTGCAAATATCTGTAATTTCAAATTCTTGAAAAAAATGTGTAAAAGAAATATATGAAAAATAGAACCTACTGTATCATTCACTGAGTATAAGCGGATTGTAATGAATGTTACCATTTTTATTTATTTATTTTACTTTCTCGCTGTCTCCCGCGTTAGTGAGGTAGCGCAGGGAAACAGACAAAAGAATGGCCCAACCCACTCACATACATATGTATTCCTCTTGTTCCATCCATTTTCATAAATCTCTTTTTATTGTATGAATTAAGTATCAATAGTTCATGAATTTGGTACAAACCCACAAATTTGAACAGTATATAAAAATAGATTTTTTTTTTTTTTTTTAATACTTTGTCGCTGTCTCCCGCGTTTGCGAGGTAGCGCAAGGAAACAGACGAAAGAAATGGCCCAACCCCCCCCCCATACACATGTATATACATACGTCCACACACGCAAATATACATACCTACACAGCTTTCCATGGTTTACCCCAGACGCTTCACATGTCTTGATTCAATCCACTGACAGCACGTCAACCCCGGTATACCACATCGCTCCAATTCACTCTATTCCTTGCCCTCCTTTCACCCTCCTGCATGTTCAGGCCCCGATCACACAAAATCTTTTTCACTCCATCTTTCCACCTCCAATTTGGTCTTCCACTTCTCCTTGTTCCCTCCATCTCTGACACATACATCCTCTATGTCAATCTTTCCTCACTCATTCTCTCCATGTGACCAAACCATTTCAAAACACCCTCTTCTGCTCTCTCAACCACACTCTTTTTACCCCACATATCTCTCTTACCCTTACGTTACTTACTCGATCAAACCACCTCACATTACATATTGTCCTCAAACAGATCCACTCCCAGATATCTAAAACACTTCACTTCCTCCAGTTTTTCTCCATTCAAACTCACCTCCCAATTGACTTGACCCTCAACCCTACTGTACCTAATAACCTTGCTCTTATTCACATTTACTCTTAACTTTCTTCTTCCACACACTTTACCAAACTCAGTCACCAGCTTCTGCAGTTTCTCACATGAATCAGCCACCAGCGCTGTATCATCAGCGAACAACAACTGACTCACTTCCCAAGCTCTCTCATCCCCAACAGACTTCATACTTGCCCCTCTTTCCAAAACTCTTGCATTTACCTCCCTAACAACCCCATCCATAAACAAATTAAACAACCATGGAGACATCACACACCCCTGCCGCAAACCTACATTCACTGAGAACCAATCACTTTCCTCTCTTCCTACACGTACACATGCCTTACATCCATGATAAAAACTTTTCACTGCTTCTAACAACTTGCCTCCCACACCATATATTCTTAATACCTTCCACAGAGCATCTCTATCAACTCTATCATATAGATATATACAAAAATAAGATTATATATTAATTTATCGTACTTTGTCCCTGTCTCCCGCGTTAGCAAGGTAACGCAAGAAAACAGAAGAAAGAATGGCCCAACCCACCAATATACACATGTATATACATACATGTCCACACATGCACATATACATACCTATACATGTCAACGTATACATTTTTTTTTTTTTTTTTTTTTTTTTTTTTTTTTATACTTTGTCGCTGTCTCCCGCGTTTGCGAGGTAGCGCAAGGAAACAGACGAAAGAAATGGCCCAACCCCCCCCCCATACACATGTACATACACACGTCCAGACACGCAAATATACATACCTACACAGCTTTCCATGGTTTACCCCAGACGCTTCACATGCCTTGCTTCAATCCACTGACAGCACGTCAACCCCTGTATACCACATGACTCCAATTCACTCTATTTCTTGCCCTCCTTTCACCCTCCTGCATGTTCAGGCCCCGATCACACAAAATCTTTTTCACTCCATCTTTCCACCTCCAATTTGGTCTCCCTCTTCTCCTCGTTCCCTCCACCTCCGACACATATATCCTCTTGGTCAATCTCTCCTCACTCATTCTCTCCATGTGCCCAAACCATTTCAAAACACCCTCTTCTGCTCTCTCGACCACGCTCTTTTTATTTCCACACATCTCTCTTACCCTTACGTTACTTACTCGATCAAACCACCTCACACCACACATTGTCCTCAAACATCTCATTTCCAGCACATCCATCCTCCTGCGCACATCTCTATCCATAGCCCACGCCTCGCAACCATACAGCATTGTTGGAACCACTATTCCCTCAAACATACCCATTTTTGCTTTCCGAGATAATGTTCTCGACTTCCACACATTTTTCAAGGCTCCCAAAATTTTCGCCCCCTCCCCCACCCTATGATCCACTTCCGCTTCCATGGTTCCATCCGCTGACAGATCCACTCCCAGATATCTAAAACACTTCACTTCCTCCAGTTTTTCTCCATTCAAACTCACCTCCCAATTGACTTGACCCTCACCCCTACTGTACCTAATAACCTTGCTCTTATTCACATTTACTCTCAACTTTCTTCTTCCACACACTTTACCAAACTCAGTCACCAGCTTCTGCAGTTTCTCACATGAATCAGCCACCAGCGCTGTATCATCAGCGAACAACAATTGACTCACTTCCCAAGCTCTCTCATCCCCAACAGACTTCATACTTGCCCCTCTTTCCAGGACTCTTGCATTTACCTCCTTTACAACCCCATCCATAAACAAATTAAACAACCATGGAGACATCACACACCCCTGCCGCAAACCTACATTCACTGAGAACCAATCACTTTCCTCTCTTCCTACACGTACACATGCCTTACATCCTCGATAAAAACTTTTCACTGCTTCTAACAACTTGCCTCCCACACCATATATTCTTAATACCTTCCACAGAGCATCTCTATCAACTCTATCATATGCCTTCTCCAGATCCATAAATGCTACATACAAATCCATTTGCTTTTCTAAGTATTTCTCACATACATTCTTCAAAGCAAACACCTGATCCACACATCCTCTACCACTTCTGAAACCGCACTGCTCTTCCCCAATCTGATGCTCTGTACATGCCTTCACCCTCTCAATCAATACCCTCCCATATAATTTACCAGGAATACTCAACAAACTTATACCTCTGTAATTTGAGCACTCACTCTTATCCCCTTTGCCTTTGTACAATGGCACTATGCACGCATTCCGCCAATCCTCAGGCACCTCACCATGAGTCATACATACATTAAATAACCTTACCAACCAGTCAACAATACAGTCACCCCCTTTCTTAATAAATTCCACTGCAATACCATCCAAACCTGCTGCCTTGCCGGCTTTCATCTTCCGCAAAGCTTTACTACCTCTTCTCTGTTTACCAAATCATTTTCCCTAACCCTCTCACTTTGCACACCACCTCGACCAAAACACCCTATATCTGCCACTCTGTCATCAGACACATTCAACAAACCTTCAAAATACTCATTCCATCTCCTTCTCACATCACCGCTACTTGTTATCACCTCCCCATTTACGCCCTTCACTGAAGTTCCCATTTGCTCCCTTGTCTTACGCACCCTATTTACCTCCTTCCAGAACATCTTTTTATTCTCCCTAAAATTTACTGATAGTCTCTCACCCCAACTCTCATTTGCCCTTTTTTTCACCTCTTGCACCTTTCTCTTGACCTCCTGTCTCTTTCTTTTATACTTCTCCCACTCAATTGCATTTTTTCCCTGCAAAAATCGTCCAAATGCCTCTCTCTTCTCTTTCACTAATACTCTTACTTCTTCATCCCACCACTCACTACCCTTTCTAAACAGCCCAGCTCCCACTCTTCTCATGCCACAAGCATCTTTTGCGCAATCCATCACTGATTCCCTAAATACATCCCATTCCATGCGAAGTAGCACTAGAAAAAGACAACAAAGGCTACATTCGTTCACACTCAGTCTCTAGTTGTCACGTATATTGCACCGAAACCACAGCTCCCTTTCCACATCCAGGTCCCACAAAACTTTCCATGGTTTACCACAAGACCCATCACATGGCCTGGTTCAATTCACTGACAGCAAGTCGACCTTGGTATACCACATTGTTCCAATTCACTCTATTCCTTGCACACCTTTCACCCTCATGCATGTTCAGGCTCTGATCGCTCAAAATCTTTTTCACTCAATCCTTCCGCCTTCAATTTGGTCTTCCACTTCTCCTTGTTCCCTCCATCTCTGACACATACATCCTCTATGTCAATCTTTCCTCACTCATTCTCTCCATGTGACCAAACCATTTCAAAACACCCTCTTCTGCTCTCTCAACCACACTCTTTTTACCCCACATATCTCTCTTACCCTTACGTTACTTACTCGATCAAACCACCTCACACCACACATTGTCCTCAAACATCTCATTTCTAGCACATCCATCCTCCTGCGCACAACTCTATCCATAGCCCACGCCTCGCAACCATACAACATTGTTAGAACCACTATTCCTTCAAACATACCCATTTTTGCTTTCCGAGATAATGTTCTTGCCTTCCACACATTTTTCAACGCTCCCAGAATTTTCGCCCCCTCCCCCACCCTATGATCCACTTCCGCTTCCATGGTTCTATTCGCTGCCAAATCCACTCCCAGATATCTAAAACACTTCACTTCCTCCAGTTTTTCTCCATTCAAACTTCTCACAATTGACTTGTCCCTCAACCCTACTGTACCTAATAACCTTGCTCTTATTCACATTTACTCTCAGCTTTCTTCTTTCACACACTTTACCAAACTCAGTCACCAGCTTCAGCAGTTTCTCACCCTAATCAGCCACCAGTGCATCAGCAAACAACAACTGACTCACTTCCCAAGCTCTCTCATCCACAACAGACTGCATACTCGCACCTCTCTCCAAAACTTGCATTCACCTCCCTAACAACCCTATCTATAAACAAATTGAACAGCCATGAAGACATCACGCACCCCTGCCGCAAACCGACATTCACTGAGAACCAATCACTTTCCTCTCTTCCTACTCGTACACATGCCTCACATCCTCAATAAAAAATTTTCACTGCTTTTAGCAATTTGCCTCCCACACCATATATTCTTAATACCTTCCACAGAGCATCTCTGTCAACTCTATCATATGCTTCTCCAGATCCATAAATGCTACATACAAATCCATTTGCTTTTCTAAGTATTTCTCACATACATTCTTCAAAGCAAACACCTGATCCACACATGCTCTACCACTTCTGAAACCACACTGCTCTTCCCCAATCTGATGCTCTGTACATGCCTTCACCCTCTCAATCAATACCCTCCCATATAAATTCCCAGGAATACTCAACAAACTTATGTCTCTGTAATTTGAGTACTCACTTTTATCCCCTTTACCTTTGTACAATGGCACTATGCAAGCATTCCGCCAATCCTCATGCACCTCACCATGAGTCATACATACACTGAATGACCTTACCAACCAGTCAACAAGACAGTCACCCCTATTTTAATAAATTCCACTGCAATACCATCCAAACCTGCTGCCTTGCCAGCTTTCATCTTCTGCAAAGCTTTTACTACCTCTTCTCTGTTTACCAAATCATTTTCCCTAACCCTCTCACTTTGCACACCACCTCAATCAAAACACCCTATATCTGCCACTCTATCATCAAACACATTCAACAAACCTTCAAAATACTCACTACATCTGCTTCTCACATCACCACTACTTGTTATCACCTCCCCATTTGTCCCCTTCACTGATGTTCCCATTTGTTCCCTTGTCTTACGCAATAAAGCATAATAAATAAAATAAAACATGTATGTATATATTGTAAGAGGTCACAGTGGTGCATGTGATCTAGTACATGCATAAAACCACAAGGAAAAGGAAACGCAAGTTCCCAAGTGCACTTTCATGTAATGATCACATCAAGAGGGGAGATACAAGAATGAGATAGAACATATAGAGCAGTTAGTTGATGTACAAAGAAGAGACGTAGCTAAGACATCATCGGCAAACAAGCATTATCCGATGCTGGTGTTCAAGTCTGGCATCATGCATGTCATATAACTTTTATCATGTGGACAGGAAGAAAACTATTTAAAAATCTGCCGACAACAAAGATGTCTAGTTTGTAAAGACCTTCACCAATATCAATGTTACAATTCTTTGTGTATTTAACAATAGGAGATTCAACGTTATTTCTCATGCTAAAGGAGTTACAATCAATAACTGAATTAGTCTTACTCCAGTCAATACAATGGTCATAATCCTTAAAATGATTAAACAAAGCATTTGATTCTTATCCTGTTCTCATTCTATATAAATACATGTTGCTTAACATAAAGATCCTTACCAGTCTGCCCAACATAAAACATATTACAGAGAGAAGACAGCAACATCATGGTGGACTGAAACGGTGAAATAGAGAGAGTTGATAGCAAGTGTTAATGTGGTGAAAACTTCTGATTACACTTCAGGTAAACAGTTATGCTACATCTAACCTATTACTAATTTGTGTTTTAGGTGCCAAAGAAGAAATGAAAGCCACATGTGAGCAAAAGCCTGTCTGCTTGATGTGCACAGAATCATTTTTCTTTAATCTTGGTAAATTTCGGGGAATTTCTGCAAACAAAACAAACAATATGAATATAACGAAGAACATGCGAGGAAAACACCTTGACAACAAAGCTTGCAAGATTCTTACCTATCTGGTAACTCATGGGCAAGAGCTCCCAAGAGATCTGTGGTCTTGCTCACACTGTCACCAGAATTTATGACCAACCAATCTAGTCCACTTCTTAGGCCATCGGTGAACTTCTTGCAAAGCAATCCTCCTGAAATAGCTCATTCTGATATTACAACAAGTAAAATTCAGCATTACTCACACGATCTGCATCTTATCTTGACACAGCTTTCGCAATAAACTCAGACTTGGACAGGATATCTTAGTGGGGCAGACAAAATCTTGTTAATGTTTAATGTCTCCAAAACCCAATATCTACTGATCTCTCAAACAAAAACTCCCAACAACTCTAGTCTCTCCTTTGATGGTTCTCTAATTCCACCTCTTGATTCAATGAACATACTTAGTATTACTGTAACATCCACTCTTTCTTGGATACCCCCACATTACAGAATAGCTAAGTCTGCCTCTAAGAAACTAGGTGTCCTGTTTTGATGTCAAAATTTCTCTTCTGAACAATTGCTCCATTCACACAATGGGTTGATTCATCCTTGTATGGAGTGCTGCTCTCACATTTAGGGTGGTTCTAGCTCTGTATGCTTACTTGACAGAGCCGAGTCGAAAGCGATCCAACTTATAAACTGTCCCAGAGTGACTTCAAAAATTGGACCACTTTGCTTTATGCTGCAAGGTTGGTTCACTTTAACTCTTCTATAGGTATTATTCTGATTTTTGCTCCTGAGAGCTACCTGTTTGTGTGCCCCCACCACTAGCTAGACCACGCAATATTCAGGAAGCTGCTGCATCACAATTTATTGAGAGTCCATCAGCAACTCAAGGGTGAAGGGTGGGCTGTACATCAAAGGTGTGGAACTCCCTAACTTCTCATGTTTTTTCCAATAACTATGACCTGGCACCTTTCAAAAGACAGGTCTTTCACTTCCTCCAAAATTCATTAATGCTTTCCCTTGTCTTTTCAGTTTCACAATTCTCTCTATATTTCAATCAAGGCCCGGCCTTGATGTGGACTTTTATCTGCAACAGGAGCCTCAAAAAGGCCCAGTCCACTGTTCTTAACGCTACCTCGCTAATGCGGGAAATGGCAAATAGTATGAAAGAAAAAGAAAAATAATCAACTCCATAGTTATTTGGCGATAAATTACTAAGTAAAATGTAAGTGTATTACCATTCTACTTAGTTTTCTCTGAGGTACAATAGCAAACAACTAAACCTGTGTTAAACTATCCCATAAACCATTTTTCTGCATGATTCCAATTAATGTACTGAAAGTTGATGCTAAGCTTAATCAGTAAATCTGAGACAAGCATTAGTAATTGCTGAAGCATTATGATATCAATTTTCTAAACGATACAAAAAATGCATAAATATGCCTGAGGCTACACTAGTCATGCATTTCTCCCACTTGTATGATATAATGCCAATTGTTTCTACACCATTTCTAAAAATCATTAACAAATATATATAATTCATTTGTGCTGGGAGCGAACATGACAGCAAATGGAACTATGGAAATGGAAGTGAACCATAGGGCCAAAAATGGATTTGTTTGATGGTATACTAGTCCCAAGAACATCCAGGCCCTACAAACCTTTCCATGTTTACCCCAGACGTTTCACATGCCCTGGCACAGTCCACTGAAAGCACTTCGACCCCGGTATACAACATCGTTCCAATTAATTCTATTCAATTACTTACTTATTCAAACCAGCCCACACCACATATTTCCTTCGAATATTTCATTTCCAACACATCAACCTCCACTGTACAACACTATCTATAGTCCATGCCTCGCAACCATATAACACCGTTGGAATTACCATTCCTTCAAACATACCAATTTTTGCTCTCCGAGACAACGTTCTCTCCTTCCACACATTCTTCAATGCTCCCAGAACCTTCGCCCCCTCCCCCACTCTGTGACTTGCTTCTGCTTCCATGGTTTCATTCCCTGCTAAGGCCTCTCCCAGATATCTAAAACATTTTACTTCATCCAATTTTTCTCTATTCAAAATTACATCCTGATTAACTTGTCCCTCAACTCTACTGAACCTAACAACCTTGCTCTTAGTCACATTTACTCTCATCTTTCTCCTTTTACACACTTTTCCAGACTCAATCACCAACTTCTGCAGTTTCTCACTCGAATCAGCCACTAGAGCTGTATCATCGGCGAACAACAACTGACTCACTTCCCAGGCCCTCTCATCCCCAAGAGACTGCACACTTGCCCCTTTCTCCAAACCTCTTGTATTTATCTACCTGATCACCCCATCCATAAACAAATCAAACATCCATGGGGACATCACACACCACTGCTACAGACCAACATACAATGAGAACCAATCACTCTCCTCAATTCCTAGTCGTGCAAATGTCTTACAGCCTTGGTAAAAACTTCTCACTGCTTCTAGCATCCTACCTCCCACACCATATACTCTTAAGACCTACAACAAATCATCTCTATCAATCCTATCATATGCCTTCTCCAGATCCATAAATGCAACATATAAATCCATCTGCTTTTCTAAGTATTTCTAACACACATCCTTCAAAGCAAACACCTGATTCACACATCCTCTACCACTTGTGAAACCACACTGCTCCTCCCAAATCTGATGCTTTGTACATGCCTTCACCCTCTCAATCAATACCCTCTCACACAATTTCCCAGGATTACTCAACAAACTTATGCTTAAGTAGTTTGAACATATACCTTTATCCCCTTTGTCTTTGTACAATGGCACTAGGCCAATCCTCAGGCACTTTACCATGAGCCATACATACGTTGAATATCCTTACCAACCAATCAACAACACAGTCCCCCACTTTTTTCATAAATTCAACTGCAATACCATCCAAACCTGCTGTCTTGCTGGATTTCATCTTCCACAAATCTTTCACCACCTCTTCTCTCTTAACCAAACCATTCTCCCTGACCCTCTCACTTTGCACACCACTCCAATCAAAACACTCTATATTTGCCACTCTATCATCAAACACATTCAACAAACCTCAAAATACTCACTCCATCTCCTTCTCACTTCATCATTACCTGTTATCACTTCCCCACTTGCCCCATTCACCGACATTCCCATTTGTTCTCCTGTCTTACGCACATTGTTTACCTCCTTCCAAACATGCTTTTATTCTCCTTAAAGGTGAATGATACTCTCTCACCCCAACTCTCATTTGCCCTCTTTTTCAACCCTTGCATCTTTCTCTTGACCTCCTGCCACTTTCTTTTATACACCTTCCAGTCATTTGCACTCCTTCCTTGCAAGTATCGTCCAAACGCCTCTCTTTTCTCTTTCACTAACAAATTTATTTCTTCATCCCACCACTCACTACCCCTTTCAATCTGCCCATCTCCCACCTTTCTCATACCACATGCATCTTTTGCACAAGCCATCACTACTTCCCTAAATACATCCCACTCCTCACCCACTCCTTCTCACGTCGTTTGCTTTCACCTTTTGCCAGTCTACACACAATCTCTCCTGGTACTTCCTCACATGTCTCCAACCACAAGATATTGATCAGATATCCCTCCAGCTGCCCCTCTCAGCACATTAACATCCAAAAGTCTCTTTTACATGCCTATCAATTAACACAATCCAATAATGCCCTTTGACCATCTCTCCTACTCATACATATACTTATATCTCTCTCTTTTTAAATCAGGCATTCCCAATCACCAGTCTTTTTTTCAGCACATAAATCCCCAAGCTCTTCACCATTTCCATTTACAAAACTGAATACCCCATGTACACCAATCATACCCTCAACTGCCACATTACTCACCTCTGCATTTAAATCACCCACCATCAAAACCCAGTCTCGTGCATCAAAGCTGCTGACACACTCACTTAGCTGCTCTCAAAACACTTGGCTCTAATGATCTTTCTTCTCATGACCAAGTGCATAAGCACCAATAATCACCCATCTCTCTCCATCCACTTTCAGTTTTACCCACACCAATCTAGAATCTATTTTCTTACACTCTATCACATACTCTAACGACTCCTGTTTCAGGAGTTGTGCTACTCCTTCCTTAGCTCTTGTCTTCTCATCAACCCCTGACTTTACTCCCAAGACTTTCCCAAACCACTCTTCCCCTTTACCCTTGAACTTCGTATCACTTATAGCCAGAATATACAGGTTTCTTTCCTCAAACATACTACCTATCTCTCTTTCTTCTCATCTTGGTTACATCCACACACATTCAGACACCCCAATCTGAGCCTTCGAGGAGGATGAGCACTCCATGCTTGACGGCTTCTGTTTCCCCTTTTAAAAACTGAAATATATGAAAAAAGTGCACATCAAGGCCAGGCCTTAACTGAAATATAGCAATAATAATGAAAGGGTAAAAGAAAAAACAAGGGAAACTATTTATGAATTCTAGAGGAAGTGAAAAACCTGTCTTTTAAAATGTGCCAGGTCATGGTAATTGGGAAAGGCATGAAAAGGTACACAGTTCCAAAGCTTCAATATGTACAGAAAAAAGCAGTTATCAAAATGGCCCACCCTTGAGTTGCCGATGCCACACAGTAACTGTGTGACAGGACCTTGCCAAGTATTGTACGGTCTAGCAAGTGGTGATGGCACACAAGCAGCCAGCTCTCAGGAAGAAAAGCCAGTCATACCTATAGAAGAGGGAAGCTAGACCAACACTGAGGCAAAGGGCAAGAATGTCATGTTTGGAAGTTAGCCTGGGACAATTCATAAGTTGGAGCACTTTTGACTCGACTGTCAAGTAAGGGTGCAGAGCTTGAACCACTCCAGTTGTGAGAGCAGCACAAGGATGATTCAATCCTTTGTATAAGCAGAACAATGTACAGAAGAAAAGAAGTTTTGACATCTAAACAGGATATCCATTTTATCTTAGAGGCAGACTTAGTTATTCCTGTAATGTGGGATTTCCAAGAAAGAGTGGGTATTACAGTAATACCAAGTATGTTCATTAAGTCAAGAGGTAGAATTACAGGACTGTCAAAGGAGAGACAAGAGTTGTGAGGAGTTTTCGACAGAGATGGGTAGAAACTGGGTCTTAAAAGTATTGTACTTGACTAGATTTCATCTACCCCCCTGATATATCCCCTTCAAGTCTGAGTTTACTGAGGAAGCTGTGTCACGACAAGATGCATATAAAGTGAGAGGGGAAGGAACAGAATTAAAGGATATGGATGAATGCAATGCTGAGTCACAGTGTATGGGTGCAGTGGATCATTAGTGGAGAGGAAATCGTTGAGAAAAAGGAGGAAAAGTGTAAGGGACAGGACAGAACCTTGAGGGATACCGCTGCTGATGGAGAAAAGGGAGGAGGCTGATCCATCAACAACCACAGATATAGATCAGCCAGAGAGGAAGCTAGATATGAAGGAGCAGAGTGAGGGAGGGAAGCCAAAAGAGGGGAGCTAAGACATGAGACCCCCAATGCCATACCCTATCAAAAGCTTTGGATATGTCGAGAGCAACTACACGACATCCCAAAATCTTTCACAGATGATGACCAGACATTAGTAAGATAAGAAAGAATATCATCAGTGGATTTCGCCATACAGAAACCATACTGGAGATCAGAGAGAAGACTGTGATCTTTTATCTGTCTATGGATATGGCAGTTGAGGAGGAATTCAAAAACTTTGGAAATGGTAGATATCAAAGCAATAGGAAGATAGTTAGAGGGGTCAGAACAGTTACTCCCCTTAAGGATGGGATGTATCAATGCATGCTCCCAATGACAAGGAAAAGGTTTGGTTTTTAACAGAAGTGGAACAGACAAGAAAGCAAAAGAGCAACTTTAGAAGTACACTCTTTCAGTGCACAGGGATGGATGCCACAAGGAACATAAGCCTTGCTTATGTCCAGAGAGAAAAGCACTTTTCGGACAGTCCAAAAAGAGATTTCAGGGAGGGGCAAAGAAATAGTAAGAGGAGCATCATGGGGTAAAGGAATGTTAGAGTCATCCAAGGTGAAGTTAAAGGAGAAGCTGGAACCAAAGAGAGTTACTTTGTCTGTGGAAGAGACAGATATAGTTCCGTAAGAACAGAAAAGTGAAGGAGAGATATAGCGACAGAAGTTGTTATAGATGCCTTCAGCTAAAGACAAGAAAGACCTATCAGTACATGATGAGGAAAAGTTATTGCAATTCCCGGATAACATGCTTACAGTGATTACAGACAGTGATAAAAGCTGAATGAGAGCTAGAGGAAGGAGAGTTTTTCCAAGCCTGATATTCCTGATCCCGTGCCTGAACGGTCTCACAACAGGAATGGTTGAATGATGGGTTGAATGACGAGGTCATTTTTGAGGAAGAAGGAATAAATGCTTTTATGGCAGCAAGAATCACCTCTGCTATGTGTTTGACGGAGACAGAAGCATCACCACATATGAGACTGTAAATCATCCAAGGAAAGTCAGAAAAGAAGTTACATAAGTTGTTCCAGTCAGCTTTGATAAGGTGCCAGTAGTCACACTTAAAAGGGGCTACTGGAGGGGGAAGTGCCATTAGAATAGATACATTCATAAGAGTGTGATCAGATGACCCAACTGGGAGTGAGACTGTAGTTATAGCAGGATGGACTAGAGGTGAAAAACAAATCTCGAATATGAGGAGAGTGGTCACAGCAGTCAGAAATATGGGTATGGTGGGAGATAATGCGCTCTAAATCATTGAGAATGGAGAACATGAGGGCTTCAATCCCTCCACCATCCATATGAGAGGAATTTAACCATTCCCAATGGTGAACGTTGAAATCCCCGAGGTAAAGGATCTCAGCTTGTGGGTGTGAGAATGTCACAGTCTTATGGTAGGAGTTTAGATAGTCGAAGAAAGATATGACATTTTCAAAACAAGGAGAGCAGTAAATTAAATTTCAGATTAACTTTTCTGATATAACTCCAAAATATTTCATGGCAATTCAAGGCCCCTCAGAAATGTACATACAACACATATGCTGCTGAAGTAAAACCGTATGTTATATGATGATTTTCAACATGGTAACATGGCATATCAGTACATATCATCACCCTGGGGATGTTAATGCTATATTCAATCCCAGAAAATAAGCGTTTACAAAAAGCAACATATAAATACAAGGCTAAACTTGAAGATAAAGAGCTGTTCAGCACTGTTAACAACCTATATATATGTAGACATATTTCTTACTTGGTTTCAGTTTGGTGAAATCTGGCACAGGTGAAGGCAAAAGGATTGCCAATCTTGCAATATCACTGATAACAGTCGGTGCTAGTGTTGTCAACATTCCACTCTCTTCTTCTACCAGACTATCAACTTCATTTTTCAAACCCTAAAAGAAAGAACAAAATAATAATCCAAATTCATGACCTTTCTTATATTTCATGCTCTCGTTCGAGTTTCTGTCTGAAAACTAGCAACTTTTACTCAAATTTCCATTAAGTGTTGCAGACAATCAAGTAGAAGGTAGTAACTTGTCTGAGGCACTGAGAAGGATAGCGACCTAAGTCTGGTCTATATTCAAATTCCCTCCAGCCTAAGGGTGGTGAAAGCAAGCAAGCTTGGAAAATAGCAAGAGAAATTAAGTGTAGAATGGCAAAAGGAGAAAGTAATAGGAGTTTACAAAGAGTGGGTCAGGAATGGGGGTGTAAGAAAACAGTGCTGGTATATGCAAGAGAAGTGCATGGCATGTGGAGGATGGGCAGGTGAGAAAAAGTAGAAAGTAGTGGGATGACAAAGTAAAATTACTAATGGAAGAGATAACAGAGGTGCATGAGCAGTAAATACAGGGAAGGAGTACGAGTGATTGGGAGATGTACAAGAGGAAACAGTAGTAGGTCAAAAGAAAGGTGCTAGGTCAAAAGAAAGGTGCAGGGGCTGAAAAAGAGGCAAGTGAAAGTTGGGATGAATGAGTATCAACATATATTGGTGAGAATTTTGGAAGGATAGTATGAACAGTGTGAGAAAAACAAAAGAACAAATGGAAAAATTAGTGGAAGCAAATGGGAAAGTGTAAAAGGTAGTGATGAAGTAAAGAGGAGATGGATTGAGTGCTCTGAAGAATTGCTGAATGTATAAGAGGGTGGCAGATGCAGGGTGTTTGGGTCAGGGTGGTGTGAATAGCAAGCAGTACAGCAAAGAGATGTGGTGGTGAAAGTCTTGTGCAAGCTGAAATGTAGAAAGGTGGCTGGAGTTGATGGTACTGTATTACTGACAAGTTAGGATTGTCAATGCATGAAGATTGGCAGAATTCAGATATAGTGCCATTTGTATAAAGGCAAAGGGGACAAAGAAGGGTGCTCAGTTTCAGATGTATACATTTATTGTGAACCTGGAAAGTTCTATGGAAGAATGGTAATTGAGAATGTGGTGGCATGTACAAAGCATGACACTGGAGGGACAATGTATTTTCAGGAGTGGTAAAGGATGTGTGGATCAGTTGTTAACTTTAAAAAATGTGTGAGAAATACTGAGAGAAACAGACAGATTTGCATGTGGCAGTTGGTTTCCTTGTGCTCTCACTTTGTGAGTAAACTTGACTTAACAATGGCAATCTATATGGCAGACAGCATCTTTTATTCCATGTTAGGGTCTATAAGTTATTTCAATCTCCTACCTATATCTCTGATGCCTAATCTCACCTGGAACTCCCTCCAGAGGGTGGAAACGGCAATAGAGTCTCCATAACTAGCAAACCCCCGTGTTGCTTCTTAGGCTTTAGTGCCTCACCCTGAACAAGCCACTGGCAAGGGGCAACTCTAGAAAAGTGTTTATTGATGCTCATAACTAATGTATCTACTGACTGCCACCATCTAAAGCTCCTGCCTAATGTTCCTACCTATTACTTCTACCTAATACTCCTGTCTAAATGTTCCTTCCTACTATCTGTATCTATTGCTTCTACCATTTGCTAAAGGATGAGCTGTGTGAGTTAAGTGTTGTCAAGTGTCATGTGTAACAAGGAAAGATTGCATGTTTGTAGATAGAGTGCCAGTAGTCCACATGTGGGCAAGGGAGAAAGGAAGAGAGCAACCTGGATCAGAGGAGTGAAACTTGACAGCCAATAAAATGCTGGCTCATTACACAGCCATCACTAACCCACTCAATACCCAGGTGGGCAATAGTGGTCACATACTTCTCTGGTCATTGGCTGCCTACCATCTACTACCTAATGGAAGTAATATATTTTTGCATGTTTAGAGGGTTTTTAGAACTGGGTAACATACTAAACATACTCTAGTATGCTGAATTCATAGCCCCTAACTATAAAATGAAGTATGGGCACACACACACACCTGAAAGAGTCTAGAGGTACAACTGGTGATCTTGGATGCAGCTCTTCGCAACTTATCTTGCAGTTTCACATCTTTTCTCCAGCTGGCCATGAATTCAATGTTAGCAACAGATATAAGGCTGCTAACTGCAGTTTGGCTTGTGCACAATAATAAAATAAGCTGTTTGCTGAGCTCTTCATCTGAAAGTCTGTGCCCTGGCTCAGTTGTGTGATCTCTTATGTTCTGAAAGTGTACATGTCAGCTGGATTTAGTTTGCATAATTTTGAAAAAAATTTATTATCACCATTCATCAATATCTATTTGTTAAAACTATATCCGTTATCTTATCTAAGAACAATAGGCAATAACCATGAACAAACTTGAAAAGAAGTCCACACTGAGAAGCAATGTGCCTGCTCCTTAAGTGCAATAATTTCCCATCATTTTCTGACCCATGGGAAATATTTTTTTTTTCATATTCATAGTTCATAATTCAATATATCATCTTTTCCAAATTCTGAAACAAAGCACATGAAGCAGCTGGGATAAACCATGGAAAGGTTTCTGGGGCCTGGATGTGGAAGGAGGCTGTGGTTTTAGTGCACTGCACATGACAGCTGAAGAATGGACATGAGAAAATGTGGCATGTCTTTGTTCCTTGCACTACCTCACTGATGTGGAAAATGGCAATCAAGTAAAAAAATATATTCATATATTACTATTAAACTTGATCACCGTTTCCCGCATTAGCAAGGTAGCGCTAACAAACTGATGAAAAATGGCCCATCCACACACGTATACACGTAAATGCCCATACACGCACATATATACATACATATCAACATATACATATATACATACATATACATACACAGACATAAACACATGTAAATATTTAAATTTGCTCACCTTCATCCATTCCCGTAAATGGAAATGGTGAAGAGCTTGTAGATTTATGTGCTGAAAAAGACTGGTAATTGGGAATACCTGGTTTAAAAAAAGAGAAATACATAGGTATACGTATGTAAGTAGGAGAGATGGCCAAAGAGCATTACTGGATTACGTGTTAATTGATAGGCACCGAAAGAGATACTTTTGGATGTTAATGTACTAAGAGGTGCAACTGGAGGGATGTCTGATCATTATCTTGTGGAGGCGAGGGTGAAGATTTGTAGAGGTTTTCAGAAAAGAGGAATGTTGGGGTGAAAAGAGTGGTGAGAGCAAGTGAGCTTGGGAAGGAGACTTGTGTGAGGAAGTACCAAGAGAGACTGAGTACAGGATGGAAAAAGATGAGAACAAAGGACGTAAGGGTAGTGGGGGAGGAATGGGATATATTTAGGGAAGCAGTGATGGCTTGCGCAAAAGATGCTTGTGGCATGAGAAGCGTGGGAGGTGGGCAGATTAGAAGGATAGTGAGTGGTGGAATGAAGAAGTAATATTATTAGTGAAAGAGAAGAAAGAGGCATTTGGACAATTTTTGCTGAGAAATAATGCAAATGAGTGGGAGATGTATAAAGGAAAGAGGCAGGAGGTCAAGAGAACGGTGCAAGAGGTGCAAAAGAGGGCAAATGAGAGTTGGGGCGAGAGAGTATCATTAAATTTTAGGGAGAATAAAAAGATAATTTGGAAGGAGGAAAATAAAGTGCGTAAGACGAGGGAACAAATGGGAACTTCAGTGAAGGGGGTTAATGGGGAGGTGATAACAAGTAGTGGTGATGTGAGGAGATGGAGTGAGTATTTTGAAGGTTTGTTGAATGTGTTTGATGATACAGTGGCAGATATAGGGTGTTTTGGTCGAGGTGGTGTGCAAAGTGAGAGGGTTAGGGAAAATGATTTGGTAAACAGAGAAGCGGTAGTAAAAGCTCTGCGGAAGATGAAAGCCGGCAAGGCAGCGGGTTTGGATGGTATTGCAGTGGAATTTATTAAAAAAAGGGGTGACTGTATTGTTGACTAGTTGGTAAGGTTATTCAATGTATGTATGACTCATGGTGAGGTGCCTGAGGATTGGCGGAATGCTTGCATAGTGCCAATGTACAAAGGCAAAGGGGATAAAAGTGAGTGCTCAAATTACAGAGGTATAAGTTTGTTGAGTATTCCTGGGAAATTATATGGGAGGGTATTGATTGAGAGGGTGAAGGCATGTACAGAGCATCAGACTGGGGAAGAGCAGTGTGGTCTCAGAAGTGGTAAAGATGTGTGGATCAGGTGTTTGCTTTGAAGAATGTATGTGAGAAATACTTAGAAAAGCAAATGGATTTGTATGTAGCATTTATGGATCTGGAGAAGGCATATGATAGGGTTGATAGAGATGCTCTGTGGAAGGTACTAAGAATATTTGGTGTGGGAGGCAAGTTGTCAGAAGCAGTAAAAAAGTTTTTATCGAGGATATAAGGCATGTGTACGTGTAGGAAGAGAGGAAAGTGATTGGTTCTCAGTGAATGTAGGTTTGCAACAGGGGGGTGTGATGTCTCCATGGTTGTTTAATTTGTTTATGGATGGGGTTGTTAGGGAGGTGAATGCAAGTTTTGGAAAGAGGGGCAAGTATGCAGTCTGTTGTGGATGAGAGAGCTTGGGAAGTGAGTCAGTTGTTGTTCGCTGATGATACAGCGCTGGTGGCTGATTCGTGCGAGAAACTGCAGAAGCTGGTGACTGAGTTTGGTAAAGTGTGTGAAAAAAGAAAGCTGAGAGTAAATGTGAATAACAGCAAGGTTGTTAGGTACAGTGGGGTTGAGGGACAAGTCAATTGGGAGGTAAGTTTGAATGGAGAAAAACTGGAGGAAGTGAAGTGTTTTAGATATCTGGGAGTGGATTTGGCAGCGGACGGAACCATGGAAGCGGAAGTGAATCATAGGGTGGGGGGAGGGGGCGAAAGTTCTGGGAGCGTTGAAGAATGTGTGGAAGTCGAGAACATTATCTTGGAAAGCAAAAATGGGTATGTTTGAAGGAATAGTGGTTCCAACAATGTTATATGGTTGCGAGGCATGGGCTATGGATAGTGTTGTGCGCAGGAGGGTGGATGTGCTGGAAATGAGATGTTTGAGGACAATATGTGGTGTGAGGTGGTTTGATCAAGTAAGTAATGAAAGGGTAAGAGAAATGTGTGGTAATAAAGAGAGTGTGGTTGAGAGAGCAGAGGAGGCTGTTTTGAAATGGTTTGGTCACATGGAGAGATTGAATGAGGAAACATTGACAAAGAAGATATATGTGTGGAGGGAACGAGGAGAAGTGGGAGACCAAATTGGAGTTGGAGAGTTGGAGTGAAAAAGATTTTGAGTGATCGGGGCCTGAATATGCAGGAGGATGAAAGGCATGCAAGGAATAGAGTGAATTGGAACAATGTGGTATACTGGGGTCGACGTGCTGTCAATGGATTGAACCAGGGCATGTGAAGCGTGTGGGATAAACCATGGAAAGTTCTGTGGGGCCTGGATGTGGAAAGGGAGCTGTGGTTTCGGTGCATTTTTACATGACAGCTAGAGACTGAGTGTGAACAAATGTGGCCTTTGTTGTCTTTTCCTAGCCCTACCTCATGCACATGAGAGGGGAGGGGGTTGTTATTTCACATGTGGCGGGGTGGCGATGGGAATGAATAAAGGCAGACAGTATGAATTATGTACATGTGTATATATGTATATGGCTGTGTGTGTAAATATATGTATACGTTGAGATGTATAGGTATGTATATTTGCGTGTGTGGACGTGTATGTATATACATGTGTATGTGGATGGGTTGGGCCATACTTTTGTCTCTTTCCTTGTGCTACCTCGCTAACGCGGGAGACAGCGACAAAGCAAAATAAAATAAATATATAAAAACATTATTTGATTTCTAAAAGAGGTTAACAGAAGAGGGAGTCAAGAGAGGAGTGCTCGTCCTCCTTAAAGGCTCAGATTGGGGTGTCTGAATGTAACCACGATAAGAAGGAGAGATTGGTAGTATGTTTGAGGAAAGAAACCTGGATGTTCTGGCTATGAGTAAAACGATGATCAAGGCTAAAAGGGAAGAGTGGTTTGGGAAAGTCTTTTGGATGTTAATGTGCTGAAAGGGACAGCTGGAGGGATGTCTGATCAATATCTTGTGGAGGCGAAGGTGAAGAATTATAGAGGGTTTCAGAAAAGAAGGGAGAATGTTTGGAAGAGAGAGGTGGGAGTAAGTGAGCTTGGGAAAGAGACTTGTGTGAGAAAGCATCAAGAGAGATGGAGTGTAGAATGGCAAAAGGTAAGAGCAAATGACGTAAGGGGAGTGGGTGAGGAATGGGATGTATTTAGGGAGCAGTTATAGCTTGCGCAAAAGATGCAAGTGGTATGAGAAAGGTGGGAGGTGGGCAGATTAGAAAGGGTAGTGAATGGTGGAATGAAGAATTAAGATTGTTAGTGAAAGAAAAAAGAGAGGCATTTGGAAGATATTTGCAGGGAAGTAGAGAAAATAACTGGGAGATGTATAAAGGAAAGAGGCATGAAGTCAAAAGAAAGGTGCAAGAGTTGAAAAAAGAGGGCAAATGAGAGTTGGGGTGAGAGACTATCATTAAATGTTATGGTGAATAAAAGATGTTTTGGACGCAGGTAAATAACATGCGTAAGACAAGAGAACAAATGGGAACATCGGTGAAGGGAGCAAGTGGGGGAGTGATAACAGATAGGGAAGGAGTGTGAAGGAGACGGAGCAAGTAGGTTTGTTGAATGTGTTTGATGACAGAGTAGTGAAAGCTCTTGCGGAAGATGAAATCTGGCAAGGCGGCAGGCTTTGGATGGTGGTGTAGTGGAATTTATTAAAACGGGGTAACTGTGTTGTTAAATGGGTGGCAAGGATATTCAAAGTACGTATGGACCATGGTGAAGTGCCAGAGGGTTGGCAGAATGCATGCTTAGTGCCACTGAACAAAGGCAAAGGGGATAAAGGTGAGTGTTCATATCACAGAGGTATAAGTTTGTTGAGTATTCCTGGGAAATTATATGGGAGGGTATTGACTGAGAGGGTAAAGGCATGTACAGAGCATCAGATTGGGGAAGAGCAGTGTGGTTTCAGAAATTGTAAAGGATGTGGGGATCAGGTGTTTGCTTTGAAGAATGTATGTGAGAAATACTTAGAAAAACAAATGGATTTGTATGTAGCAATTTATGGGTCTTGAGAAGGCATATGATAGAGTTGATAGAGATATTTTGTGGGAGAGTACATGATGTGGGAGGTACGTTGCAAGAAGCAGTGAAAAATATTTACCACGAATGTAAGGCATGTGTAAGAGTAGGAAGAGAGGAAAGTGATTGGGTCCCAACAAACGTCGGTCTGTGGCAGGGGTGTGTGATGTCCCCATGTTTATTTAATCTCTTTATGGATGGGGTGGTTAGGGGAGTTAAATGTGAGAGTTTTGGAGAGAGGGATGAGTATGCAGTCTGTTGTGGATGAGAGGGCTTGGGAAGTGAGTCAGTTGCTGTTCGCTGATGATACAGCTCTAGTGGCTGATTCATGTGAGAAACTGCAAATGTTGGTGACTGAGTTTGGAAAAGCATGTGAAAGGAAAGTTGAGAGTAAATTTGAATAAGAACAAGGTTATTAAGTTCAGTGGGGTTGAGGGACAATTTAATTAGGAGGTAAGTTTGAATGGAGAAAAATTGGAGGAAGTGAAGTGTTTTAGATATCTGGGAGTGGACTTAGCAGCAGATAGAACAATGGAAGCGGAAGTGCGTCACAGGATCCGGAAAGGGGTGAAAGTTCTGAGAGCAATGAAGAATGTGTGGAAGGAGAGAACATTATTTCGGAGCAAAATAAGGTATGTCTGAAGGAATAGTAGTTCTAACAACGTTATATGGTTGTGAGGCATAGGCTGTAGATAGGGTTGTGCGGAGGGAGGTAAACGTGTTGGAAATGAAATGTTTGTAACAATATGTGGTGTGAGGTGGTTTGTTCAAGTAAGTAGCGTAAGGGTAAGAGAGACGTGTGGAAATAAAAAAAAAAGCATGGTTGAGAGAGCAGAAGAGGGTGTGTTGAAATGGTTTGGAGATATGGAGAGAATAAGTGAGGAAAGATTGATGAAGAGGATATATATGTCAGAGGTGGAGGGAACAAGGAGAAGCGGGAGACCAAATTGGAGGTGGAAGGATGGAGTGAAAAAGATTTTGAGCGATCTGGGCCTGAAGATATGTGAGGATGAGAGGTGTGCAAGGAATAGAGTGAATTGGAACAGTGTGGTATACCAGGATAGACGTGCTGTGAATGGACTGAACCAGGGCATCTAAAGTGTCTGGGGTAAACCATAGAAAGGTCTGTTGGGCCTGGATGTGGATAGGGAGCTGTGATTTCAGTGCATTATACATAACAGTTAGAGACATTCATGATTGTGAATGAATGTGGCCTGTTTGTCTGTATTCCTGGTGCTACCTTGCTGAGGCAGGGGATAGTGATGCTGTTTTCCAGTGGGGAAGGGTAGCGACAAGAGTGGATGAAGGCAAGCAAGTATATGTATATGTGTATGTATGTGATGTCTGTGTAAGTGTGTGTATATGTATGTACAAGTTGATGTGTATATGCATGTATATGTGCATATGTGGGCATTTATGGATTTTTTTTTTTTATCGCTGTCTCCCGCGTTTGCGAGGTAGCGCAAGGAAACAGACGAAAGAAATGGCCCAACCCACCCCCATACACATGTATATACACACACGTCCACACCCGCAAATATACATACCTATACATCTCAATGTACACACATATATACACACACATACACATACATATATACCCATGCACACAATTCACACTGTCTGCCTTTATTCATTCCCATCGCCACCCCACCACACATGGAATACCATCCCCCTCCCCCTCATGTGTGCGGGGTAGCTCTAGGAAAAGACAACAAAGGCTTCATTCGTTCACACTCAGTCTCTAGCTGTCATGCAATAATGCCCGAAACCACAGCTCCCTTTCCACATCCAGGCCCCACACAACTTTCCATGGTTTACCCCAGACGCTTCACATGCCCTGATTCAATCCACTGACAGCACGTCAACCCCGGTATACCACATCGATCCAATTCACTCTATTCCTTGCTCGCCTTTCACCCTCCTTCATGTTCAGGCCCCAATCACTCAAAATCTTTTTCACTCCATCTTTCCACCTCCAATTTGGTCTCCCACTTCTCCTCGTTCCCTCCACCTCCGACACATATATCCTCTTGGTCAATCTTTCCTCACTCAATCTCTCCATGTGACCAAACCATTTCAAAACACCCTCTTCTGCTCTCTCAACCACGCTCTTTTTATTTCCACACATCTCTCTTACCCTTACATTACTTACTTGATCAAACCACCTCACACCACACATTGTCCTCAAACATCTCATTTCCAGCACATCCACCCTCCTGCGTACAACACTATCCATAGCCCACGCCTCGCAACCATACAACATTGTTGACCACTATTCCTTCAAACATACCCATTTTTGCTTTCCGAGATAATGTTCTCGACTTCCACACATTCTTCAACGCTCCTAGGATTTTCGCCCCCTCCCCCACCCTATGATTCACTTCCGCTTCCATGGTTCCATCTGCTGCCAGATCCACTCCCAGATATCTAAAACACTTTACTTCCTCCAGTTTTTCTCCATTCATACTTACCTCCCAATTGACTTGACCCTCAACCCTACTGCACCTAATAACCTTGCTCTTATTCACATTTACTCTTAACTTTCTTCTTTCACACACTTTACCAAACTCAGTCACCAGCTTCTGCAGTTTCTCACATGAATCAGCCACCAGCGCTGTATCATCAGCGAACAACAACTGACTCACTTCCCAAGCTCTCTCATCCACAACAGACTTCATTCTTGCCCCTCTTTCCATATGTGTATATGAGTGGATGGGCCATTCTTCATCTGTTTCCTGGCACTACCTCGCTGATGTGGGAAACAGCAATTATGTATAATAAATACATGAATATAAAACATTTTTGGAAGGATGGAGTGAAAAAAGATTTTGAGCGATCGGGGCCTGAACATGCAGGAGGGTGAAAGGCGTGCAAGGAATAGAGTGAATTGGAACAATGCCGTATACTGGCATTGATGTGCTGTCAATGGATTGAACCAGGACATGTGAAGCGTCTGGGGTAAACCTTGGAAAGTTTTGTGGAGCCTGGATGAGGAGAGGGAGCTGTGGTTTCAGTGCATTATACCTGACAGCTAGAGACTGAGTGTGAATGAATGTGGCCTTTGTTGTGTTTTCCTAGTGCTACCTCACATGTGTGCAGGGGGGTTGTCATTTCATGTGTGGCAGGGTGGTGACGGGAAATGAATAAAGGCAGCAAGTATGAATTATGTACATGTGTACATATGTATATGTCTGTGTATGTATATATATGTATACATTGAAATGTACAGGTATGTATATGTGCGTGTGTGATGTGTATGTATATACATGTGTATGAGGGTGGGTTGGGCCATTCTTTCGTCTGTTTCCTTGCACTGCCTCGCTAACATGGAAGACAGCGACAAAGTATAAAGTATTATCATTATTATTATTATCATTATTATTTTTATCATCATTATCATTATACTTGATCTCCGTTTCCTACATCAGCAAGGAAGCATTGGGAAACAAAGAATGACCCATCCACTCCTATACACATAAAAGCACACACATGCACATATACATACATATGCATATCAACATACATACATACACAGTCATATACATATATAGACATGTGCATACTCGTACATGCTTGCCTTCATCCATTCTTAACACAACCCTAACCCACCGTACCCCACAGGAAACAGCATTGCCACCCCCTGCATCAGCAAGGTAGTGCCAGGAACACACCAAAAAAAAAAAAGGCCACAGCTCCCTATCCACCTCCAGGACCCACAGACCTTTCCATGGTTTACCCCAGACATTTCACATGCCCTAGTTCAGTCCATTGAGAGCACGTTGGTCCCAGTATACCACATCGTTCCAATTCACGCTATTCCTAGCATGCCTCTCACCCTCCTGCATGTTCAGGCCCCGACCGCTCAAAATCTTTTTCACTCTATCCTTCCACCTCCAATTTGGTCTCCTGCATCTCCTTGTTACCTCCACCTCTAACACTTATACCCTCTTTGTCAACCCTTCCTTACTCATTCTCTCCATATGTCCAAACCATTTAAACACACCCTCTTCTGCTCTCTCAACCACACTCTTTTCCTTACCACATATATTAAACCATCTCACTGGAGAAAGCTATCTGCACAACTTAAGCATATGACAAAAAACAAATGTGCTAATAGAGGAAAGTGTAACAAGTGGCCATAGGTGGAAGCTGAAGTGGCAAAGTATGCCAGTGAAAACCAGCAGAATGGATATGGCGTTTCTTGAGAATCAATTTAAATCTTTGCCTTGAAACTAGCAAGGATATTAGGCATCACAGATTTTGAGATAAACCATGGCTAGTGCACAAAATATATGATCGAAAATATCATAGTGTTTTCCCTAAGAACTTCATGACAAGGTTACTGAATTTCATAGTCTCATAATCAAACACCAGAAGAACAACACATGTAGCCTTTCGTGTACTAGAAACATGGATGAAATGCCCATGAATAATGATATGCCAATCAAACAGTGAATAAAGCTGGTGTAAAAAGAGTTTTAGTTAAAACTACTAGACACAAAAATCAAGATTCACAGTTGTGCTATCATGTATGGCTAACAGTAAGTGATGCCTAGGGTAATAATAACACAAAAACAAACCAAAAGTTTCCAAAAAGTATAATCATCCATGTGCATTAGAATGGATGGATGGATGAATGTAACATACAAATATGGAAGAAATGAGTCTGGAACTTTTGACCAGTAGGACTGCAAAAAGAAAAAAGTCTTCTTGTGTGGGATATGTTTTGGTCACATCTTTCTGACAATGTTACTGCTGGGATTAGGTAGGAAAGCAATGATAAAGCTGCGATACTTGGTGGATTAACAAGTCTTCTCCAACCACTGGATGTTTCCATAAACAAACCATTCAAAGATGCAATGAGAGTGAAGTGGAATAACTGGATGATGGAACAAGATGACATACACAAAGGGAGGGAACATCCAAGCTCCTCACTAGCAACATTATGTGAATGGATTGTTGAGACCTAGGATACAATCAAACCAGAAATTATGGAAAAATCTTTTAAGAAATGTAGGATCTTGAATGTTTTTAATAGAACAGAAAATGACCTGTTGTGGGATTATAAGGCTAATGACAGCATGACTGAGGATGAAGATATTGATAATCCCAGGGCTGATGATGGCATTGATCCATATGATGATGCTGTTCAAGGATAGGACTGGAAGGACCAGGTTGGTGCTGAAGACGATGACAAGGAAAATGATTTTGAAGGATTTTAATGAAAATATTCAGAAATATGGTATTGTAGTTTTCCTTTGCTTCATATTTAATTAAAAAAAATTGATGTTTCAAATTTAATGAACAAAAGTTGTTTCAAATTCAATAACCAAAAATTGATGTATTATCTATCATTTGTTATACTTTGTCGCTGTCTCCCGCATTAGCGAGGTAGCGCAAGGAAACAGACGAAAGAATGGCCCAACCCACCCAAATACACATGTATATACATACACGTCCACACACGCACATGTACATACCTATACATCTCAACGTATACATATATATATATATACACACAGACATACATGTATACACATGTACATAATTCATCCTGTCTGCCCTTATTCATTCCCATCGCCACCTCGCCACACATAAAATAACAACCCCCTTCCCCCGCATGTGCGCTAGGTAGCGCTAGGAAAAGACAGCAAAGGCCACATTCATTCACACTCAGTCTCTAGCTGTCATGTATAATGCACCGAAACCACAGCTCCCGTTCCACATCCAGGCCCCACACAACTTTCCATGGTTTACCCCAGACGCTTCACATGCCCTGGTTCAATCCATTGACAGCACATCGACCCTGGTATACCACATCGTTCCAATTCACTCTATTCCTAGCATGCCTTTTGCCCTCCTGCATGTTCAGGTCCAAATCACTAAAAATCTTTTTCATTCCATCTTTCCACCTCCAATTTCGTCTCCCATTTCTCCTCGTTCCCTCCACCTCTGACACATATATCCTCTTGGTCAATCTTTCCTCACTCATTCTCTCCATGTGACCAAACAATTTCAAAACATCCCTTTCCGCTCTCTCAACCAATCTCTTTTTATTACCACACATCTCTCTTACCCTTTCATTACTTACTCGATCAAACCACCTCACACCACATATTGTCCTCAAACATCTCATTTCCAACACATCCACCCTCCTCCGCACAACTCTATCTACAGCCCATGCCTCGCAACCATATAGCATTGTTGGAACCACTATTCCTTCAAACATGCCCATTTTTGCTTTCCGAGATAATGTTCTCAACTTCCACACATTCTTCAAGGCTCCCAGAACTTTCGCCCCCTCCCCCACCCTATGATTCACTTCTGCTTCCATGGTTCCATCCGCTGCCAAATCCACTCCCACATATCTAAAACACTTCACTTCCTCCACTTTTTCTCCATTCAAACTTACCTCCCAATTGACTTGTCCCTCAACCCTACTGTACCTAATAACCTTGCTCTTATTCACATTTACTCTTAACTTTCTTCTTTCACACACTTTACCAAATTCAGTCACCATCTTCTGCAATTTCTCACATGAATCAGCTACCAGCGCTGTATCATCAGCGAACATCAACTGACTCGCTTCCCAAACTCTCTCATCCACAACAGACTGCATACTTGCCCCTCTTTCCAAAACTCTTGCATTCACCTCCCTAACAACCCCATCCATAAACAAATTAAACAACCATGGAGACATCACACACCCCTGCCGCAAACCTACATTCACTGAGAACTAATCACTTTCCTCTCTTCCTACACGTACACATGCCTTACATCCTCGATAAAAACTTTTCACTGCTTCTAACAACTTGCCTCCCACACCATATATTCTTAATACCTTCCACAGAGCATCTCTATCAACTCTATCATATGACTTCTCCAGATCCATAAATGCTACATACAAATCCATTTGCTTTTCTAAGTATTTCTCACATACATTCTTCAAGTTGGGGTGAGAGAGTATCATTAAATTTTAGGGAGAATAAAAAGATGTTCTGGAAGGAGGTAAATAAAGTGCGTAAGACAAGGGAGCAAATGGGAACTTCAGTGAAGGGCGCAAATGGGGAGGTGATAACAAGTAGTGGTGATGTGAGAAGGAGATGGAGTGAGTATTTTGAAGGTTTGTTGAATGTGTTTGATGATAGAGTGGCAGATATAGGGTGTTTTGGTCGAGGTGGTGTGCAAAGTGAGAGGGTTAGGGAAAATGATTTGGTAAACAGAGAAGAGGTAGTAAAAGCTTTGCGGAAGATGAAAGCCGGCAAGGCAGCAGGTTTGGATGGTATTGCAGTGGAATTTATTAAAAAAGGGGGTGACTGTATTATTGACTGGTTGGTAAGGTTATTTAATGGATGTATGACTCATGGTGAGGTGCCTGAGGATTGGCGAAATGCGTGCATAGTGCCATTGTACAAAGGCAAAGGGGATAAAAGTGAGTGCTCAAATTACAGAGGTATAAGTTTGTTGAGTATTCCTGGGAAATTATATGGGAGGGTATTGATTGAGAGGGTGAAGGCCTGTACAGAGCATCAGATTGGGGAAGAGCAGTGTGGTTTCAGAAGTGGTAGAGGATGTGTGGATCAGGTGTTTGCTTTGAAGAATGTATGTGAGAAATACTTAGAAAAGCAAATGGATTTGTATGTAGCATTTATGGATCTGGAGAAGGCATATGATAGAGTTGATAGAGATGCTCTGTGGAAGGTATTACGAATATATGGTGTGGGAGGCAAGTTGTTAGAAGCAGTGAAAAATTTTTATCGAGGATGTAAGGCATGTGTACGTGTAGGAAGAGAGGAGATTGGTTCTCAGTGAATGTAGGTTTGCGGCAGGGGTGTGTGATGTCTCCATGGTTGTTTAATTTGTTTATGGATGGGGTTGTTAGGGAGGTGAATGCAGGAGTTTTGGAAAGTGGGATGAGAGAGCTTGGGAAGTGAGTCAATTGTTGTTCGCTGATGATACAGCGCTGGTGGCTGATTCATGTGAGAAACTGCAGAAGCTGGTGACTGAGTTTGGTAAAGTGTGTGAAAGAAGAAAGTTAAGAGTAAATGTGAATAAGAGCAAGGTAATTAGGTACAGTAGGGTTGAGGGTCAAGTCAATTGGGAGGTAAGTTTGAATGGAGAAAAACTGGAGGAAATAAAGTGTTTTAGATATCTGGGAGTGGATCTGGCAGCGGATGGAACCATGGAAGCAGAAGTGGCTCATAGGGTGGGGGAGGGGGCAAAAATCCTGTGAGCCTTGAAGAATGTGTGGAAGTCGAGAACATTATCTCGGAAAGCAAAAATGGGTATGTTTGAAGGAATAGTGGTTCCAACAATGTTGTATGGTTGCGAGGCGTGGGCTATGGATAGAGTTGTGCGCAGGAGGATGGATGTGCTGGAAATGAGATGTTTGAGGACAATGTGTGGTGTGAGGTGGTTTGATCGAGTAAGTAACGTAAGGGTAAGAGAGATGTGTGGAAATAAAAAGAGCATGGTTGAGAGAGCAGAAGAGGGTGTTTTGAAAGGGTTTGGGCACATGGAGAGAATGAGTGAGGAAAGATTGACCAAGAGGATATATGCGTCGGAGGTGGAGGGAACGAGGAGAAGTGGGAGACCAAATTGGAGGTGGAAAGATGGAGTGAAAAAGATTTTGTGTGATCGGGGCCTGATCATGCAGGAGGGTGAAAGGAGGGCAAGGAATAGAGTGAATTGGATCGATGTGGTATACCGGGGTTGACGTGCTGTCAGTGGATTGAATCAGGGCATGTGAAGCGTCTGGGGTAAACCATGGAAAGCTGTGTAGGTATGCATATTTGCGTGTGTGGACGTATGTATATACATGTGTATGGGGGTGGGTTGGGCCATTTCTTTCGTCTGTTTCCTTGCGCTACCTCGCAAACGCGGGAGACAGCGGCAAAAAAAAAAAAAAATTCTTCAAAGCACACAATTGATCCACACATCCTCTACCACTTCTGAAACCACACTTCTCTTCCCCAATCTGATGCTCGGTACATGCCTTCACCCTCTCAATCAATACGCTCCCATATAAACATTTTTTTTTTTTTTTTTTGCTTTGTCGCTGTCTCCCGCGTTTGCGAGGTAGCGCAAGGAAACAGACGAAAGAAATGGCCCAACCCCCCCCCATTACACATGTATATACATACGTCCACACACGCAAATATACATACCTACACAGCTTTCCATGGTTTACCCCAGACGCTTCACATGCCTTGATTCAATCCACTGACAGCACGTCAACCCCGGTATACCACATCGCTCCAATTCACTCTATTCCTTGCCCGCCTTTCACCCTCCTGCATGTTCAGGCCCCGATCACACAAAATCTTTTTCACTCCATCTTTCCACCTCCAATTTGGTCTCCCTCTTCTCCTCGTTCCCTCCACCTCCGACACATATATCCTCTTGGTCAATCTTTCCTCACTCATTCTCTCCATGTGCCCAAACCATTTCAAAACACCCTCTTCTGCTCTCTCAACCAAGCTCTTTTTATTTCCACACATCTCTCTTACCCTTACGTTACTTACTCGATCAAACCACCTCACACCACACATTGTCCTCAAACATCTCATTTCCAGCACATCCATCCTCCTGCGCACAACTCTATCCATAGCCCACGCCTCGCAACCATACAACATTGTTGGAGCCACTATTCCTTCAAACATACCCATTTTTGCTTTCCGAGATAATGTTCTCGACTTTCACACATTCTTCAAGGCTCCCAGAATTTTCGCCCCCTCCCCCATCCTATGATCCACTTCCGCTTCCATGGTTCCATCCGCTACCAGATCCACTCCCAGATATCTAAAACACTTCACTTCCTCCAGTTTTTCTCCATTCAAACTCACCTCCCAATTGACTTGACCCTCAACCCTACTGTACCTAATTACCTTGCTCTTATTCACATTTACTCTTAACTTTCTTCTTCCACACACTTTACCAAACTCAGTCACCAGCTTCTGCAGTTTCTCACATGAATCAGCCACCAGCGCTGATCATCGTTTACCGCATCAGAGAGGTAGAGCCAGGAAACAGGCTCGTCCACTCATGTTCACACATATGTACATAAATGCCAATATACATACATATATGTATCAATATATACATACGTATATATACAGACATACATATATACACACATACATATTCCCACTTGCCTGCCTTCATCCATCCCTGGCACCACTCCGCCCCACAGGAAACAACATCACTACCCCCTGCTTCAGCAAGGTACCGTTAGGAAAACAAACAAAAAGGCCACATTCATTCACACTCAGTCTCCAGATGTCTTGTGTAATGCACCAAAACCGCACCCAGGCCACACAGACCCCCTCATGGCCAACCCCAGATGTTTCACATGCTCTGGTTCCGTCCACTGACAGCACATCGACCCAGTATACCAGTATACCACATCGTTCCAATACACTCTATTATTTGGACACCTCTCACCCTCAAGTATGTTCAGGCCCTGATAGCTCAAAATCTTTTTCACTCCATCCTTCCACCTCCAATTTGGTCTCCTGCTTCTCCTTGTTTCCTCCACCTCTGATGCATACATCTTCTTTGTCAATCTTTCCTCACTCATTCTCTCCATATGCACTAACCATTTCAAATCACCCTTTAATATTCTCTCAACCACACATCAAGTAAGTAATGAAAATTCTCATATATACACCACATCCAAACAAATCAAGAAAAAGTACACCCATCCATGGCTGAGTGGAAGAACCTGGAATAAAAAAGATTGCTGAAGTAGAACTTTCAAACATGTTAGGGATCCTGAGATTTGTGGAGGTCAATAACAACCTCAAAGCAAATGGGACAAGAACATCAACAACTTATGGAAGTTACTAGTTATTTAGTGGGTGGACCAAAGCTGAGCCAACAAGCCACTATCACTAAATATGAGGCTAGGCTTGGGTGAGAGGCATTTACCTCAACAGAAGGCAAAGGATTAGGGATTTCTAATTAGCCCTTGGGAATCCTAGAGATTTTCTTAAGGCTCGCAGAATGATCTAATCCAGTAAAGAAATTCTATTGTATCCTATGGTATGAGCACATACTTTCTGCACAAATGTTACTCACTTGTGTTACTCCATGCAAATCAGCAACAGCATTAAGAGCACTTGTGAGGGGAGGCATCTGAGGGTTTGGCGCAGGAAGATTTGTCAAGGCTTGATGGATTGCTGCTGCTACTATTACAGAACCACAAGAAGCTCCAGTATTTAAGTTACCTATAAAACTGGAAGATTCTGCTACACACAACACACTACCTATACACAAAAGAAAAAGAGAAGGCAATGATAAAATTCTGAAAGTTTAAAAAGCCTGAGCACCATAAATTCATAAAATCAATAATACATTAATCAAAAACTAGCCATAAAATGTTGATCAATTCTTTGAAATTGCTACTTTCCTTTCTGGTGAGTACTGGCCAGACATATTTTTGTTTCAAAGTCACATTCACAATAGACCTCATAAAAACTTGCTTGGACTAACATACAACTGGCTCTTACACTGCTTTGTGCCTGATCTCAGGAATCATTGAGGACTGCTGTGCACCTCACATGAGGTTTAATGGTTCCCAGCCTCTTTTGAATTCCCAACAGATGAATGACTTCATCTCTTACCAAGGGGTATCGCTAACAACCTAAACAAAAAAGCTACAAAAATCATTGCACGTATGGTCACCCATTAGTCTTCAAAGAGAATGTGACTAACATTAACCAGGCAGGAAACCAGATCAACACATCTACCATTGTAGTAATTTTTAGCATGAAGGAAAATGTCTCTACCTAACAGTATATGTTAACTGCACTGTATGGGGGAAACCTTTACACTCATAGGGACTCATCTCTTACAGTCACTTCTAGCATACAACTTAATTCTATGTATGCTGTCTGCATTAGCCATGTCCTAAATCATTCTATTCCTTTCATCCACAATTCATACTAAAAAAAATACTTCTTTACATCTTTTTTAACAAGTTTCTTGCTTAACTTCATGTTAAGTTCCCTCATTGCTCTATCCCTACCTCTCTCTAAGAATTGTTTCATGTCATCTTTATCAATCTGTTTTACAACTTAAAGTTTGTGATTAGGATATTTCTCACTCTTATCTCTTCCTCTCATTTCTTTTTAAGCATTTACCCTTTCCCTGTAACTAATCTCTCTTATTTCTGGTACCATTGTTGTTGCCCTCTCTGAACCTTTTCTGTTAACTCTATATGCTTCTTTACATATCATGGCCAAACTTAAAAACCATATTCTAGTTTTAGCCTTATGTAGGATATGAACAGTTTACTGAATAAAATATTCCTTTATCCATATTCTTCGAAGCTATTTTGATATTTGCCAAAAGAGAGTTTTGTCTCCTTTAATCTTCTCCTGATGTAGGACTCTACCAAAGGGTAGGGACAATGATGTCCCAAAGTCCTTTTTCCACATATAAGCCTGAAGCTTATATCCTTCATTATAATAAACATATTAAGGTCTTTTCTCATTTCGTCTGTTTCCTTGCGCTACCTCGCTAATGCAGGAGACAGCGACAAAGCAAAATAAATAAAATGAATGAAATTAAGGTCTTATTTCACTTTGTCCCATCCTCATTACTTTACACTTGCTTGGGCTGAATTTCATCAACTTTGTATCAAATAATCTTTGGAGTATGTTAGGTTCCCTTGTAAGCTGATGCAATTCTCCTTGCTTTTCATAACACTGATCCATTCATTTCATATAAAGCATGCTGCCCACCCTCATGAATGTTCAAGCCCCAATAACCCAAAACTTCCTTGAGTCCATTCTTCCATCTCCCTCTCAGTCTCCACCTCCACTTGCATCTTCTGACATATATATCCCCTTTGTCAGTCTTTCCTTACTACTAATCAAAGAGAAAAGGTGCATCATACCTACCAAAAGAGAGGTTCACAGTGAATTTCATCCTATCTTAATCGAGCAACCTAAAATTACTGAATCAAAACATAATTCATCTTAACCAAATTTACTTCTTCTCCTGTTGACATTTGAGCGAGGAAAACTGGATGAAGATTTACTGATAGAACAATTCAAAGGGTTCAAAGCATGGAGGGATGGGCATTCCAGTAGCTTGTTAATAAATCCAGGGACACAGCTTACATCTTCGGTGCGTTCCCACAACAGGCTGGCTTCAAACATTTCATCTTCACATTCTTCACCCTGAAAAAGAATCAATTCACATAAATTTACATGTTGAGAAACACCTGTGTCTAAGACTGGTTGATCTTGGTCATCAATAGGAGCAATACCAATAAAACAAGAGGTTTGCCCCCTTTTTTTCAGTAACAGTGGAATTAAAATTTTAACTTAACACACTGGGCATGGGCTTAAGATGTATTGAGAACCATTCAGATGCTGTGTGTACCTAATCCACTTCAGTGAACTGGGAAGGAATAATGGAGATCAAGTGACTGACTGCTAAACAGATAAACAAAGACATATATCATCTCTGGTTAGTTTCACAGTATGGCTTCACCCTGTGATTTACCACATTTTCAAACACCACAACATACATCAGTTATCTTTTTAAATTTCCTTATTTCAGAACTTTTCCTTACTTCCCCTTTCTGACTGTTCTATGCTTCCCCGATTCATCTTTCCTCCCAGATACTGATCAAACTCTTTAACTAATTCAAATAAAGTGCATTACCCCTGGACTTAGAGAAGAAAGAATACTCTCTATGTATTCCCTGTGTGTTGTAAGAGGTGACTCTTATATAAGGGGCAGGAGCAATGAGCTATAAATCCATCACCCCATGACTTTCCAAAAGAAGGAACAAAGCAAGGAGCCAAGAAAGGATTTTTTCCTCTATGGCTCAGTCATCTGTCCTTAACATTACCTTACTCATGCAGGAAATGGTGAACATGTACCAAAAAAGAAAAAAGTACATTCTCGTTTTTATACTGCCAACAGCAGCAAATTCTTTTATATGTGTGCAGGCTACATAAGAATGTAAATGTTTATCAAATCTGTTACAGATATTCAGTATACAACAAGTACAATAGAGGATAAAAGCAAGGATACAACAGTGTTATATATCTTTAAATTTTGTTCCTTCCTTACAGGAGACAGCATGAATAAAAAGCTGTGGGTAATCTCATCACCTGTTTCTAAGGTCAAGATCACATTGCACAATCACTGTTTGCCACTGTCTTTTTTCAAAAAACAGAGCTTAAATCATAAGCTCATAACTGGTTTCAGCAAACACAGCCATCCCCACCTTTGTGCTTGGCAAAGCAAATTCCTCTGGTCGGTGTTTTTGCTTCACACCTCTTTTTGCTCCTTCTACAACCTGTTAGACTTTTTAAACAAAGTATCCTTTCATCTAAGTTTATCTTTTACATAGGAGGAATGAATAGATGCCATTACCTACAAACATGATTTTTACATGTGATGGGACCATGTGATCTAGGTTTGTTACTAGGCAGAGGGTGGAAATGGAAGCTAAGTTTCTGTGTTATGAAGTGTATAAAAGAAACATTTTGTGTCCATAAAGGCAAATAATTTTTGAACATACAGCTGTTCAACACAGTTGTATGGATTTGAGTCTTGGGCCTTAATTTTTATGGAAAGAAAGATATTGGATGTAAAGTGCATCAAAATTCAGTCTTTAAAAATAACATCTAAAATAGCAAAATTACTTATGAAAATCTTTTGAAGTTAAACGATTTGAAAAAAGCCAAATCAATAAAATTCCTATATATACCACTGGAGATTGGGAAGAAAGAATACTGTCAATGTATTCCATGTGTGTCATAGAAGACAAATAAGAAGGGTGGGAGCAGGTACCTAGAAATCTCCCCATCCTGTGTTACTTTCCAAAAGAAATAGAGCAAGTAGCCGAGTGAGAAATTTTCCCCTTAGGTGCTGTCATCTGTTTTTGACACTTCCCCACTCACATGGAAAATGGCGAGCATGTATGAAAAGGCATGGGCTATAGATGGGGTTGTGCACAGGAGGGTGGATATGTTGGAAATGAAATGTCTGAGGACAATATGTGGTGTAAGGTGGTTTGATTAAGTAATGAGATGGTAAGAGAGATGTGTAGTATTAAAAAGAGTGTGCTTGAGAAAGCAGAAGGGGGTGTGTTGAAATGGTTGATACATATGGAGAGAATAAGTGAGGAAAGGTTGACAAAGAGAATATATGTGTCAGAAGTGGAGGGAACAAGAAGAAGCGGGAGACCAACTGGAGGTGGAAGGATGGAGTGAAAAATATTTTGAGTGATTGGGTCAGGGAAAGGAGTGCATAAAATTGAGTGAATATGAACGATGTAGTATACTGGGGTCAAAATGCCATCAATGGACTGAACCAGGGCATGTGAAACATCTGGGGTAAACCATGGAAAGGAGCTATCATGTTTTCACTACATTACACAAGACAGATAGAGGATTAGTGTGACAGGATGCGTCCTTTCTTTGTCTGTTGCATGGCACTACACTGCTGATGCTGTTTTTTTTTTTTTTTTTTTTTTTTTTTATGTGGGGTGGGGTGGGGTGGAGGGGTGGGGGAATGGATGAAGGCAAGCAAGTATGAATATGTACTTATACATATGCATGTATATAGATATAGATGGGCACATACATATGTGTGTGTATGAGTGGATGGGTCTTCGTTTGTTTCCTGGCACTACCTCACTAACATGGGAAAAGGCGATCAGGTATAATAATGATAATAATAATAATAATAATAATAATAATAATAATAATAATAATAATTCTTTTTTTCCTTCTTTCTTTTTCTTTTCCATACATATCTGCCATTTCCCCTGTTAGTGAAGTAGCATCAAGAACAAAAGACTGAGCCTTACAGGTAAAAATCCTCACTCAACCCTGTTCTCTGCTACTTCTTTTGGAAAGATGAAGAGGAGGAGATTTCCAGCCCCCTGCTCCCATCCCTTTAAGTCATCTTCTACAACATGCAAGGAATGTGTAAGCAGTATTCTTTCTCCTCTATCCCAAGGATAATATGTATTTAACACAACCAATTATCCCTTGAGACAGGGGAGAAAGAATACTTCCCACGTATCCCCTGCGTGTCATAAAAGGCAACTAAAGGGGGAAGGAACAGGGGCTGAAAACCTTACCCTTCTTGTATTTCAATTTCAAAAAGAGGAAACAAAAGAAGGAGTTAAGCAGGGAGTGCTCATCCTCATCGGCTCAGATTGGGGTGTCTGAATACGTGTGGATGTAACCAAGATGAAAAGAAAAGAGACAGGTGGTACGTTTGAGGAAAGAAACCTGGATGTTCTGACTTTGAGTGAAATGAAGCTCAAAGGTAGAGGGGAAGGATGGTTTGGAAAAGTCTTGGGAGAGTAAAATCAAGTGTTGGTGAGAGGGCAAGAGCCAGGAGTAGCACTACTCCTAAAGCAGGAGTTGTGGGAGTGTGTGATACAATGTAAGGAAGGAAATTCAAGATTGATGTATGTAAAACTGAAAGTGGGTACTTATGCATCTGGTCATGAGAAGAAAGATCTTGAGAGGCAAGTTTACTGGGAACAGCTGAGTTAGTGTCTCAGCAGTTTTGGTGCACAAGACCAGGTAGTACTGATGGGGGATTTGAATGCAAAGGTGAGTAATGTCACAGTTGAGGGTGTAATTGGTGCACATGGGGTATTCAGTGTTGTGAATAGAAGTGGTGAAGAGCTTTTGGTTTTGTGTGCTGATTGGTTTAAAAAGACAGATCTACACAAGTACACGTATGTAAGTAGGACAAATGGGCATTATTGGGTTACGTGTTAATTGACAGGCACGTAAAAGAGAGCCTTTTGGATGTTTATGTGCTGAGAAGGGCAGCTGGTGGGATGTCTGCTCACTAACTTATGGGGGCAAAGGTGAAGATTTGTAGAGGTTTTCAAAAGAGAAGAGAGAATTTCGGGTAAAAGGAAATGTGTGTAGAAGCGCCAGGAGAGACTGAGTGTAGAATGGCAAAAAGTGAGAGCAAGTGACATAAGGGGAGTGGGTGAGGAATGGGATGTACTTAGGGAAGCAGAGATGCCATGTGCAAGAAATGCATGTGGCATGAAAAAGGTGGTAGGTGGGGAGATTAGAAAAGGTAGTAACTGGTGGATGAAGAAGTTATTTGTGAAAGAGAAAAGAGAGGCATTGACACTACTTGCAAGGAAGGAGAGCAAATGACTAGGAGATGTACAAGAGAAAGTGGCAGGAGGCCAAGAGGAAGGTGCAAGAGTTGAAAAAGAGGGCAAATGAGAGTTGGGGTGAGAGAGTATCATTAATTTTGGGGGAGAATAAAAAGATGTTTTGGAAGGAGATAAATAATGTGCTTAAGACAAGAAAACAAATGGGAACATTGATGTAGGGGGGAAGTGATAACACGTAGTGATGAAGTGAGGAGGAGATGGGGCAAGTATTTTGAAGGTTTGTTGAATGTTTTTGATGACAGAGTGGCAGATAAAGGGTGTTTTGGTTAGGATAGTGTGCAAAGTGAGAGTCAGGGAGAGTCGTTTGGTGAAGAAAGAAGAGGTGGTGAAAGTCTTGCAGAAGATGAAATCCAGCAAGGTGGCGAGTTTGGACAGTACTTCACTTGAATCTATCAAAAAAGGGATGACTGTGTTGATGATTGGTTGGTAAGAATATTCAATGTATGTATGGATAATGGTGAAGTGCCTGAGGATTGGTGGGATGCATGTATAATGCCACTGTACTGAATGCAAAGGGGATAAAGGTGAGTGTTCAAACTTCAGAGGCATAAGTTTGTTGAGTATTCCTGGAAAATTGTATAGGAGGGTATTGATTGAGAGGGTAAAGCAAGTACAAAGCATCAGATTGGGAAGGAGGAATGTCATTTCAGAAGTAGTAGATGTGTAGATCAGGTGTTTGTTTTGAAGAATGTGTGAGAAATACTTGGAGAAACAGATGGATTTGTATCTGGCATTTATGGATCTGGAGAAGGCATATGACAGGGTGGGTAGAGATGCTTTGTGGAAGGTCTTAAGAGTATACAGAGTGGGAAGTAAGCTGCTAGAAGCAGTGAGAAGTTATCATCAAGGGCATAAGGCATGTGTACGAGTAGGATGAGAGGAGAGTGATTGGTTTCCAGTCAAGGTCGGTCTGTGGCAGGAGTGTGTGATGTCTCTATCGTTGTTTAATTTGTATTTTCATGAATGGGGTGATTGGGGAGGTAAATGCATGAGTTTTGCAGAGAGGGGCAAGTCTGCAGTCTGTAGGGGATAAGGTTCTATGAAAGTTCCTTGCATTTTTTACACTTAGGTTGTTTCCATTCTCCAAAGTTTCTAGTGCATTTCCAGTTTTCCTCCATTCCATCACTCTGTCCTAAACTTCAGCTCCTCCATAACCACACTTACTAAACTTTACTGACAAATATCTTAATACTCCCACAACTTCCAGTTTTTCATCATGGAAACTGATATTATACCATGGTACTCCTAACCTCTCAAAAACTACCATTCTATTTTCACTTACATTCAATTGATATACCTTCTCCTTTTTTTTTTTTTTTGCTTTGTCGCTGTCTCCCACGTTTGCGAGGTAGCGCAAGGAAACATACGAAAGAAATGGCCCAACCCACCCCCATACACATGTATATACATACGTCCACACACGCAAATATACATACCTACACAGCTTTCCATGGTTTACCCCAGACGCTTCACATGCCCTGATTCAATCCACTGACAGCACGTCAACCCCGGTATACCACATCGATCCAATTCACTCTATTCCTTGCCTTCCTTTCACCCTCCTGCATGTTCAGGCCCTGATCACACAAAATCTTTTTCACTCCATCTTTCCACCTCCAATTTGGTCTCCCACTTCTCCTCATTCCCTCCACCTCCGACACATATATCCTCTTGGTCAATCTTTCCTCACTCATTCTCTCCATGTGCACAAACCATTTCAAAACACCCTCTTCTGCTCTCTCAACCACGCTCTTTTTATTTCCACACATCTCTCTTACCCTTACGTTACTTACTCGATCAAACCACCTCACACCACACTTAGTCCTCAAACATCTCATTTCCAGCACATCCATCCTCCTGCGCACAACTCTATCCATAGCCCACGCCTCGCAACCACACAACATTGTTGGAACCACTATTCCTTCAAACATACCCATTTTTGCTTTCCGAGATAATGTTCTCGACTTCCACACATTCTTCAAGGCTCCCAGAATTTTCGCCCCCTCACCCACCCTATGATCCACTTCCACTTCCATGGTTCCATCCGCTGCTAGATCCACTCCCAGATATCTAAAACACTTTACTTCCTCCAGTTTTTCTCCATTCAAACTTACCTCCCAATTGACTTGACCCTCAACCCTACTGTACCTAATTACCTTGCTCTTATTCACATTTACTCACAACTCTCTTCTTTCACACACTTTACCAAACTCAGTCACCAGCTTCTGTAGTTTCTCACATGAATCAGCCACCAGCGCTGTATCATCAGCGAACAACAACTGACTCACTTCCCAAGCTCTCTCATCCCCAACAGACTTCATACTTGCCCCTCTTTCAAAAACTCTTGCATTCACCTCCCTAACAGCCCCATCCATAAACAAATTAAACAACCATGGAGACATCACACACCCCTGCCGCAAACCTACAATGGCACTATGCACGCATTCCGCCAATCCTCAGGCACCTCACCAGGAGTCATACATACATTAAATAACCTTACCAACCAGTCAATAATACAGTCACCCCCTTTTTTAATAAATTCCACTGCAATACCATCCAAACCTCCTGCCTTGCCGGCTTTCATCTTCCGCAAAGCTTTTACTACCTCTTCTCTGTTTACCAAATCATTTTCCCTAACCCTCTCACTTTGCACACCACCTCGACCAAAACACCCTATATCTGCCACTCTATCATCAAACACATTCAACAAACCTTCAAAATACTCACTCCATCTCCTTCTCACATCACCACTACTTGTTATCACCTTCTCCTTGTAAACCATCAAAATGGCCAAACATTCAATCAAGCTCTTCTGATTTAGCTAACAAAACCATTCCATAGAGCTCTTTTCATGTAGCCAACAAAGCAGCAGCATCTGCATATAACAACTATGGCAACTTTCATTGTTTCTTCATGATTAAATTTTTATATAAAACAATTAACCTTAGGCAAAATCAACAGGTCCATTTCTGAACTAACCTGGATAATGTCACGTAAAACTTGAAGTTTTTCTGTAAATGCTGTTCTGGTGAGTGTGGCTGTCATCTGGTGCTGCAAATCTTTCACAAGTACCACAACCTCAAGGCCTGACTCATTCAGAATTTCCTGCATCATGAATTCCTGTAAAGAGATTCTAGCACAATCATCTAATATAAAATACTCTTGATGAAGAACAGGCTATGATGTGAAGCAAGTGTAAGTAAATTAAAAATAATGCCAGGCACTCAGCTTATAACCTATTAGACAATCTACGTGTATCTATAACCACCCCAGGACCCCTTTCTATGATAGTCCTCGTATTACCTATGTAATCTTTCCAGGAACTTCAGCAGCTCTATGTTAGGCTGCACTACTTTAGATTAAGTGAAAGGGCAATGTGAGTGTAAAACTTTCTCTCTGTAAAACACAAATAAAAATCAATAATAATAATAATCACTTCCAGTTGTAGGAATATGTTAGATTCCTTTTAAGTAAGAAATTCTTTGAGAAAACCATACTCCCAAAAATACAGCTCCACCAAAGTTTACCTTTTTTTTCTTTTATTCAGAGCATAACCACTGTACTGGTGGAGAGTCTGGTAACATCTTGGACATAACTAGTAAAATCAAAAGTTACCAATGTCATTCACTATTCATATCATGTCACATCTTCAGGGCTTACCAAACCTGGTGCTGGCATACTGGTCCTCATCACTTGCATCATCACATTTCCAACTACTTATGCACTGAGAAATCAGTCATTTAGTTTCAAAGTTCAGTGGTACATGATTCACTTTTCTCTAAGCATATTCAGTTAAAAGATAGAATGACATGCCCCATCAGTCAGCTTTTCTGTGTTGAGTAGTATGAATCAATGAAACTCTGCTTCTTATAATTCAATGGCAATCTAAAGTTAACATTCTTTTCATAATTCAACCCATGACTATCTCTAGGTTTTCACCCTTTTCAGTGCATAAAAGTTAACAGCCATCAGCTATGACCCATTCATACTGCATTCATAACAAGCAAATTCACACAGGGGATAAAGAATTGTCAGGGAAAATATCAGACAATTCCAGTCAAATCAAAGAAACATTTGTCACACATTTCACCATTTCCCATATCAGCAAGGTAGTGCTAGTAACAGATGAAGAAAGGACTCATCTGCTCACATATATTCTCAAGTTGTCCTGTGTAATGCACCAAAACCAGAGACCCTTATCTACAACCAGGCCTGCTTACATCCATTCTCTAGTGGCTATGTTTGCTGCACCAAAACCACTGCCCCGTCCCCATCCAGGCCCCACACATATTTCCGCTGTTTCCCCGGCTACTTCATATGCCCTGGTTCAGTCCAGTGATAACACAACACCTCCTTTATACCACATCACTCCAATTCGGTTTATCCCATGCATGCCTTCCATGTCCCAACATGCTCAGGCCCCAAGCACTCAAAATCTTTTTCACCACATCCCTCTATCTCCAATTTGGTCTCCCTTCTCCCCTCCACTTCTGACACTCATCCTCTCCATATGTTCAAACAACATTAGCACACCCTCTTCAGCTCTCTCAATCACTCATCTTACTACCACATTTCTCTCTTTCCCTTTTACTACTAACTTAATGAAAGCACCTTACACCACATATTGTCCATAAACATTCAATTTCCAAGACATCCACCCTCCTTTCCACATTCTCATCTATAGCCCATTCCTTGGATCCAAATAGCATTACTGCCACCACTATAACTTTAAACATACCCATTTTTGCCCTTCCAGACAATGAACTCTCTTTCTATACATTCCTCAGTGCTCCCAGAACCTTTGACCCTCACCCATCCTGTGACTCATCTGCTGCCATGTCCACTCCCAAGTATCTAAAACAATCCACTTCTCCACATTTTCTTTATTCAAACTCATACTGCTAAACCTAATAACCTTGATTCTATTCAAATTTACTCTCAAGTTCCTCTTTTCACACACTTCTGCAGTTTCATTAGCAAAAAACAACTGACTCACTTTCCCAACCTCCTCACCACCTACAGACTGCATGCTCACCTCTCCAAGAGCTTTGCCTTTACCTCCCTCTGTAGACAGTCATTCATTTGCTTTGAAGTATCTTTTCTAGAAGAATGCAGACCACACTTGCCAATGAGACCACTCTGTATTTCAGTGCCTGTTCCTTCAGCACATATGGTAAAATTTCATCAGGACCATGCCCTCTGTATTGGTCAAGACCTTTTAGTATTCTGTTAACGTCTTTCCTAGATATCTCTGTTTTCTACAACCTCCTCCCTATTCCATCTCACAGGTGTTGCAGCTATAATGTCTTTCAGAGTGAAAACCCTTTTGAACTTGTTAATCAGTTTTTCAAATATCCTTACATCATCCTCTACAATTCTTCCCTTGAATCCCTTAGCCTGATTTGTCACACATGTGATCTGACATTCTTTTCCCAATAAATGTATAAATGTTTTGAATTATCTCCTGCCTTGCCCACAACATCCTTTTCAAAGTTTCTTTGTTCCTTTTGTCTTATCCTGCTATACTCATTCTGCACTCTCCTCAACCCTGCAAATGCTGGATGGTTGGAGTTCTGTCTATATTTTTGTTGCTGCACATCTTGAGGCTCCTTTGCTTTTTGACATTCTAATAAATCATTCTCTCCTTTTTCCTACTGTTCCCTCTGTATTTGGGGGTAGAGGTATATATTTTCTTTCTCCTTCACTGTAAATTTCACAGAACCTCTCACCACAAAGCCTTGGTTCCAAGTCACTGAACTCCATTTTAAATCTATGTTACCAAAAAATCATTTAAGTCTGATAAATAACTGTGTTGTATCTTCTCCTTATGCCTTTTGTCTTCCAGCTTTTTGTCATTTGGAACACGGTCAAAATTGAATGTTACGTGGTCACTTCTTCCAATTCGTGTATCAACTATAATATTCTTAATATCCATGCTAGTATGCGTGAAGATCTAACAATGATGGTGTATCAGAAATTTCCCATGTATACTCTAGAAACCTTTGACTCCATGACTCCCTTTCATCATCAGAAATCAAATTCCTGGAGTCAGTCTCTTTACAACTGGAATCCCTCATTATCTGTGCTTTTTTACATTCACTAAAAAGTGAATGTTTTACAGCTTCATGTACACATGAAAAAAAAAATCTTCCCAGATAGGCCTGATGAATTCAAAATGATCGACACAACTCATGCTGTCTTGGTAGGGATAGTAAGAATGAAGCAAATTTCCTCATAATTAAGCTAGCCCCACATTATATTATTTCCAGTGAAATGATATCAATATAAACATTCATTAAGGTAAATGAAATAATGTGTCATCAGTCACTGAGAAATTACAATATCATGAAAGCAGGGCTATCAGTGTGGTCACACTGTTTTGTACAAAAAGTGGTACGATGCTTTTTTACCACGTGCATCATCATGAATGTTCCCACATTACCATCACTGTCTTCATGTTTTCGATCAATGCATTCTTTTATATTACACACAATCGCTGCTTCCTGCATCAGCGAGGTAGTGCCAGGAAACAGACAAATAATGGCCCATCCACTCAAGATCATATTTCATATTCATCATACATAATTGCTGTTTCCCACTTCAGCAAGGTAGCCCCAGAAAAAAGACAAATAATGGCCCATCCACTTATATAAATGTATATATACATAAAGTTCCAGAGGCATTGAAAAATGTGTGAAGGGGAGAACATCATCTCAGAAAGCAAAAATGGGTATGTTTGAAGGAATGGTGGTTCCAACAATGTTATATGGTTGTGAGGCATGGGCTACAGATAGAGTTGTGCGAAGGAGGGTGGATGTGTTGGAAATGAGGTGTTTTAGGACAATATGTGGTGTGAGGTGGTTTGATCGAGTAAGTAATGAAAGGGTAAGAGAGATGTGTGGTAATAAAAAGAGTGTGGTTGAGAGAGCAGAAGAGGGTGTTTTAAAATGGTTTGGCCACATAGTGAGAATGAGTGAAGGAAGATTGACAAAGAGGATATATAAGTCAGAGGTGGAGGGAATGAGAAAAGGGAGACCAAATTGGATGTATAAGGATGGACTGAAAACGATTTTGAGCTATCAGGGCCTGAACATGCAGGAGGGTGAAAGGCGTGCAAGCAATAAGAGTGAATTGGAACGATGTGGTATACCAGGGTCGACATGCTGTCAATGGATTGAAACAGGGCATTTGAAGCATCTGGAGCAAACCAAGGAAAGTTTTGTGGGGCCTGGATGTGGAAAGGGGGCTGTGGTTTCGGTGCATTATACATGACAGCTAGAGACTGAGTGTGAATGAATAAGGCCTTTGTTGTCTTTTCTTAGCGCTACCTCGCGCATGTGCGGGGGGAGGGGGTTGTCATTCCATGCGTGGCAGGGTGGTGACGGGAATGAATAAAGGCAGCAAATATGAATTATGTACATGTGTATATATGTATATGTCTGTGTATGTATATATATGTATACGTTGAAATGTATAGGTATGTATATGTGCGTGTATGGAGGTGTATGTATATAAATGTGTATGTGGGTGGTTGGGCCATTCTTTTGTCTGTTTCCTTGTGCTACATCTAATGCGGGAGACAGCGACAAAGTATAATAAAATAAATAATATCAAAATATACATAAATGCCCACATACACACATATACATGTATATGCACATCAATATATACATACACACACACACACACACACACACATGTACATATTCATACTTACTTGCCTTTCTCCATTCCTGTCACTACCCTGCCCAACAGGAAACAGCACTGCTAACCCCTGCTTCAGTGAGGTAGCGGAAAAAAAAAAAAAAAAAAAAAAAAAACATTCGTTCACACTGTCTCTAGCTGTCATGTGTAATGCACTGAAACCACAGATCCCGATCCACATACAGGCCCCACAGACCTTTCCATGGTTTACCCTAGATGCTTCACATGCCCTGGTTCAGTCCATTGACAGCACATCGACCCTAGTATACCACATTGTTCCAATTCACACTATTCCTCGCACACCTCTCACCCTCCTCTATGTTCAGGCCCCGATCACTCAAAATCTGTTTCACTCCATCCTTCCACCTCCAATTTGGTCTCCACTTCTCCTTGTTCCCTCCACCTCTGACACATATATCCTCTTTATCAATCTTTCCTCACTCATCCTCTCCATGTTTCCAAACCTTTTCAACACACCCTTTTCTGCTCTCTCAGCCACATTCTCTTTACTTCCACACATCTCTCTTACCCTTTCATTACTTACTCGATCAAACCAACTCACACCACATATTGTCTTCAAACATTTCATTTCCAACACATCCATCCCCTTCCGTACAACCCTATCTATAGCCAATGCCACACAACCATATAACACTGTTGGAACTACCATTAATTCAAACATACCCACTTTTGCTCTCCGAGATAACATTCTCTCCTTCCACACATTCTTCATAATTCACAGAACCTTCACCCCTCCCCCAACCTGTGACTCACTTCCGCTTCTATGGTTCCACATGCTGCTATGTCCACTCCCAGATATCTAAAATATTTCACTTCATCCACTTTTTCTCCATTCAAACTTTTTATCTATATTTTTATTATTTTGCTTTTCACTCCATCTTTCCACCTCCAATTTTGTCTCCCACTTCTCCTCATTCCCTCCACCTCCGACACATATATCCTCTTGTTCAATCTTTCCTCACTCATTCTCTCCATGTGCCCAAACCATTTCAAAACACCCTCTTCTGCTCTCTCAACCACGCTCTTTTTATTTCCACACATCTCTCTTACCCTTACATTACTTACTCGATCAAACCACCTCAAACCACATATTGTCCTCAAACATCTCATTTCCAGCACATCCACCCTCCTGCACACAACTCTATCCATAGCCCACGCCTCGCAGCCATACAACATTGTTGGAACCACTATTCCTTCAAACATACCCATTTTCGCTTTCTGAGATAATGTTCTCGACTTCCACACATTCTTCAAGGCTCCCAGAACTTTCGCCCCCTCCCCCACCCTATGATTCACTTCCGCTTCCATGGTTCCATCCGCTGCCAGATCCACTCCCAGATATCTAAAACACTTTACTTCCTCCAGTTTTTCTCCATTCAAACTTACCTCCCAATTGACTTGACCCTCAACCCTACGGTACCTAATAACCTTGCTCTTACTCACATTTACTCTCAACTTTCTTCTTTCACACACTTTACCAAACTCAGTCACCAGCTTCTGCAGTTTCTCACATGAATCACCCACCAGCGCTGTATCATCAGCGAACAACAACTGACTCACTTCCCAAGCTCTCTCATCCACAACAGACTGCATACTTGCCCCTCTTTCCAAAACTCTTTCATTCACCTCCCTAACAACCCCATCCATAAACAAACTAAACAACCATGGAGACATCACACACCCCTGCCGCAAACCTACATTCACTGAGAACCAATCACTTTCCTCTCTTCCTACACGTACACATGCCTTACATCCTCGATAAAAACTTTTCACCGCTTCTAACAACTTGCCTCCCACACCATATATTCTTAGTACCTTCCACAGAGCATCTCTATCAACTCTATCATATGCCTTCTCCAGATCCATAAATGCTACATACAAATTCATTTGCTTTTCTAAGTATTTCTCACATACATTCTTCAAAGCAAACACCTGATCCACACATCCTCTACCACTTCTGAAACCACACTGCTCTTCCCCAATCTGATGCTCTGTACATGCCTTCACCCTCTCAATCAATACCCTCCCATATAATTTACCAGGAATACTCAACAAACTTATACCTCTGTAATTTGGGCACTCACTCGAATCCCCTTTGCCTTTGTACAATGGCACTATGCAAGCATTCCGCCAATCCTCAGACACCTCACCATGAATCATACACATATTAAATAACCTTACCAACCAGTCAACAATACAGTCACCCCCTTTTGAGTGATTAGGGCCTAAACATGCAGGAGGGTGAAAGGCGGGCAAGGAATAGTGAATTGGATCGATGTGGTATACCGGGGTTGACGTGCTGTCAATGGATTGAATCAGGACATGTGAAGCGTCTGGGGTAAACTATGGAAAGTTCTGTGGGACCTGGATGTGGAAAGGGAGCTGTGGTTTCGGGCATTATTACATGACAGCTAGAGACTGAGTGTGAACGAATGGGGCCTTTGTTGTCTTTTCCTAGCGCTACCTCGCACACATGAAGGGGGAGGGGGATGGTATTCCATGTGTGGCGAGGTGGCGATGGGAATAAATAAAGGCAGACAGTATGAATTATGTACATGTGTATATATGTATGTGTCTGTGTGTGAATATACATGTGTACATTGAGATGTATAGGTATGTATATTTGCGTGTGTGGACGTGTATGTATATACATGTGTATGTGGGTGGGTTGGGCCATTCTTTCGTCTGTTTCCTTGCGCTACCTCGCTAATGCGGGAGACAGCAACAAAGCAAAATAAATAAATAAATATATCATTTGGCTGTGTCTCTGTCTCCCGCGTTAGCAAGGTAGCGCAAGGAAACAGACGAAAGAATGGCCCAACCCACCCACATACACATGTATATACATACACGTCCACACACGCAAATATACATACCTATACATCTCAACGTATACATACATATACACACAGACATATACATATATACAAATGTACATAAATTCATACTGTCTGCCTTTCATTCCCATTGCCACCTCGCCACACATGAAATAACAACCCCCTCCCCCCCTCATGTGTACGAGGTAGCGCGAGGAAAAGACAACAAAAGTCACATTCGTTCACACTCAGTCTCTAGCTGTCATGTAATAATGCACCGAAACCACAGCTCCCTTTCCACATCCAGGCCCCAAAAGACTTTCCATGGTTTACCCCAGACGCTTCACATGCCCTGGTTCAATCCATTGACAGCACGTCGACCCTGGTATACCACATCGTTCCAATTCACTCTATTCCTTGCATGCCTTTCACCCTTCTGCATGTTCAGGTCCCGACCACTCAAAATCTTTTTCACTCCATCTCTCCACCTCCAATTTGGTCTCAAACTTCTCCTCGTTCCCTCCATCTCTGACACATATATCTTCTTGGACAATCTTTCCTCGCTCATTCTCTCCATGTGACCAAACCATTTCAAAACACCCTCTTCTGCTCTCTCAACCACACTATTATTACCAAGCATCTCTCTTACTCTATTATTACTTACTCGATCAAACCACCTGACACCACATATTGTCCTCAAACATCTCATTTCCAGCACATCCACCCTCCGTCGCACGACTCTATCCATAGCCCACGCCTCGCAACCATATTACATTGTTGGAACCACTATTCCTTCAAACATACCCATTTTTGCTTTCCGACATAATGTTCTCGACTTCCACACATTCTTCAAGGCTCCCAGAACTTTTACCCCCTACCTCACCCTATGATTCACTTCCGCTTCCATGGTTCCATCCGCTGCCAAATCCACTCCCATATATCTAAAACACTTCACTTCCTCCACTTTTTCTCCATTCAAACTTACCTCCCAATTGACTTGACCCTCAACCCTACTGTACCTAATAACCTTGCTCTTATTCACATTTACTCTTAACTTTCTTCTTTCACACACTTTACCAAACTCAGTCAAAAGCTTCTGCAGTTTCTCACATGAATCACCCACCAGCGCTGTATCATCAGCAAACAACAACTGACTTACTTCCCAAGATCTCTCATCCACAACAGACTGCATACTTGCCCCTCTTTCCAAAACTCTTGCATTCACCTCCCTAACAACCCCATCCATAAACAAATTAAACAACCATGGAGACATCACACACCCCTGCCGCAAACCAACATTACTGAAAACCCAAATCACTTTCCTCTTTCCTACACGTACACATGCCTTACACCCTTTAAAAAAAATTTTTCACGCTTCTAACAACTTGCCCCCCCACACCATATATTTTTAAATTTCCCTTTCCACAAGCTCTCTTTTCCTCTTCATATGCCTTCTCCAGTTCCATAAATCTACATACAAATCCATTGCTTTTCAAGTTTTTCCACATACTTTCTTAAAAAAAAACACCTGATCACACCCCTCTACCACTTCTGAAACCACACTGTCTTTCCCAATCTGAGCTCTGTACATCCTTCACCCCCTCAATCAAAACCCTCCCCAAATTTCCAAAAAAAACTAACCTTTATTGATTTACATCCTTTTCCCCTTTCAGACATGGGAAATTCAACTTTTGCCTCCCAGGAACTTTTTTTTTTTTTTTTTTTTTAAAAAACCGTCCCCCTTTTTTTTTTAAAACCCCCGAAACCAAAAACCCCCCCCCCTTTTCTCCAAATTTTTTAAACCCCCTTTTTTTTACCAAAAAATTTCCTAAACCCCCATTTCACCCCTTGCCCAAACACCCCGCCCCCATCAAACCTTAAAAACCCCAAAAACATTTCCTCTCCTTCCCCCCCCTCTGTTAAACCCCCCCATTCCCCCTTTTTAAATTCCCATTTGTTTTCCTTGTCTTAGCACTTAATTCCCTCCTTCCAAACATCTTTTTTTTTCCCCCAAAAAATTTGATGTTCTCTCTCCCCCCCAACTCTCATTTCCCCTCTTTTTCACCTTTGCCCCTTTCTCTTGCCTCCGCCCTTTCTTTTATGCATCCCCACTCATTTGCATTTTTTCCCCTGCAAAAATGCCCCAAATGCCTCTCTTCTCTTTCACTAATAATCTTACTTCTTCATCCCACCACTCACTCCCTTTTCTGATCTGCCCCCCTCCCCGTTCTCTTGCCACAAGCATCTTTTGCCAAGCCATCACTGTTTCCCCTAAATACACCATTCCTCCCAACCCCCCCTTCATCCTTTGTTCTCACCTTTTTTTTCCTTTCTGTACTCAGTCTCTCCGGTACTTCCTCACACAATCCCCTTTCCCCAAGTCACCCCTCTCACACCCCTTTTCACCCCAAATTCTCTCTTCTTTTCTGAAACCATACAAATTCTTCACCTTCGCCTCCACAAAAAAAGATCGCCTCCCTCCAGTTGCACCTCTCAGCAATTTACATCCAAAAGTCTCTTTTTTGCGTTGCTACCAATTACCAATCCAATAAGCTTCTGGCCATCTCTCTACTTACATAGTTTTTTGTAATCTCTTTTTTTTAAACCAGATTCCCAATCACCATTTTTTTCAGCAATAAATCTACAAGCCTTCACCATTTCCTTTTTACAAACTGAACACCAAAGTACACCAATTTTTCCCCTCAACTCCCACATTCTCACATTTGCATTCAAATCACCAATCACTAAAACCCGGGTCTCGTGCATCAAAAACTACACATCACTCAGCTTTTCCCGGGAAAACATTTGCCCTCTCATGATCTTTTTCTCATGCCCAGGTGCATATGCCCCAAATAATCCCCCATCTCTCTCCTCAACTTTCGCTTAACCATATCAATCTAGAGAGGTTTACTTTCTTAACTCCCATACTCCCAAAAACTCTTTTTTCAGGAGTAGTGCACCCCTTCCCTTGCTTGTCCTCAAAACCCTGCTTTATCCAAGACATTCCCAAACCACTCTTCCCCTTTCCCTTTGAGCTTTGTTTCACCAGAGCCAAAACATCAGGTTCCTTTCCTCAAACAACTACCTTCTCTCTTTTTTTCTTATTTTGGGTTTTCATCCAATACATTTAGACATCCCAATCTGAGCCTTAAAGGAGGATGGGCACCCCCCGTGTGACCCTTCTTCTGTTTCCCCTTTTAGAAAGTTAAAACACAGGAGGGAGGGTTCCACCCCCCCGCCCCGTCCCTTTAGTCCCTTCTAGACCTGAAATGCGGGGGAATATTCTTTTCCCCCCCTACCCCCGGGATATACTGAAATATATTTAAATATTACAAAAGATTTTGAGTGATCGGGGCCTGAACATACAGGGAGTGAAAACGGCAAGATATAGAGTGAATTGAAATGATGTGGTATACTGGGGTCAACAGTTGTAAATGGACAAAACCCGGGGGCAGTAAGCGTCTGGAGTAAAACATTAAAGGTCTGTGGTGCCTGGATGTGGATAGGGAGCTTGGTTTTGTGCAATAACATGACAGCTAAGATGAGTGTGAATAAAGTGGTCTTTTTTTTGTTTTCCCGGGGCTACCCTTTTTTAAACAGGGGGTAGCAATGCTGTTTTTCCCTTTGGGGGGGGTAGCGACAGGAAGGATGAAGGAAGCATTAAATATTACAGTTTAAATATGTATATGTCTTGGGTTTGTATAAATATGTAAGGGGATAGGGGGGGAAAAAATCTTCTCACATATTCCCCGGGTCGAGAAGGCGACTAAAAGGGGAAGGGGGTGGGGGGGTGGAAATCCCCCCCTCTTGTTTTTTTTTTAATTTTCCAAAAGAAGGAACACAGAAGGGGGTGGGGAGGACTTCCTCAAAGGCCCCGTCCCTGTTTTAACGCTACCCCCGCTATTGCGGGAAAAGGGAATAGTATAAAAAAAAAAATTATATGTTGATACGTATATGTATGATATGTGGGATGTGGGCATTTAGTTATATATTGTATGTGAGTTTGGGGCATTCTTTCGTCTGTTTCCTTGCGCTACCTCGCTAATGCGGGAGACAGCAACAAAGCAAAATAAATAAATAAATATATCATTTGGCTGTGTCTCTGTCTCCCGCGTTAGCAAGGTAGCGCAAGGAAACAGACGAAAGAATGGCCCAACCCACCCACATACACATGTATATACATACACGTCCACACACGCAAATATACATACCTATACATCTCAACGTATACATACATATACACACAGACATATACATATATACAAATGTACATAAATTCATACTGTCTGCCTTTCATTCCCATTGCCACCTCGCCACACATGAAATAACATCCCCCTCCCCCCCTCATGTGTACGAGGTAGCGCGAGGAAAAGACAACAAAAGTCACATTCGTTCACACTCAGTCTCTAGCTGTCATGTAATAATGCACCGAAACCACAGCTCCCTTTCCACATCCAGGCCCCAAAAGACTTTCCATGGTTTACCCCAGACGCTTCACATGCCCTGGTTCAATCCATTGACAGCACGTCGACCCTGGTATACCACATCGTTCCAATTCACTCTATTCCTTGCATGCCTTTCACCCTTCTGCATGTTCAGGTCCCGACCACTCAAAATCTTTTTCACTCCATCTCTCCACCTCCAATTTAGTCTCAAACTTCTCCTCGTTCCCTCCATCTCTGACACATATATCTTCTTGGACAATCTTTCCTCGCTCATTCTCTCCATGTGACCAAACCATTTCAAAACACCCTCTTCTGCTCTCTCAACCACACTCTATTATTACCAAGCATCTCTCTTACTCTATTATTACTTACTCGATCAAACCACCTGACACCACATATTGTCCTCAAACATCTCATTTCCAGCACATCCACCCTCCGTCGCACGACTCTATCCATAGCCCACGCCTCGCAACCATATTACATTGTTGGAACCACTATTCCTTCAAACATACCCATTTTTGCTTTCCGACATAATGTTCTCGACTTCCACACATTCTTCAAGGCTCCCAGAACTTTTACCCCCTACCTCACCCTATGATTCACTTCCGCTTCCATGGTTCCATCCGCTGCCAAATCCACTCCCATATATCTAAAACACTTCACTTCCTCCACTTTTTCTCCATTCAAACTTACCTCCCAATTGACTTGACCCTCAACCCTACTGTACCTAATAACCTTGCTCTTATTCACATTTACTCTTAACTTTCTTCTTTCACACACTTTACCAAACTCAGTCAAAAGCTTCTGCAGTTTCTCACATGAATCACCCACCAGCGCTGTATCATCAGCAAACAACAACTGACTTACTTCCCAAGATCTCTCATCCACAACAGACTGCATACTTGCCCCTCTTTCCAAAACTCTTGCATTCACCTCCCTAACAACCCCATCCATAAACAAATTAAACAACCATGGAGACATCACACACCCCTGCCGCAAACCTACATTCACTGAGAACCAATCACTTTCCTCTCTTCCTACACGTACACATGCCTTACATCCTTAATAAAAACTTTTCACTGCTTCTAACAACTTGCCTCCCACACCATATATTCTTAATTCCTTCCACAGAGCATCTCTATCTCCTCTTTCATATGCCTTCTCCAGATCCATAAATGCTACATACAAATCCATTTGCTTTTCTAAGTATTTCTCACATACATTCTTCAAAGCAAACACCTGATACACACATCCTCTACCACTTCTGAAACCACACTGCTCTTCCCAATCTGATGCTCTGTACATGCCTTCACCCTCTCAATCAATACCCTCCCGTATAATTTACCAGGAATACTCAACAAACTTATACCTCTGTAATTTGAGCACTCACTTTTATCCCCTTTGCCTATGTACAATGGCACTATGCAAGCATTCCGCCAATCCTCAGGCACCCCACCAGGAATCATACATGCATTAAATAACCTTACCAACCAGTCAACAATACAGTCACCCCTTTTTTTATAAATTCCACTGCAATACCATCCAAACCCGCTGCCCTGCCGGCTTTCATCTTCTACCAAGCTTTTACTACCTCTTCTCTGTTTACCAAATCATTTTCCCTAACCCTCTCACTTTGCACACCACCTTGACCAAGACACCCTATATCTGCCACTCTGTCATCAAACACATTCAACAAACCTTCAAAAGACTCACTCCATCTCCTTCTCACATCACCACTACATGTTATCACCACTCCATTAGCCCCCTGACTGAAGTTCCCATTTGTTTCCTTGTCTTACGCACTTAATTACCTCCTTCCAGAACATCTTTTTATTCTCCCTAAAATTTGATGATTCTCTCTCACCCCAACTCTCATTTGCCCTCTTTTTCACCTCTTGCACCTTTCTCTTGACCTCCTGCCTCTTTCTTTTATGCATCTCCCACTCATTTGCATTATTTCCCTGCAAAAATCGTCCAAATGCCTCTCTTCTCTTTCACTAATAATCTTACTTCTTCATCCCACCACTCACTACCTTTTCTGATCTGCCCACCTCCCACGCTTCTCATGCCACAAGCATCTTTTGCACAAGCCATCACTGCTTCCCTAAATACATCCCATTCCTCCCCAACTCCCCTTACATCCTTTGTTCTCACCTTTTTCCGTTCTGTACTCAGTCTCTCCTGGTACTTCCTCACACAAGTCTCCTTCCCAAGCTCACTTCCTCTCACCACTCTTTTCACCCCAACATTCTCTCTTCTTTTCTGAAAACCCATACAAATCTTCACCTTCGCCTCCACAAGATAATGATCAGCCATCCCTCCAGTTGCACCTCTCAGCACATTAACATCCAAAAGTCTCTCTTTTGCGTGCCTACCAATTAACACGTAATCCAATAATGCTCTCTGGCCATCTCTCCTACTTACATATGTATACTTATGTATATCTCTCTTTTTAAACCACGTATTCCCAATCACCAGTTCTTTTTCAGCACATAAATCTACAAGCTCTTCACCATTTCCATTTACAACACTGAACACCCTATGTACACCAATTATTCCCTCAACTGCCACATTACTCACATTTGCATTCAAATCACCAATCACTATAACCTGGTCTCGTGCATCAAAACTACTAACACACTCACTCAGCTGTTCCGAAAACACTTGCCTCTCATGATCTTTCTTCTCATGCCCAGGTGCATATGCACCAATAATCACCCATCTCTCTCCATCAACTTTCAGCTTAACCATATCAATCTAGAGAGAGTTTACTTTCTTACACTCTATCACATACTCCCACCACTCCTGTTTCAGGAGTAGTGCTACTCCTTCCCTTGCTCTTGTCCTCTCACTAACCCCTGACTTTACTCTCAAGACATTCCCAAACCACTCTTCCCCTTTACCTTTGAGCTTTGTTTCACTCAGAGCCAAAACATCCAGGTTCCTTTCCTCAAACATACTACCTATCTCTCTTTTTTTCTTATCTTGGTTACATCCACATACATTTAGACATCCCAATCTGAGCCTTCAAGGAGGATGAGCACTCCCCGTGTGACTCCTTCTTCTGTTTCCCCTTTTAGAAAGTTAAAACACAGGACGGGAGGGTTTCCAGCCCCCCGCTCCCGTCCCCTTTAGTCGCCTTCTACGACACGTGAGGAATGCGTGGGAAGTATTCTTTCTCCCCTATCCCCAGGGATATACTGAAATATACTTACATATTACAAAAGATTTTGAGTGATCGGGGCCTGAACATACAGGAGAGTGAGAAACGTGCAAGATATAGAGTGAATTGAAATGATGTGGTATACTGGGGTCAACATGTTGTCAATGGACTAAACCAGGGCATGTCAAGCGTCTGGAGTAAAACATGTAAAGGTCTGTGGTGCCTGGATGTGGATAGGGAGCTGTGGTTTCAGTGCAATACACATGACAGCTAGAGACTGAGTGTGAATAAATGTGGTCTTTTTGTGTTTTCCTGGTGCTACCTTTTTGAAACAGGGGATAGCAATGCTGTTTTCCTGTGGAGCGGGGTAGCGACAGGAATGGATGAAGGCAAGCATGTATGAATATGTACATGTTTAAGTATGTATATGTCTGTGTATGTGTATATACATATGTATAGGGGATAGGGGGGAAAGAATACTTCTCACATATTCCCTGCGTGTCGTAGAAGGCGACTAAAAGGGAAGGGAGTGGGGGGCTGGAAATCCTCCCCTCTTGTTTTTTTTTAATTCTCCAAAAGAAGGAACACAGAAGGGGGCCTGGTGAGGACATTCCCTCAAAGGCCCAGTCCTCTGTTCTTAACGCTACCTCGCTATTGCGGGAAATGGCGAATAGTATGAAAAAAAAAAATGTATATGTTGATACGTATATGTATGTATATGTGCGTATGTGGGCATTTATGTATATATATGTGTATGTGAGTTGGGTCATTCTTTGTCTGTTTCCTGGCGCTACCTCAATGAAGCAGGAAACAGCGATTATGTATAATAAATAAGATGTAAATGTGAATAAGAGCAAGGTTATTAGGTACAGTAGGGGTGAGGGTCAAGTCAATTGGGAGGTGAGTTTGAATGGAGAAAAACTGGAGGAAGTGAAGTGTTTTAGATATCTGGGAGTGGATCTGTCAGCGGATGGAACCATGGAAGCGGAAGTGGATCATAGGGTGGGGGAGGGGGCGAAAATTTTGGGAGCCTTGAAAAATGTGTGGAAGTCGAGAACATTATCTCGGAAAGCAAAAATGGGTATGTTTGAAGGAATAGTGGTTCCAACAATGTTGTATGGTTGCGAGGCGTGGGCTATGGATAGAGATGTGCGCAGGAGGATGGATGTGCTGGAAATGAGATGTTTGAGGACAATGTGTGGTGTGAGGTGGTTTGATCGAGTAAGTAACGTAAGGGTAAGAGAGATGTGTGGAAATAAAAAGAGCGTGGTTGAGAGAGCAGAAGAGGGTGTTTTGAAATGGTTTGGTCACATGGAGAGAATGAGTGAGGAGAGATTGACCAAGAGGATATATGTGTCGGAGGTGGAGGGAACGAGGAGAAGAGGGAGACCAAATTGGAGGTGGAAAGATGGAGTGAAAAAGATTTTGTGTGATCGGGGCCTGAACATGCAGGAGGGTGAAAGGAGGGCAAGAAATAGAGTGAATTGGAGTCATGTGGTATACAGGGGTTGACGTGCTGTCAGTGGATTGAAGCAAGGCATGTGAAGCGTCTGGGGTAAACCATGGAAAGCTGTGTAGGTATGTATATTTGCGTGTGTGGACGTGTGTATGTACATGTGTATGGGGGGGGGGGGGGGGTTGGGCCATTTCTTTCGTCTGTTTCCTTGCGCTACCTCGCAAACGCGGGAGACAGCGACAAAGTATAAAAAAAAAAAAAAAAAAAAAAAAAAAAAAAAAAAAAAAAAAAAAAAAAGATGATAAATACTTACATATGGCTTTTTGAGCTTCTTGCAGATCTGATTAGCTTCTCTTATCTTAAAACTGAGCATGGGTGGACTAACAGTGGTAGACTCTCTTCTAACTTCCTGCACTGTTTCATTGAAGACTGCTTCTACCTGTAATAATCAGGTGGATCAATCCACATCCACAACCCTGTTAAAACAAGCTGTTACATACCTCCACTATAAAGTATGATCCCTGTAAATCACTTACTGCCCATGAAAATATCCTCAGCAAGAATGCAAGGAGTATGAAAGGAGGGTGACCAAAAGTTGAGATGGCTTAGATGGAAGTTCACCAAATGTAGGAATACAGTCATGTGTGAATGAGATGTTTAAAATGTTTAAAGAATTAGAAGTTAGATAAAGGTCATGCAATATAGGAATAAAAAGCAAAATGAATGATGGATGGAAGAGACTGAAAATGCTGTGGATGAGAAGAAAAAAATCATAAAGTAGATCCCTTTAAAGGAAAGAACAAAAGATGTGTAAGCAGAATGTTAAGAAGCTGATACAGGAGAACAAAGAAGAAGACAAAGATTTTTAAAGAAATTTGAGTGAAAAGCTATGGAAAAATAAGAAAGTGTACTGGATGGAGGTGATAAAGGAAACAGGTGGACATAAGAGTGGAAATGTTAATGTAAGAATTAAGGATGGGGAGTTGCTGAATCAAAGTAAACGAAGTGAAGGAAGATGGAAAGAGTATTTAGAAGAACTGATGAATTTGGGAGGTGAAGCAGCATTTGTTATATGCATGTGTATAGAGAATGGAAGAAAGAGGAGCGCAAGTGCAAGGGCCTATAGCAAAAAGGGCAATAAAAAGGTCAATAATAAGGGTGATGGTAGGAAAGGCACCTGAAGTGGATGAGATTAAGGCTGAAATGCTTAAGTATAGAGTAGAAAGTGTGGTTGAGTGGATACACCAGATATGTAATTAAGCATGGAAACAAGGTTGTGCCTGAGGATTGGTAAAAGCTATTACTGTTCCTTTATTCAAAGGAAGGTGCTAAGAATGTATTTAGCAGTTATAGGGAAATAAGTCTGTTAAGGTATAAAAGGAAAAGTTATAAATGAATGATGATTGACAAGTGATGGAAGTCAATGAATGCAGAATAAGTGAGGACCAAGGGAATTTTAGGAAAGGCAAGGGATGGATGGATCAGATTTTTATGAAGATAATGGTGGAAAAATATCTAATGAAAGGAAAGAAGTTGTATGCAGCTTTTATGGATTTAGAGAAAGCATATGACAGGGTCAAGCAGAATGCTTTATGGGATGTGTTAAGGATATATGGGACATTGTGACAATTGTTGAATAGTGTGAAAGCCTTCTCTAGAAGAGCAAATGCATGTGTAAAAGTGGATGGAGAGTTGATAGAAAGTTTCAGTATACATGTGAATGTGAAGCAGGGCTGTGAGATGGCAATGTGGCTTTCTAATACATATATATAGATGGACTGATAAGAGAGACAAAAGCAAACCTAGGGAAAGGGGGTGCAAAGATGGAGTGTGGTGGAGAGGTAGGAGGCTAGTGGTAATCCTGTTTATGGATGACACTGTTCTTTGCTGTGAGTAAAGGGGGGTTGCATAAGGTTGTAAGTCTGTTTTATGATTTGTGTAAGAATAGGCAATTCAAGGTAAATGCAAGTAATGGAATTTGAATGGAAACACAGGGTGAAAGAATAGATTTTGCAAAACCATACAGAGTGAAAGAAGAAAGTGTACTAAATTGTGCTTTGGATATGGAGGCAGAAAGACTGGAAAAGGCGAGAGAATTTAAGTATCTAGAAACTGTCTTGTTTAAGTCTGGAGATATGGAAGGAGAATTAAGGGAAAGAGTAATACAGGGCAGAAGAGTCACTGGGTCCCTTAATAGAATAATGAAGGGTATAGGTGTAAGTATGAAGGGACAGCAAAGTCCACCCAACCCTGACCTATGCAACAAAAACATGGACATGGAATGAGTAGAAATAAGCTATTTGAGCAGAGTATGTGGTATGACTAGATGGAGCAAAGAAAGAAATGAGACAGTGTATGAGAGATATGTGGAGTGGCAGTCTGAGTGAAATGTAATACTTTGAGGGGGTTTGTACATGTGGAAAGAATGCAACATGGCAAGTTCACAAGGAAAGTGTATAACAGTACAATCAAAGGGGTTAGTGTGAGAGGAAGATCACTTGGAACATGGGGAAATAGAGTGGAAGAATACTGGAGGGAGAGAAATGGTGGAAGAACACATGTATTAAAGTATGTGAAGGCAGCACATAAGGACAGGGGTAAGGGAAGAGTCTTTTGCAATGGCTACCCCATTAATAGGAGTTGCCAGAGGGTGTGGGTATGTTTCTTTTTTTTTTTATGTTGAAGGCTTCAGTCATGGACAAAAGTCCACATCAAGGCCAGACCTTAATTGAAATATAGGGAGAATTATGAAAGGAAAAAGACATAGGTCATAGTTATTGGGAAAAACATGAGAGGGTAGAGAGTGTAGGGAAAGAAACAGGTATCAAAACAGCCAACCATTGAAGAGATGATGGCCACACAATAATCATTTGATGCAGCGTCTTGCCTTGTATTGCTTGGTCTTGCTAGTGGTGTGGGCACACAAGCAGCCAGCTCTCGGAAGATAGATAGATAGACACATAGATTGATAGACAGAAAATATCCTTTTATAAATGTAAGCATTCACTCTACCCTTCAACCTTCAATACCTACTCACTCACCTCAACACCTACATAAACTTTCTGAACTCATTCTTTCCAAATGTTCATACATGTACTCAATCTTATTACTTTAAACACTCTTGAAGAATCACATCTTCCTTCTTACTAATTACTTACCCTATGCCAGGGGTATGTAACCTTCATCTTTTTGGCTATATGCAGAGAGGACAATTACACATAAAGCAAGGTGAACAACAGACAAAACATGCGATGTGCTGCTGGCAAACTTGAGAAGGTGACCAAGTTTGATGTGATTTATCATATTCTGGGTAAACAAAATCTCAAGGAAATGTCTTGGGAAAAAGACAAATAATTCAGAAAGAATAATTGGTGTACATGGGGTGTTTAGTGTTGTATATAGAAATGGTGAAGAGCTTGTAGATTTGTGTGCTGAAAAAGGACTAGTGATTGGGAATACCAGGTTTAAAAAGAGAGATATACATAAGTATACATATGTAAGTGGGAGAGATGGCCAGAGAGCATTATTGGATTTCGTGTTAATTGACAGGTGAATGAAAGAGAGACTTTTGTATGTTAATATGCTAAGAGGGGAAACTGGGGGGATGTCTGATCATTACCTTGTGGAGGCGAAGGTGAAGATTTGTAGAGGTTTTCAAAAAAGAGGGGAGAATGTTGGGGTGAAAAGAGTGGTGAGAGTAAGTGAGCTTGGGAAGGAGACTTGTGTGAGGAAGTACAAGGAGAGACTGAGTGCAGAATGGAAAAAGGTGAGAACAAAGGACGTAAAGGGAGTGGGGGATGTATTTAGGGAAGCAGTGATGGCCTATGCAAAAGATGCTTGTGGCATGAGAAAGTTGGGAGGTACTAGAAAGGGTAGTGAGTGGTGGGATGAAGAAGATTATTAGTGAAAGAGAAGAGAGAGGCATTTGGTCCATTTTTGCAGGAAAATAGTGCAAATGACTGGGAGATGTATAAAAAAAAAAAGAGGCAGAAGGTCAAGAAAAAGATGCAAGAGGTGATAAAGAGGGCAAATGAGAGTTGGGGTGAGAGAGTATCATTAATTTTTAGGGAGAATAAAAAGATATTTTGGAAGGAGGTAAATAAAATGCGTAAGACAAGGGAACAAATGAGAACTTTAGTGAAGGGGGCTAATGGGGTGGTGATAACAAGTAGTGGTGATGTGAGAAGGAGATGGAGTGAGTATTTTGAAGGTTTGTTGAATGTGTTTGATGATAGAGTGGCAGATATAGGGTGTTTTGGTCGAGGTGGTGTGCAAAGTGAGAGGGTTAGGGAGAATGATTTGGTAAACAGAGAAGAGGTAGTAAAAGCTTTGTGGATGATGAAAGCCGGCAAGGCAGTGGGTTTGGATGGTAATGCAGTGGAATTTCTTAAAAAAGAGGGGGGACTGTATTGTTTACTGGTTGGTAAGGTTATCTAATGTATGTACGACTCATGGTGAGGTGCCTGAGGATTGGCGGAATGCTTGCATAGTGCCATTGTACAAAGGCAAATTACAGACATATAAGTTTCCAGAGTGATTGGTTCTCAGTGAATGTAGGTTTGTGGCAGGGGTGTGTGATGTCTCCATGGTTGTTTAATTTGTTTATGGATGGGGTTGTTAGGGAGGTAAATGCAAGAGTTTTGGAAAGAGGGGCAAGTATGAAGTCTGTTGGGGATGAGAGAGCTTGGGAAGTGAGTCAGTTGTTGTTCGCTGATGATACAGCGCTGGTGGCTGATTCATGTGAGAAACTGCAGAAACTGGTGACTGAGTTTGGTAAAGTGTGTGGAAGAAGAAAGTTAAGAGTAAATGTGAATAAGAGCAAGGTTATTAGGTACAGTAGGGTTGAGGGTCAAGTCAATTGGGAGGTGAGTTTGAATGGAGAAAAACTGGAGGAAGTGAAGTGTTTTAGATATCTGGGAGTGGATCTGGCAGCGGATGGAACCATGGAAGCGGAAGTGGATCATAGGGTGGGGGAGGGGGCGAAAATTCTGGGAGCCTTGAAGAATGTGTGGAAGTCGAGAACATTATCTCGGAAAGCAAAAATGGGTATGTTTGAAGGAATAGTGGTTCCAACAATGTTGTATGGTTGCGAGGCATGGGCTATGGATAGAGTTGTGTGCAGGAGGATGGATGTGCTGGAAATGAGATGTCTGAGGACAATGTGTGGTGTGAGGTGGTTTGATCGAGTAAGTAACGTAAGGGTAAGAGAGATGTGTGGAAATAAAAAGAGCGTGGTTGAGAGAGCAGAAGAGGGTGTTTTGAAATGGTTTGGGCACATGGAGAGAATGAGTGAGGAAAGGTTGACCAAGAGGATATATGTGTCGGAGGTGGAGGGAACGAGGAGAAGAGGGAGACCAAATTGGAGGTGGAAAGATGGAGTGAAAAAGATTTTGTGTGATCGGGGCCTGAACATGCAGGAGGGTGAAAGGAGGGCAAGGAATAGAGTGAATTGGAGCGATGTGGTATACCAGGGTTGACGTGCTGTCAGTGGATTGAATCAAGACATGTGAAGCGTCTGGGGTAAACCATGGTAAGCTGTGTAGGTATGTATATTTGCGTGTGTGGACGTATGTATATACATGTGTATGGGGGGGGGGGCCATTTCTTTCGTCTGTTTCCTTGCGCTACCTCGCAAACGCGGGAGACAGGGACAAAGTATAAAAAAAAAAAAAAAAAAGTTTCCAGAGTATTCCTGGGAAATTATATGGGAGAGTATTGATTGAGAGGGTGAAGGCATGTACAGAGCATCAGATTGGGGAAGAGCAGTGTGGTTTCAGAAGTGGTAGAGGATGTGTGGATCAGGTGTTTGCTTTGAAGAATGTATGTGAGAAATACTTAGAAAAGCAAATGGATTTGTATGTAGCATTTATGGATCTGGAGAAGGCATATGATAGTTGATAGAGATGCTCTGTGGAGGATATTAAGAATATATGGTGTGGGGGCACATTGTTAGAAGCAGTGAAAAGTTTTTTATCGAGGATGTAAGACATGTGCATGTGTAGGAAGAGAGGAAAAAGATGGGTTCTCATTGAATGTTGGTTTGCGGCAGGGGTGTGTGATGTCTCCATGGTGGTTTAATTTGTTTATGGATGGGGTTGTTAGGAAGGTGAATATGAGAGTTTTGGAAAGAAGGGCAAGTATGCAGTCTGTTAAGGATGAGAGAGCTTAGGAAGTGAGCCAGTTGCTGTTTGCTGATGATACAGCGCTGGTGGCTGATTCGTGTGGGAAACTGCAGAAGCTGGTGACTGAGTTTGGCAAAGTGTGTGAAAGAAGGAAGCTGAGAGTAAATGTGAATAAGAGCAAGGTTATTAGGTACAGTAGGGTTGAGGGACAAGTCAATAGGGAGATAAGTTTGAATGGAGAAAAGCTGGAGGAAGTGAAGTGTTTTAGATATCTGGGAGTGGATTTGGCAGTGGATGGAACCATGGAAGCAGAAGTGAATCATAGGGTGGGGGAGGGGGCAAAAGTTCTGGGAGCGTTGAAGAATGTGTGGAAGTCGAGAACATTATCTCGGAAAGCAAAAATGGGTATGTTTGAAGGAATAGTGGTTTCAACAATGTTTTATGGTTGCAAGGCGTGAGCTATGGATAGAGGTGTGTGCAGGAGGGTGGATGTGCTGGAAATGAGATGTTTGAGGACAATATGTGGTGTGAGGTGGTTTGATGAAGTTAGTAATAAAAGGGTAAGAGAGATGTGTGGTAATAAAAAGAGTGTGGTTGAGAGAGCAGAAGAGGGTGTTTTGAAATGGTTTGGTCACATGGAGAGAATGAGTGAGGAAAGACTGACAAAGAGGATATATGTATCAGAGGTGGAGGGAACGAGAAGTGGGAGACCAAATTGGAGGTGGAAAGAGTGAAAAAGATTTTGAGTGATCAGGGCCTGAACATGCAGGAGAGTGAAAGGCGTGCAAGGAATAGAGTGAATTGGAACAATGTGGTATACCGGGGTCAACGTGCTGTCAATGGATTGAACCAGGGCGTGTGAAGCATCTGGGGTAAACCATGGAAAGTTCTGTGGGGCCTGGATGTGGAAAGGGAGCTGTGATTTCAGTGCATTATATATGACAGCTAGAGACTGAGTGAGAACGAATGTAGCCATTGTTGTCTTTTCCTAGCGCTATCTCTCACACGCACTGGGGAGGGGGGTGCCCTTTCATGTGGCGGGGTGGCAATGGGAACGGATGAAGGCAGCAAGTACGTGTATATATATATATGTATGTATACATTGAAATGTATAGGTATGTATATGTGCCTGTGTGGGGGTTTATGTATATACATGTGTCTGTGGGTGGTTTGGGCCATTCTTTTGTCTGTTTCCTTGTACTACCTCGCTAATGTGGGAGACAGCGACTAAGCATAATAAATAAATATAAATAATTCATATCAACATATACATACACTGACATACACATATATACACATGTACATATTCATGCTTGCCTTTATCCATTTCTGGTGCTACCCAGTCCTACAGGAAATAGCATCGCTACCCGTTGCTTCAGAGAGGCAGCGCCAGGAAAACAGAAAAAAAATGCTCACATTTGCTCACACTGTCTCTAGCTGTCGTATTTAATTCACCAAAACTGCAGCTCCCTATCCACATCCAGGCCCCACTCACCTTTCCATGTTTCACCCCAGACATTTCACATGCCTTGGTTCAGTTCATTGACAGCATGTTGACCCCAGTATACCACATCATCCCAATTCACTCTATTCCTTGCAAGCCTCTCACCCTTACGTATGTTCAGGCCCTAATCACTCAAAATCTTTTTCACTCCAACCTTCCAACTCCAATATGGTCTATGGCTTCTCCTTGTTCCCTCTACCTCTGACACACTTATCCTCTTTGTCATTCTTTCCTCACTCATTCTCTCCATATGTCCAAAGCATTTCAACACAACCTCTTCTGCTCTCTCAACCACACTCTTTATATTTCCACACATCTTCCTCACCCTTCCATTTACTAAATCAATAAAACCACCTCACACTACAAATTGTCCTGAAACATTTCATTTCCAACACATCCACTTTCTCTGTATAACCCTACCTATAGCCCATGCCTCACAAACATATGATATTGTTGGAACTACTATTCCTACAAACATACCCATTTATGCTCTTCTGAGATAATGTTCTCTCTTTCCACATATTCTTCATTGCATCCAGAAGCTTTGCCCCTTCCTCTACCCTGTGACTCATTTCTGTTTCCATGGTTCCATTCACTGCAAAGTCCACTCCCAGATATCTGAAACACTTCACTTCTTCAAAGTTTTCTTTATTCAAACTTACATCCCAATCAACTTGTCTCAACCCTACTGAGCATAATAACCTTGCTCTTATTCACATCTACTCTCAGCTTTCTCCTTTCACACACTTTTCCAAACTCAGTCATCAACTTCTGCAGTTTCTCATTCAAATCAGCCACCAGAGCTGTACCACTAACTCACTTCCCAGGCCCTCTCATCCACAACAGACCACATACTCACCCCTCACTCCAAAACTTTTGCATTCACCTCCCTAACCACCACATTCATAAACAAATCAGACAAACATGGGGACAACACACAACCCTGCTGCAGACTGACCTTCACTGGGAACCAATCACTCTCCCCTCTTCCTAGTGTAACCATGCCTTACATACTTGGCAAAAACTTTCCAATGCCTCTAGCAGCTTACCTCCCACACCATAAACTCCTAAGACCTTCTACAAAGCATCTCCATTAACCCTATGATATGCCTTCTCCAGATCCATAAATGCTACATACAAATACATCTGTTTTTCTAAGTATTTCTCACACATTCTTCAAAGCAAACACCTGATCCACACATCCTCTAATACTTCTGAAACCACACTGCTCTTCCCCAATCTGATGCTCTGTACATGCTTTCACCCTCTCAATCAATACCCTCTCTCACAATTTCCCAAGAATACTCAACAACTTATGCCCCTGTAGCTTGAACTTCCACCTTTATCCCCTGTAGCTTGAACTTCCCTTTATCCCCTTTGCCTTCGTAAAATGGGACTATGCATGCATTCCGCCAATCCTTAGGCACTCCACCATGATCCATCCATATCACTAAATATCCTTACCAATCAATCAACAACATAGTCATCCCATTTCCTAATAAATTCATCTGCAATGCCATCGACACCCACTGCCTTGCCACAATTCTTCTTCCGTACAACTTACGCCACCTCTTGTCTTTTTACCAAAATACTCTCCATGACTCTCTCACTTTGCATAACACTCCAACCAAAACACTTCATTTGCCACTTTATCATCAAACACATTTAATAATCCTTCAAAATACCCACTCCATCTCCTCTTTCAATTGCCATGCGTTATCACTTCCCCTTTTGCTCCTTTCACTGATGTTCTCATTTGTTCTCTTGTCTTTCAAATACTATCTACCTCCTTCCAAAACATCTTTTTATGCTCCCTAAAGTTTAATGATACTCTCTCATCCTAACTCCCATATGACTTCTTCTTCAACTCATGCACCTTCCTCTTGACTTTCTGCCACTTTCTCTTATACATCTCCCTATCATTTGCACTCCTTCCTTGTAATTCTACAACTTCTAACACTCTGTCTCTTAACATTTTGAACATCTCATTCACATATGACTGCATCCCTATATTCACTGCACTTTTATCTAAATTTTCAACCATCCTCCTTTTATTCCTCCTCACAATCTTTCTGATTTATGTTCTTGTTTGTCAATACTCTTACCTCTCCATTCTTCCTTAAACCATACCTCCACTTCTATCCGATCCTTCCCCCTAAAGGAATTGGAAAATAGTCAGAATCTACAAAGACTCTCCTCAGAACTCTTGCATCTAGCACAGCCTTTCTCAACCTTTCACCCATTGCCACATAGCCATAATCAAGGAGAGGAAGATACAAATACAATCTAAGCATCTCCTGCAAGTTCTGAATATTCTTCAGAAAATTTCAAAGGGCAGCACAGATGTAATTTATGAAATGAGAAAACAAAGTAAACCATAATTTCTAATCAACAATTTACATTTTATTACATCAACAGTTTGAGATTTGGATTGATCTTGTTTTAGCATCCTATAATGATCACTGTTAGAGCGGAAAAGGCTATGATCAAGGAAAATGTGGATTTATATAATTAAAATTGTCATAAACATTTAAGAAATAGAAAAATTATGACAATTAGGACGATTTATTATTTGCTACGACGAGATTTACATAATTTTAACAGGGCCACGTTTCTAACATCGTGAACAACTGTTTGCTAACCTTTATGTGCCTCTAAACCGTGAAAGTTGATCTACAAGGAATTGAATGCACCACAAACAACATGTTTATCAAATTACATAAAAAATATGGAATGAATGCTAAAACAATTTAATTAATTTCTAATTACATTAAAAATAATAAAATTTATTTTAATTGTATAATATTTTACATAAAAGGCTGATACCTAGGTCGAAGGTACAAGGTCGAAATGGAACTACATAAATGGACTTAATATGTATATACAAGTAGTGTTGCTCGATAGGAGGAAGTATTGCAAGGTGTACAGCAGGAAAGCCAGAGGCCAATCAGGTGTTTGGTCGAGGATAGGCGCCAACATATGCAGGTTAGAAAATTATTTAACAAAACATATAAAACTTATGCAAATAAACGCAAAGCAATCATCTGGAGCTTATTGCATGGATTGCAAACAAGGGGACTGTATAGTTACCTTCTGTAAGTATTTAATGTAGTAGACCATGGAGTACATGAAGAAGAGGCAGAATTGTTCATCCTCGTACAAGGTCATGTGTAAGGACAAAGCAAGTCCTTCAAATACAATAATACTTTTCAGTCCACTAATATCCTAATGGAGGCGATCATTGAAGGTCACATTTCAAGCCATTCAATTCATAGCTAGGGTTCCGAAGTGTTAAGATTTTTCACTGCTTCTTCACTCATTTTGGATGCTTTGATTTCAGAACATGCAATATATCTTTAGCATCTTTATGATCTGAAAGGCATTATAGTCGATAGAGATTTCTGTGAAGTATTAAATATGGTTCGGCACATTTTTTGAATCCAAATTTTTAACTATCATTAGCTTGATTCACACCTACAACAGAATGTTGCTCATCATTATTTAAAGGTTCATGCGCAGGTGTGTATGTCACCATGTGTTGCAATTTGTTTATGGATGGTGTAGCAGTATAACATGTTTGAAAAGCAAGTATTCAAGATACTTTGGACTCAGAGCTTGGTAACATCCCGTAGCTTTGCCTGCTCCACGCCTTGGGATTCATTGGACTCAGAACTGTCGACGCGGTTGTAAGACTTGCAGAAAATTTAAAACACTTCACTTCTCAATATCTCATAGTTACTATCCAGTATTAGTCCAACGTCAATGGAGTGACTTAAGTAAGTGAGTGAGTGTTTTAGATATTACTTACTCAACTGTGAACCTTGGAACACAGTGGATTACATCGGATTGGCAGGTTTGCTACACTGATTGGGAGCCGAAAAATGTATCGAAGCGAGAAACATTTTACTCCGCCAAATATCTTGAACCAACAGAGTTCCAACAATGTTGTATGGTTGCGAGGCGTGGGCTATGGATAGAGTTGTGCGCAGGAGGATGGATGTGCTGGAAATGAGATGTTTGAGGACAATGTGTGGTGTGAGGTGGTTTGATCGAGTAAGCAACGTAAGGGTAAGAGAGATGTGCGGAAATAAAAAGAGCGTGGTTGAGAGAGCAGAAGAGGGTGTTTTGAAATGGTTTGGGCACATGGAGAGAATGAGTGAGGAAAGATTGACCAAGAGGATATATGTGTCGGAGGTGGAGGGAACGAGGAGAAGAGGGAGACCAAATTGGAGGTGGAAAGATGGAGTGAAAAGGATTTTGTGTGATCGGGGCCTGAACATGCAGGAGGGTGAAAGGAGGGCAAGGAATAGAGTGAATTGGAGCGATGTGGTATACAGGGGTTGACGTGCTGTCAGTGGATTGAATCAAGGCATGTGAAGCGTCTGGGGTAAACCATGGAAGGCTGTGTAGGTATGTATATTTGCGTGTGTGGACGTGTGTATGTACATGTGTATGGGGGGGGTTGGGCCATTTCTTTCGTCTGTTTCCTTGCGCTACCTCGCAAACGCGGGAGACAGCGACAAAGTATAAAAAAAAAAAAAAAAAAAAAAAAAAAAAAAAAAAAAAAAATATTCATTATACATAATTATACATAAATTTATATCTTTATTCATTATACATTATTATACATAATCGCTGATTCCTGTGTCAGCAAGGTAGCATTCGAATAATAGCCCACATACATAATTATCATACTTATATATTCTATCATACTTAGCCGCTGTCTCCCGCATTAGCGAGGAAGTGCAAGGAAACAGACAAGGAATGGCCCAACCCACCCACATGCACATGTATACACATAAACGCCCACATATGCACGTATACATACATATACATTTCAACATATACATACACAGACATATACATATATACACACATATACATATCCATACCTGCTGCCTTCATCCATTCCCATTGCCACCCCACCACACACAAAATAGCATCCCCTCCCCCCCTCCAGCAAGGCAGCACCAGGAATACATAAAAAGAGGCCACATTTGTTCACACTCAGTCTCTAGCTGTCATGTGTAATGCACCAAAGCCACAGCTCCCTTTCAACATCCAATCACATTCCCTAGTTCAGTCCACTGACAATACGTCCACCATGGTATACCACATCATTCCAATTCACTCTTCTTTGCAAGCCTTTCACCCTCCTCTATGCTCAGGCCCCGATTGCTTAAAATCTTTTTCACTCCTTCCTTCCACCTCCAATTTGGTCTCCCGCTTCTCCTTGTTTCCTCCACCTCTGACACATATATCCTCTTTAGCAATCTTTCCTCACTCATTCTCTCCATATGTCCAAACCATTTCAATACACCCTCTTCTGCTCTCTCAACCATACACTTTTTATTTCCACACATCTCTCTTAACCTTTCATCACTTACTTGATCAAACCACCTCACACCACATACTGTCCTCAAACATTTCATTTCCAACACATCCATCCTCCTTCACACAACCCTATCTATAGCCCATGCCTCACAACCATATAACATTGTTGGAAAACATACCCATTTTTACTCTCCAAGATAACATTCTCACCTTCCATACATTCTTCAACACTCCCAGAGCCTTTGCCCCCTCCCCCACCCTGTGACTCACTTCCGCTTCCATTGTTCCATCCGCTGCTAAGTCCACTTCCAGATATTTAAAACACTTCACTTCCTCAAATTTTTCTCCATTCAGACTTACATCCCAATTAACTTATCCCTCAACCCTACCAAACCTAATAACCTTGTTCTTATTCACATTTACTCTCAACTTTCTCCTTTCACACACTTTTTCAAACTCAGTCGCCAACTTCTGCAGTTTCTCACACGAATCAGCCACAAGAGTTGTATCATCGGCGAATAACAATAGACTCACTCCCCAGATCCTCTCATCCCCAACAGACTGCATACTCGCCCCTCTCTCCAAAACCCTTGCATTTACCTCCCTAACCACCCCATCCATAAACAAATTAAACCATGGGGACATCACACACCCTTGCTGCAGACCAACATTCAATGGGAACAAATCAGTCTCCTCTCTTTCTACTCATACACATGCCTTACATCCTTGGTAAAAACGTTTCTCTGCTTCTAGCAACTTACCTCCCACACCATACACTCTTAAAACCTTCCACAAAGCAACTATGTCAACCTTATCATATGCTTTCTCCAGATCCATAATTTTTTTTTTTTTTTTTTTTTTTGCTTTGTCGGTCTCCCGCGTTTGCGAGTTAGCGCAAGGAAACAGACGAAAGAAATGGCCCAACCCACCCCCATACACATGTATATACATATGTCCACACATGCAAATATACATACCTACACAGCTTTCCATGGTTTACCCCAGACGCTTCACATGCCCTGATTCAATCCACTGACAGCACGTCAACCCCGGTATACCACATCGATCCAATTCACTCTATTCCTTGCCCTCCTCTCACCCTCCTGCATGTTCAGGCCCCGATCACACAAAATCTTTTTCACTCCATCTTTCCACCTCCAATTTGGTCTCCCACTTCTCCTTGTTCCCTCCACCTCTGACACATATATCCTCTTGGTCAATCTTTCCTCACTCATTCTCTCCATGTGCCCAAACCATTTCAAAACACCCTCTTCTGCTCTCTCAACCACGCTCTTTTTATTTCCACACATCTCTCTTACCCTTACGTTACTTACTCGATCAAACCACCTCACACCACACTTAGTCCTCAAACATCTCATTTCCAGCACATCCATCCTCCTGCGCACAACTCTATCCATAGCCCATGCCTCGCAACCATACAACATTGTTGGAACCACTCTTCCTTCAAACATACCCATTTTGGCTTTCCGAGATAATGTTCTCAACTTCCACACATTCTTCAAGGCTCCCAGGATTTTCGCCCCCTCCCCCACCCTATGATCCACTTCCGCTTCCATGGTTCCATCCGCTGCCAGATCCACTCCCAGATATCTAAAACACTTTACTTCCTCCAGTTTTTCTCCATTCAAACTTACCTCCCAATTGACTTGACCCTCAACCCTACTGTACCTAATTACCTTGCTCTTATTCACATTTACTCTTAACTTTCTTCTTTCACACACTTTACCAAACTCAGTCACCAGCTTCTGCAGTTTCTCACATGAATCAGCCACCAGCGCTGTATCATCAGCGAACAACAACTGACTCACTTCCCAAGCTCTCTCATCCACAACAGACTTCATACTTGCCCCTCTTTCCAAAACTCTTGCATTCACCTCCCTAACAACCCCATCCATAAACAAATTAAACAACCATGGAGACATCACACACCCCTGCCGCAAACCTACATTCACTGAGAACCAATCACTTTCCTCTCTTCCTACACGTACACATGCCTTACATTCTCGATAAAACTTTTCACTGCTTCTAACAACTTGCCTCCCACACCATATATTCTTAATACCTTCCACAGAGCATCTCTATCAACTCTATCATATGCCTTCTCCAGATCCATAAATGCTACATACAAATCCATTTGCTTTTCTAAGTATTTCTCACATACATTCTTCAAAGCAAACACATGATCCACACATCCTCTACCACTTCTGAAACCACACTGCTCTTCCCCAATCTGATGCTCTGTACATGCCTTCACCCTCTCAATCAATACCCTCCCATATAATTTACCAGGAATACTCAACAAACTTATACCTCTGTAATTTGAGCACTCACTCTTATCCCCTTTGCCTTTGTACAATGGCACTATGCACGCATTCCGCCAATCCTCAGGCACCTCACCATGAGTCATACATCCATTAAATAACCTTACCAACCAGTCAATAATACAGTCACCCCCTTTTTTAATAAATTCCACTGCAATACCATCCAAACCTGCTGCCTTGCCGGCTTTCATCTTACGCAAAGCTTTTACTACCTCTTCTCTGTTTACCAAATCATTTTCACTAACCCTCTCACTTTGCACACCACCTCGACCAAAACACCCTATATCTGCCACTCTATCATCAAACACATTCAACAAACCTTCAAAATACTCACTCCATCTCCTTCTCACATCACCACTACTTGTTATCACCTCCCCATTTGTGCCCTTCACTGAAGTTCCCATTTGCTCCCTTGTCTTACGCACTTTATTTACCTCCTTCCAGAACATCTTTTTATTCTCCCTAAAATTTAATGATACTCTCTCACCCCAACTCTCATTTGCCCTCTTTTTCACCTCTTGCACCTTTCTCTTGACCTCCTGTCTCTTTCTTTTATACATCTCCCACTCAATTGCATTTTTTCCCTGCAAAAATCATCCAAATGCCTCTCTCTTCTCTTTCACTAATAATCTTACTTCTTCATCCCACCACTCACTACCCTTTCTAATCAACCCACCTCCCACTCTTCTCATGCCACAAGCATCTTTTGCGCAATCCATCACTGATTCCCTTAATACATCCCATTCCTCCCCCACTCCCCTTACTTCCATTGTTCTCACCTTTTTCCATTCTGTACTCAGTCTCTCCTGGTACTTCCTCACACAAGTCTCCTTCCCAAGCTCACTTACTCTCACCACTCTCTTCACCCCAACATTCACTCTTCTTTTCTGAAAACCCATACAAATCTTCACCTTAGCCTCCACAAGATAATGATCAGACATCCCTCCAGTTGCACCTCTCAGCACATTATCATCCAATCCAAAAGTCTCTCTTTCGCGCGCCTGTCAATTAACACGTAATCCAATAACGCTCTCTGGCCATCTCTCCTATCTTTTTATTCTCCCTAAAATAATGAACATCTCACCCCCTCATCATTATGCCCTCTTTTCACATATTGCAACCTTTCTCACACTGTCTCTTTCTTTTATACCTCCTCCTCATTGCATTTTCCCTGAAAAATCATCCAATCCTCTTCTCTCCTCTTCACTAATAATCTTATTCTTCACCATCTATCACCTCTCATTCAACCCATCCACCTCCCACAAAGATCTTTTCCAATCCATCATTTCCAATCATCCATTTCTCCCCACTCCCCTTACTTCCACTCCGACACTTTTTCTGCATTCTGTACTCATCTCTCCTGTGACATTCTAACAACAATCCCCTTCCAGCTCACTCTCAACACCCTCTTTCACCCACATCCTCTCTTTCTTAAAACCCATACAATCTTCCCTAGCTCCACAAGATAATGATCAGACATCCCTCCATTGACTCTCAACATTAACATCCAAAGTCTCTCTTTCGCGCCTGTCAATAACACGTATCCAATACCTATACTTATGTATATCTCGCTTTTTAAACCAGGTATTCCCAATCACCAGTCCTTTTTCAGCACATAATTCTACAAGCTCTTCACCATTTCCACTTACAACACTGAACATCCCATGTATACCAATTATTCCCTCAACTGCCACGTTACTCACCTTTGCATTCAAATCACCCATCACTATAACCCGGTCTCATGCATCAAAACCACTAAATGCTACATATAAATCCATTTGCTTTTCTAAGTATTTCTCACATACATTCTTCAAAGCAAACACATGATCCACACATCCCCTACCACTTCTAAAACCACACTGCTCTTCCCCAATCTGATGCCCTGTACATGACTTCACCCTCTCAATCCATACCCTCCCATGTAATTTCCCAGGAATACTCAACAAACCTATGCCTCTGTAGCTTGAACATTTACCTTTATCCCCATTGCCTTTGTACAATGGCACTATGCATACATTCCGCCAATCCTCACACACTTCACAATGAACCATACATACAATTAATATCCTTGCCAACCAATGAACAACACAGTCACCCCCTTTTTTAATAAATTCCACTGCAACACCATCCAAACATACTGCCTTGCTGGATTTCAGCTTCCACATATCTTTCGCTACCTCTTCTCTCTTCGCCAAATCATTCTCCCCGACTCCCTTACTTCGTACACCATCCTGACCAAAACACCTTATATCTGCCACTCTATCATCAAACACATTCAACAAACCTTCAAAATACTCACTCCATCACTATCTGTTATCACTTCCCCACTTGCTCCCTTCACTGATGTTCCCATTTGTTCTCTTGTCTCATGCTAGTTATTTTCCTCCTTCTAAAACATCTTTTTATTCTCCCTAAAATTTAATGATACTCTCTCACCCCAATTCTAATTTGTCCTCTTTTTCAGCTCTTGCATCTTTCTCTTGACCTCTTGCTGCTTTCTTTTATATATCTCCCAGCTTTCTTTTATACATCTCCCAGGCATTTGAACTACTTCCATGCAAATATCGTCTCTACGCCTCTCTTTTTTCTTTCACTAATAATCTTACTTCATCCCACCATTCACTACCCTTTCTAGTCTGCCCACCTCCTACCTTTCTCATACTACATGCTTCTTTTGCACAAGCCATCACTGCTTCCCTAAATACATCCCATTCCTCACCCACGCCCCTCACATTATTTGCTCTCACCTTTTGCCATTCTACACTCAATCTCTCCTAATACTTCCTCATACAGGTCTTTCTAAGCTCACTTACTCTCGCCACTCTCTTCTCTCCAACTGCCCCTCTTAGCAAATTAACATCCAAAAGTCTCTCTTTTACATGCCTATCAATTGATATGTAGTCCAATAATGCCGTTTGACCATCTCTCCTACTCACATACACATACTTATGTATATATCTCTTCTTAAACCAGGTATTCCTAATCACCAGTCTTTTTTCAGCACACAAATCCACAAGCTTTCCACTATTTCCATTTACAACACTGAACACCCCATGTACACAAATTATACCCTCAACTGCCACATTACTCACCTTTGCATTTAAATCACCCATCGATATAACCCAGTCTCGTGCATTAAAGCTGCTAATACACTTCCTCAGCTACTCCCAAAACACCCTGCCTCTCATGACCTTTCTTTTCATGACCAGGTGCATAGGCACCAATAATCACCCATCTCTCTCCATCCACTTTCAGTTTTACCCACAACAATCTAGAATTTACTTTCTTACACTCTATCACCTACTCCCACAACTCCTGCTTCAGGAGTATTGCTACTCCTTCCCTTACTCTTGTACTGTCACCAAGACTTTCCCAAACCACTCTCCCCCTTTAGCTTTGAGCCTCACTTCACTCAGAGCCAGAACATCCAGGTTTCTTTCCTCAAACATGCTACTTGTCTCTCCTTTCTTCTCATCTTGGTCACATCCACACAAATTCAGACTCCCCAATCTGAGTCTTGGAGGAGGATGAGCACTACCAACTTGACTCGTTCTTCTTTTTCCCTTTTTAGAAACTTAAATACAAGGAGGGGGTGTTTCCAGCCCCAGCTCCTGCCCCCTTGAGTCGCCTTCTATGACACGAGGGGAATACATGGGAGGTATTCTTTCTCCCCTATATATGCAAGTGTTTTACACACTTTTACCACACATTTCTTTGATAGTCATAGCCTTCACCACTATCTATTTATTCATATTTCTGACACTTGTTCCATTTGAGAACTACCTCAAAGGGATGGCCACAGCAAAAGTGTCTGTTTAACTAGTAAACTCCAGTGCCACTTCTTAGCCTTTATTGCCTCACTTAACAATGCACTGATAAAGAGCAACTCAAGCAAAGAGTTTTAATAGGCTCTTTCCTAATGTTCCTATGACTAATCATATCTAGTGTTCTTGCCTATGTTCAAACTTTCTACTTCTACCAAATGTTCCAACCTAATATTCCAACCTCCTACTTCTACTTAATGCTTCTATCTAATGTTCCTACCTACTACTTTTATCTACTGCTCCTATCATGTTGCTAAAAGGCAGGGATGGTGCACAGTGCTTACCACAGGAAAATCTAGAGTCCTGAAGAATGAGCTGTGACAGTATTATCAAGCATTATGTGTGACCAGGAGAGATTGTATGTTTGAGGACAGAATGCCAGTAGTCCCATTGTGGGTGAGGCAGAAAGTAAAGAGAGCTACCTGGGTCAGAGGAATACAGTTTGACAATCAATGATGTGCTGGTTCACTTCACTACACAGCCATCAATAACCCTCTTGATACCCAGGTGGGTAGTACCAGTAATATATCTCTCTGATCAGTGGCTGTCTACCATGTACCACCTACCACTACCCTCACCACAATTACTTATCAATCATTAAAGAATTACATAATACTATTAGTTCTCATCAATGCCTTTCCAAATCACTTCTACTCAGATCAATGCCTTTTTTTCCACTTTCAGTAGTTAATCCTGTGGTTCCCTTAAACTACATATTTATCAACCTTTCCTTTAAAGAGTAGTCAACTGTTCCTGATGTTGCCTCTCTAAAGCAGGAAGAAGTAAGCAGTTTAGAAAAAGTATGTAATTTCTATCTTTGAATACCCTATTCTGTTTAACTAACAGTATTACTCAGTCCTGGTTTACTGTTATGTGATACAAGATTAAGTTGTACATTAAGGATTAGTACTATGTGATCATTATATAAACCCTTTGTTTATGAATAACTGTTAGCAGACAAGTGTAGGTTATAATGTGCACTCTTCTGATAATTGGTCCTAAGGAACAATGCAAATAAAACTGCAATTTGGGAAAGATCCTCCTTACCTCCTTCAAAAAATTTGAATGTGGAAATGTTGGAGACTGGAGAGATATGTCTAAAGACTGTGCAATTTCTCTATCTCTTAAAATTTGCTCCTCCAACAGGCGCTTTTCTTCCTTTAGCTTCCACTGAGTTCCCTCCAGCTCACATACTAAATTCTGTTTCTTCAGCTACAAAAATAGAAAGGAAAAAATTTAAGGTCTTATCACATACAAAATGAGAAGATTTGGTAAATTCATGAAAGTAACCAATCTATAATGATTTTGGAAAAAAAAAGTTCTCAGCTAAAATCAAAAGTAGGGGCAATTACCAACAGGAAACAGTGATCAAGTATAAGTATTATGGATCATGGTGAAGTGCCTGAGGATTGGCGGAATGCATGCATAGTGTGATTGTACAAAAGATAGGGAATAAAGGTGAGTGTTCAAACTGCAAAGCCATAAGCTTGTTGAGTATTCTTGGGAAATTATATGCGACGGTATTGATTGAGAGGGTGAAAGCATGTACAGAGCATCAGACTGGGAAAGAGAAGTGTAGTTTCAGAAGTGGTAGAGGATATGTGGATCACGTGTTTGCTTTAAAGAATGTGTGAGAAATACTTAGAAAAATATACGTAGCATTTATAGATCTGGAGAAGGCATATGATAGGGTTGATTAAAATGCTTTGTGGAAGGTCTTAAGAGTATATGGTGTGGGAGGTAAGCTGCTAGAAGCAGTGAAAAGTTTTTAACAAGGATGTAAGGCATGTGTACAAGGAGGTAGAGAGGAATGATTGGTTCCTACTGAAGGTCAGTGTTAAGCAGGGGTGTGTGATGCCCCCCATGGTTGTTCAGTTTGTTTATGGATGGGGTAGTTAGGGAGGTAAATGCAAGAGTTTTGGATAGAGGGGTGAGTATGCATTATGTTGGGAATGAGAGGGCCAGGGAAGTGAGTCAGTTGTTGTTCAATGAAGATACAACACTGGTGGTGAGTCATGAGAGAAACTGTAGAGGTTGGTGACTGAGTTTGGAAAAGTGTGAAGGAAAAAGTATGAGTAAATATGAATAAGAGCAAGTTCATTTAGTTTAATAGGGTTGAGGGACAAGTTAATTGGGATGTAAATTTGAATGGAGAAAAATTGGAGGAAGTAAACGTTTTAGATATCTGGGAGTGGACTTCGCGATGAATGGAACCACAGAAGTGGAAGTGAGCCACATGGTGGGGGAGGAGGTCAAGGTTCTTGGAGTGATGATGATGTGTGGAAGGAGAGAACGTTATCTCGGAGAGCAAAAACGGGTATGTTTGAAGGAATAGTAGTTCCAACAATATTATATACTTATGAGGCATGGGCTATGGAGAGGTTTGTACAAAGGAGGGTAGAAGTGTTGAAAATGAAATGTTTGAGGACAGTATGTGGTGTGAGATGGTTTGATCGAGTAAATAATGAAAGGGTAAGAGAGATGTGTGGAAATAGAAAGAGTGTGGTTGAGAGAGCTGAAGAGGGTGAGTTGAAATGGTTTGTACAAATGGAGAGAATGAGTAAGGAATGCTTGAGATATATGTGTCAGTGGTGGAGGGAACAAGGAGAGTAGGAGAGCAAATTGGAGGTGGATGGATGGAGTGAAAAAGATTTTGACCATTTGGGGCCTGAACATACTGGAAGGTGAGAGGCATCCAAAGAATAGAGTGAATTGGAATGATGTGGTATACCAGGGTTGATGTGCTGTCGACGGACTGAACCAGGGGATGTGAAATGTCTGGGGTAAATCATAGAAAGTCTGTGGGGCCTGGATGTGGAAAGGGAGCTGTGGTTTTGGTGCATTACACATGACAGCTAGATATGATCAACAAATCATCCAGTTTCTACATACATGGAAATATTCATGTATCATTCCCTCTCCTCCTAGTGTGCTCATGTTGTCATGAGAAACTTTTCTGTATACAGTCTACAAACATATCTTTATCACTCAATACTACCATGAGACTCCAAAATCACCCTGTCTATCTCTTTATAATAAAATTCATTGTACTTTACCATCTCTGAGAAGTCAGTGATTTAAAGCTTCAAGCAGATACTACATGTGTGTATGGGATCACTAGAAGGAATGAGGAAGAGACTGATCAACTGCAAGACTGTTAAAGATGTACCATTTTGAGGAGAATAAGGGTTTAACACCAGAAGGAATTCTGGGAAGAAATTACAATGGTACATGCAGGAAGATTCTTGAAAAGATGCACCTAAGTGATATGGTTACCAGACATGAAGATGTAATAGAAAATTCATGTAAACAGCTCTAGGACATGGATGGACAGAGAATCCATTTAACTGAAAATCATCAAGGCAACTATGGTATGTATTTGTTATCAATGTAAGACAGATTCAGCTTCTAATGAACTATCATACAACTTGAAAACTTACAGGATGATAGAGATTATGAGCAAGAAAAATTGAGCATGGGTGGGGAGAAAACAGAAAAACTTGGGTTGTGTTTGGAAGGCAGTTTTGCGAATAATCCAGATTATAGATTGGCTGAATAACAAATATAAAAGCATTTGAGTGCAGGGAATCTTATCAAGATTAATGTCATTACCAGCTGACTCCTAGCTTCTTCTACATCATGTAGCAGCTTATTTCTCTGATGGAACATCTCTTGCTCCATTTCTGCCTTGCTGGCAGCAACAGCAACTTCTGCTTCTTTCTGTAACCTGCAATTGTTTTAAAATCCTAGATGATATTTTCAAACATCTTTTCAAAAACATTAGTTGTCAGTAGATCTGCACGAGATACAGAGAATTAAAAGATCTAAATAGTAAGGTCACCTGAACTAATAAAGTCTATGTGTAGCACACAACAAACAAGTAATCAAAATAATGATTACTGAGATGAAACATGGACTTTCATGCTAAAATATGCTCTCCACACACTTTCATACAGAACACCTCTATACACAAAATTCTTCCACTGTTCTGATCCTAATTTCTCTGGCATCCAATCAACTCACTCATAGCACCTAATCATTTCTTCTGCTGTCTAATTATTCTCTTTGTACCTTTATCTTCGACCAGGGAATGTTAAGCGTTTGGGGTAAACCATGGAAAGTTTTGTGGGACCTAGATGTGGAAAGGGAGCTATGGTTTCAGTGCATTACACATTACAGCTAGAGACTGAGTATGAACGAATGGGGCCTTTGTTGTCTTTTCCTAGCGCTACCTCGCATGCACACAGGGGGAGGGGGGTGCCATTTCATGTGTGGCGATGTGAATGGATGAAGGCAGCAAGTATGAATATTTACATTTGTATATATGTATATGTCTGTGCATGTATGTATGTATATGTTGTAATGTATAGGTATGTATATGTGCGTGTGTGGGCGTGTATGAATATACATGTGTATGTGGTTGGATTGGGCCATTCTTTCATCTGTTTCCTGGTGCTACCTCGCTAACGTGGGAGACAGCGACAAAGTATAATAAATAAATAACCTTTATCTTCATGACTGACCTATCATCTATCATATGTACTATCTTTATATGAAATATCTCTAACCCTAAACATTACCATCACAGCACTTTATCATGTCTATTATCCACAGCTCTTTACCATCCCTCATGTCATCTATCTCTTATTATTGTGTTCACAACCAGACAACTACATATCTTCTGGCCTCTTACAATCTGTCATACTTTCTACCGCACACTACACTAATCCCATATTAAACGACCCTTAATATAAAGTACACAAAAAAAATGAAAGAGGCAGTATCATTTGTAAAAATAATCACTATTCACATTAAAAAGCATGAAAGATAACCCGCATTTGCATTCACTATGTGCATGCAGTAAATCAGTACAGATACCTTAACCAATCGGCATGCATAGTGGGTGGCAGAACACATTAAGGCTTTGTTGCCTTCACCTGCAACCTAACTTTCCACATTAGCCTTTATGGATGGCTATACTATGCTTTATATTTTAGTGATTCTTATGCTTCCAATGATTTTGGGTCACAATCAGATTACTGATGGTGATTGTTTCTAAGAGTACATTATGCATGCCAACTAAAGAATGGATGTGGCCTTTCTTTCTTTGTAAGTTCTTGGTGCTACCTCATAAACGAAAAAAAAAAGTTTGTTGCCAACAACAAAAAAGTTTATATGATACAGAAGCCTGAGGGCAGTAAAAGTGCAACGTGCATATCAGTCTTACAACATTCATTTACAGAAAAGCTTGATCTATGGGATGTAAGACAGGCAGCTCAAAAGTTATTTTATTTTTTTTTTTATATACTTTGTCGCTGTCTCCCACATTTGCGAGGTAGCGCAAGGAAACAGACGAAAGAAATGGCCCAACCCCCCCCCCCATACACATGTATATACATACGTCCACACACGCAAATATACATACCTACACAGCTTTCCATGGTTTACCCCAGACGCTTCACATGCCTTGATTCAATCCACTGACAGCACATCACCCCCGGTATACCACATCGCTCCAATTCACTCTATTCCTTGCCCTCCTTTCACCCTCCTGCATGTTCAGGCCCCGATCACACAAAATCTTTTTCACTCCATCTTTCCACCTCCAATTTGGTCTCCCTCTTCTCCTCGTTCCCTCCACCTCCGACACATATATCCTCTTGGTCAATCTCAAAAGTTATATATTAAGTTTTTTGTTAACTTCTTTTCACATTATAATACTCTTTAATTACATGAACCAAAGGTACAATAAGGTCTTACACATATTGTTATATCATTATATAACTCTTTAGCTTCTCAAATCCACATAAATTTCCTTCCTCAGTGGAAAATAATAAGATAATAATGGAAATGGAATCGAAAAGGTGAGAGCATATGACGTTAGGGGAGCGGGGAGGAATGGGATGTATTTAGGAAAGCAGTGATGACTTGCACAAAAGATGCATGTGGGATGAGAAAGGTGGGAGGTGGGCAGATTAGAAAGGGTAGTGAGTGGTGGGATGAAGAAGTAAGCACTGGTGGCTGATTCGGGTGAGAAACTGCAAAAGTTGGTGAATGAGTTTGATAAAGTGTGTGAAAGAAGAAAGCTGAGAGTATATGTGAATAAGAGCAAGGATACTAGGTTCGGTAGGGTAGAGGAGCAAGGAAATTGGGAGGTAAGTTTGAATGGAGAAAAAGTGGAGGAAATGAAGTGTTTTAGATATATGGGAGTGGACTTAGCAGCAAATGGAATTATGGAAGTGGAAGTGAGCCACAGGGTGGGTGAGGGGGCTAAGGTTCTAGGAGAGTTGAAGAATATGTGAAAGGCAAGAATGTTAACTTGGAGAGAAAAAATGGGTATGTTTGAAGGAATAGTGGTGTCAACAATGTAATATGGGAGTGATGCATGGGCTATAGATAGGGTTGTGCGGAGAAGGGTGGATGTGTTGGAAACGAGATGTCTGTAGAAAATAAGTGGTGTGAAGTGGTTTGATCTATTAAGTAATGAAAGGGTAAGAGAGATGTGTGGTAGTATGAACAGTGTAGTTGAGAGAGCAGAAGAGGGTGTATTGAAACGGTTTGGTCACATGGAGAGAATGAGTGAGGAAAGATTGACAAAGAAGATATATGTGTCAGAGGTGGAGGGAACGAGAAGTGGGAGACCAATTTGGAGGTGGAAGGATGGAAAGAAAAAGGTTTTGATAATCCAGATTATAGATGGCTGAATAACTAATATAAAAGCATTTGAGTGCAGGGAATCATATCAAGATTAATAGTCATAACCAGCTGACTCCTAGCTTCTTCTACATCATGTAGCAGCTTATTTCTCTGATGGAACATCTCTTGCTCCATTTCTGCCTTGCTGGCAGCAACAGCAACTTCTGCTTCTTTCTGTAACCTGCAATTGTTTTAAAATCCTAGATGATATTTTCAAACATCTTTTCAAAAACATTAGTTGTCAGTAGATCTGCACGAGATACAGAGAATTAAAAGATCTAAATAGTAAGGTCACCTGAACTAATAAAGTCTATGTGTAGCACACAACAAACAAGTAATCAAAATAATGATTACTGAGATGAAACATGGACTTTCATGCTAAAATATGCTCTCCACACACTTTCATACAGAACACCTCTATACACAAAATTCTTCCACTGTTCTGATCCTAATTTCTCTGGCATCCAATCAACTCACTCATAGCACCTAATCATTTCTTCTGCTGTCTAATTATTCTCTTTGTACCTTTATCTTCGACCAGGGAATGTTAAGCGTTTGGGGTAAACCATGGAAAGTTTTGTGGGACCTAGATGTGGAAAGGGAGCTATGGTTTCAGTGCATTACACATTACAGCTAGAGACTGAGTATGAACGAATGGGGCCTTTGTTGTCTTTTCCTAGCGCTACCTCGCATGCACACAGGGGGAGGGGGGTGCCATTTCATGTGTGGCGATGTGAATGGATGAAGGCAGCAAGTATGAATATTTACATTTGTATATATGTATATGTCTGTGCATGTATGTATGTATATGTTGTAATGTATAGGTATGTATATGTGCGTGTGTGGGCGTGTATGAATATACATGTGTATGTGGTTGGATTGGGCCATTCTTTCATCTGTTTCCTGGTGCTACCTCGCTAACGTGGGAGACAGCGACAAAGTATAATAAATAAATAACCTTTATCTTCATGACTGACCTATCATCTATCATATGTACTATCTTTATATGAAATATCTCTAACCCTAAACATTACCATCACAGCACTTTATCATGTCTATTATCCACAGCTCTTTACCATCCCTCATGTCATCTATCTCTTATTATTGTGTTCACAACCAGACAACTACATATCTTCTGGCCTCTTACAATCTGTCATACTTTCTACTGCACACTACACTAATCCCATATTAAACGACCCTTAATATAAAGTACACAAAAAAAATGAAAGAGGCAGTATCATTTGTAAAAATAATCACTATTCACATTAAAAAGCATGAAAGATAACCCGCATTTGCATTCACTATGTGCATGCAGTAAATCAGTACAGATACCTTAACCAATCGGCATGCATAGTGGGTGGCAGAACACATTAAGGCTTTGTTGCCTTCACCTGCAACCTAACTTTCCACATTAGCCTTTATGGATAGCTATACTATGCTTTATATTTCAGTGATTCTTATGCTTCCAATGATTTTGGGTCACAATCAGATTACTGATGGTGATTGTTTCTAAGAGTACATTATGCATGCCAACTAAAGAATGGATGTGGCCTTTCTTTCTTTGTAAGTTCTTGGTGCTACCTCATAAACGAAAAAAAAAGTTTGTTGCCAACAACAAAAAAGTTTATATGATACAGAAGCCTGAGGGCAGTAAAAGTGCAACGTGCATATCAGTCTTACAACATTCATTTACAGAAAAGCTTGATCTATGGGATGTAAGACAGGCAGCTCAAAAGTTATTTTATTTTTTTTTTTATATACTTTGTCGCTGTCTCCCACATTTGCGAGGTAGCGCAAGGAAACAGACGAAAGAAATGGCCCAACCCCCCCCCCATACACATGTATATACATACGTCCACACACGCAAATATACATACCTACACAGCTTTCCATGGTTTACCCCAGACGCTTCACATGCCTTGATTCAATCCACTGACAGCACATCACCCCCGGTATACCACATCGCTCCAATTCACTCTATTCCTTGCCCTCCTTTCACCCTCCTGCATGTTCAGGCCCCGATCACACAAAATCTTTTTCACTCCATCTTTCCACCTCCAATTTGGTCTCCCTCTTCTCCTCGTTCCCTCCACCTCCGACACATATATCCTCTTGGTCAATCTCAAAAGTTATATATTAAGTTTTTTGTTAACTTCTTTTCACATTATAATACTCTTTAATTACATGAACCAAAGGTACAATAAGGTCTTACACATATTGTTATATCATTATATAACTCTTTAGCTTCTCAAATCCACATAAATTTCCTTCCTCAGTGGAAAATAATAAGATAATAATGGAAATGGAATCGAAAAGGTGAGAGCATATGACGTTAGGGGAGCGGGGGAGGAATGGGATGTATTTAGGAAAGCAGTGATGACTTGCACAAAAGATGCATGTGGGATGAGAAAGGTGGGAGGTGGGCAGATTAGAAAGGGTAGTGAGTGGTGGGATGAAGAAGTAAGCACTGGTGGCTGATTCGGGTGAGAAACTGCAAAAGTTGGTGAATGAGTTTGATAAAGTGTGTGAAAGAAGAAAGCTGAGAGTATATGTGAATAAGAGCAAGGATACTGGGTTCGGTAGGGTAGAGGAGCAAGGAAATTGGGAGGTAAGTTTGAATGGAGAAAAAGTGGAGGAAATGAAGTGTTTTAGATATATGGGAGTGGACTTAGCAGCAAATGGAACTATGGAAGTGGAAGTGAGCCACAGGGTGGGTGAGGGGGCTAAGGTTCTAGGAGAGTTGAAGAATATGTGAAAGGCAAGAATGTTAACTTGGAGAGAAAAAATGGGTATGTTTGAAGGAATAGTGGTGTCAACAATGTAATATGGGAGTGATGCATGGGCTATAGATAGGGTTGTGCGGAGAAGGGTGGATGTGTTGGAAACGAGATGTCTGTAGAAAATAAGTGGTGTGAAGTGGTTTGATCTATTAAGTAATGAAAGGGTAAGAGAGATGTGTGGTAGTACGAACAGTGTAGTTGAGAGAGCAGAAGAGGGTGTATTGAAACGGTTTGGTCACATGGAGAGAATGAGTGAGGAAAGATTGACAAAGAAGATATATGTGTCAGAGGTGGAGGGAACGAGAAGTGGGAGACCAATTTGGAGGTGGAAGGATGGAAAGAAAAAGGTTTTGAGCGATCGGGGATGGCAACGAGAATGGATGAAGGCAGTTAGAATGAACATGTACATGTGTATATATATGTATATGTCTGTGTATGTGTGTGCATTTATATGCTGAAATGTATAGGTATGTATATGGACGTGTGTGGGCATTTATGGATATACATGTGAATGTGGGTGGGTTTATTTATCAATTCATTCAGTATACTTTGTCGCTGTCTCCCGTTTTAGCGAAGTAGCGCAAGGAAACAGACAAAAGAATGGCCCAACCCACCCACATACACATGTATATACATACACATTCACATATATTTTTTTTTTTTTTTTTGCTTTGTTGCTGTCTCTCGCGTTTGCAAGGTAGCGCAAGGAAACAGATGAAAGAAATGGCCCAACCCACCCCCATACACATGTATATACATACGTCCACACACGCAAAATACACATACCCACACAGCTTTCCATGGTTTACCCCAGATGCTTCACATGCCCTGATTCAATCCACTGACAGCACGTCAACCCCGGTATACCACATCGATCCAATTCACTCTATTCCTTGCCCTCCTTTCACCCTCCTGCATGTTCAGGCCCCGATCACACAAAATCTTTTTCACTCCATCATTCCACCTCCAATTTGGTCTCCCACTTCTCCTCGTTCCCTCCACCTCCGACACATATATCCTCTTGGTCAACCTTTCCTCACTCATTCTCTCCATGTGCCCAAACCATTTCAAAACACCCTCTTCTTCTCTCTCAACCACGCTCTTTTTATTTCCACACATCTCTCTTACCCTTACATTACTTACTCGATCAAACCACCTCACACCACACATTGTCCTCAAACATCTCATTTCCAGCACATCCATCCTCCTGCGCACAATTCTATCCATAGCCCACACCTCGCAACCATACAACATTGTTGGAACCACTATTCCTTCAAACATACCCATTTTTGCTTTCCGAGATAATGTTCTCGACTTCCACACATTCTTCAAGGCTTCCAGAATTTTTGCCCCCTCCCCCACCCTATGATCCACTTCCGCTTCCACGGTTCCATCCGCTGCCAGATCCACTCCCAGATATCTAAAACACTTTACTTCCTCCAGTTTTTCTCCATTCAAACTTACCTCCCAACTGACTTGACCCTCAACCCTACTGTACCTAATAACCTTATTCTTATTCACATTTACTCTCGATTTTCTTCTTTCACACACTTTACCAAACTCAGTCACCAGCTTCTGCAGTTTCTCACATGAATCAGCCACCAGCCCTGTACCATCAGTGAACAACAAATGACTCACTTCCCAAGCTCTCTCATCCACAACAGACTTCTTACTTGCCCCTTTTTCCAAAACTCTTGCATTCACCTCCCTAACAACCCCATCCATAAACAAATTAAACAACCATGGAGACATCACACACCCCTGCCGCAAACCAACATTCACTGAGAACCAATCACTTTCCTCTCTTCCTACACGTACACATGCCTTACATTCTCGATAAAAACTTTTCACTGCTTCTAACAACTTGCCTCCCACACCATATATTCTTAATACCTTCCGCAGAGCATTTCTATCAACTCTATCATAAGCCTTCTCCAGATCCATAAATGCTACATACAAATCCATTTGCTTTTCTAAGTATTTCTCACATACATTCTTCAAAGCAAACACCTGATCCACACATCCTCTACCACTTCTGAAACCACACTGCTCTTCCCCAATCTGATGCTCTGTACATGCCTTCACCCTCTCAATCAATACCCTCCCATATAATTTACCAGGAATACTCAACAAACTTATACCTCTGTAATTTGAGCACTCACTCTTATCCCCTTTGCCTTTGTACAATGGCACCATGCAAGCATTCTGCCAATCCTCAGGCACCTCACCATGAGTCATACATACATTAAATAACCTTACCAACCAGTCAACAATGCAGTCATCCACTTTTTTAATAAATTCCAATGCAATACCATCCAAACCTGCTGCCTTGCCAGCTTTCATCTTCTGCAAAGCTTTTACTACCTTTTCTCTGTTTACCAAATCATTCTCCCTAACCCTCTCACTTTGCACACCACTTGACCAAGACACCCCATATCTGCCACTCTGTCATCAAACACATTCAACAAACCTTCAAAATACTCACTCTATCTCCTTCTCACATCACCACTACTTGTTATCACCCCCCCATTAGCCCCCTTCACAGAAGGTCCCATTTGTTCCCTTGTCTTACGCACTTTATTTACCTCCTTCCAAAACATCTTTTTATTCTCCCTAAAATTTAACGATACTCTCTCACCCCAACTCTCATTTGCCCTCTTTTTCACCTCTTGCACCTTTCTCTTGACCTCCAGCCTCTTTCTTTTATACATCTCCCACTCATTTGCATTATTTCCCTGCAAAAATCATCCAAATGCCTCTCTCTTCTCTTTCACTAACACTCTTACTTCTTCATCCCACCACTCACTACCCTTTCTAATCTGCCCACCTCCCACGCTTCTCATGCCACAAGCATCTTTTGCGCAAGCCATCACTGCTTCCCTAAATACATCCCATTCCTCTCCCACTCCCCTTATGTTCTTTGTTCTCACCTTTTTCCATTCTGTAGTCAGTCTCTCCTGGTACTTCGTCACACAAGTCTCCTTCCCAAGCTCACTTACTCTCACCACTCTCTTCACCCCAACACACTCTCTACTCTTTTCTGAAAACCTCTACAAATCTTTACCTTCGCCTCCACAAGATTATGATCAGACATCCCTCCAGTTGCACCTCTCAGCACATTAACATCCAAAAGTCTCTCTTTCGCGCACCTATCAATTAACACATAATCCATTAACGCTCTCTGGCCATCTCTCCTACTTAAATACGTATACTTATGTATATCTCCCTTTTTAATAATAATAATAATAATAATAATAATAATGGATTTGTATGTAGCATTTATGGATCTGGAGAAGGCATATGATAGAGTTGATAGAGATGCTCTGTGGAAGGTATTAAGAATATATGGTGTTGGAGGCAAGTTGTTAGAAGCAGTGAAAAGTTTTTATCGAGGATGTAAGGCATGTGTACGTGTAGGAAGAGAGGAAAGTGATTGGTTCTCAGTGAATGTAGGTTTGCGGCAGGGGTGTGTGATGTCTCCATGGTTGTTTAATTTGTTTATGGATGGGGTTGTTAGGGAGGTGAATGCAAGAGTTTTGGAAAGAGGGGCAAGTATGAAGTCTGTTGGGGATGAGAGCTTGGGAAGTGAGTCAGTTGTTGTTCGCTGATGATACAGCGCTGGTGGCAAAGTGAGAAACTGCAGAAGCTGGTGACTGAGTTTGGTAAAGTGTGTGGAAGAAGAAAGTTAAGAGTAAATGTGAATAAGAGCAAGGTAATTAGGTACAGTAGGGTTGAGGGTCAAGTCAATTGGGAGGTGAGTTTGAATGGAGAAAAACTGGAGGAAGTGAAGTGTTTTAGATATCTGGGAGTGGATCTGGCAGCGGATGGAACCATGGAAGCGGAAGTGGATCATAGGGTGGGGGAGGGAACGAAAATTCTGGGAGCCTTGAAGAATGTGTGGAAGTCGAGAACATTATCTCGGAAAGCAAAAATGGGTATGTTTGAAGGAATAGTGGTTCCAACAATGTTGTATGGTTGCGAGGCATGGGCTATGGATAGAGTTGTGCGCAGGAGGATGGATGTGCTGGAAATGAGATGTTTGAGGACAATGTGTGGTGTGAGGTGGTTTGATCGAGTAAGTAACGTAAGGGTAAGAGAGATGTGTGGAAATAAAAAGAGCGTGGTTGAGAGAGCAGAAGAGGGTGTTTTGAAATGGTTTGGGCACATGGAGAGAATGAGTGAGGAAAGATTGACCAAGAGGATATATGTGTCGGAGGTGGATGGAACGAGGAGAAGAGGGAGACCAAATTGGAGGTGGAAAGATGGAGTGAAAAAGATTTTGTGTGATCGGGGCCTGAACATGCAGGAGGGTGAGAGGAGGGCAAGGAATAGGGTGAATTGGAGCGATGTGGTATACCGGGGTTGACGTGCTGTCAGTGGATTGAATCAAGGCATGTGAAGCGTCTGGGGTAAACCATGGAAAGCTGTGTGGGTATGTATATTTTGCGTGTGTGGACGTATGTATATACATGTGTATGGGGTGGGTTGGGCCATTTCTTCGTCTGTTTCCTTGCGCTACCTCGCAAACGCGGGAGACAGCGGAAAAAAAATAAATAATAATAATAATAATAATAATAGTTTGCTTTGAAGAATGTATGTGAGAAATACTTAGAAAAGCAAATGGATTTGTATGTAGCATTTATGGATCTGGAGAAGGCATATGATAGAGTTGATAGAGATGCTCTGTGGAAGGTATTAAGAATATATGGTGTGGGAGGCAAGTTTTTAGAAGCAGTGAAAAGTTTTTATCGAGGATGTAAGGCATGTGTACGTGTAGGAAGAGAGGAAAGTGATTGGTTCTCAGTGAATGTAGGTTTGCGGCAGGGGTGTGTGATGTCCCCATGGTTGTTTAATTTGTTTATGGATGGGGTTGTTAGGGAGGTAAATGCAAGAGTTTTGGAAAGAGGGGCAAGTATGAGAAGTCTGTTGGGGATGAGAGAGCTTGGGAAGTGAGTCAGTTGTTGTTCGCTGATGATACAGCACTGGTGGCTGATTCATGTGAGAAACTGCAGAAGCTGGTGACTGAGTTTGGTAAAGTGTGTGGAAGAAGAAAGTTAAGAGTAAATGTGAATAAGAGCAAGGTTATTAGGTACAGTAGGGTTGAGGGTCAAATCAATTGGGAGGTGAGTTTGAATGAAGAAAAACTGGAGGAAGTGAAGTGTTTTAGATATCTGGGAGTGGATCTGGCAGCGGATGGAACCATGGAAGCGGAAGTGGATCATAGGGTGGGGGAGGGGGCGAAAATTCTGGGAGCCTAGAAGAATGTGTGGAAGTCGAGAACATTATCTCGGAAAGCAAAAATGGGTATGCTTGAAGGAATAGTGGTTCCAACAATGTTGTATGGTTGCGAGGCGTGAGCTATGGATAGAGTTGTGCGCAGGAGGATGGATGTGCTGGAAATGAGATGTTTGAGGACAATGTGTGGTGTGAGGTGGTTTGATCGAGTAAGTAACGTAAGGGTAAGAGAGATGTGTGGAAATAAAAAGAGCGTGGTTGAGAGAGCAGAAGAGGGTGCTTTGAAATGATTTGGGCACATGGAGAGAATGAGTGAGGAAAGATTGACCAAGAGGATATATGTGTCGGAGGTGGAGGGAACGAGGAGAAGAGGGAGACCAAATTGGAGGTGGAAAGATGGAGTGAAAAAGATTTTGTGTGATCGGGGCCTGAACATGCAGGAGGGTGAAAGGAGGGCAAGGAATAGAGTGAATTGGAGCGATGTGGTATACCGGGGTTGACGTGCTGTCAGTGGATTGAATCAAGGCATGTAAAGCATCTGGGGTAAACCATGGAAAGCTGTGTAGGTATGTATTTTTGCGTGTGTGGACGTATGTATATACATGTGTATGGGGGTGGGTTGTGCCATTTCTTTCATCTGTTTCCTTGCGCTACCTCGCAAACGCGGGAGACAGCGAGAGAAAAAAAAAAAAAAAATAGTAATAATAATAATAATAATAATAATAATAGCTGGAGGGGATGGTATTGGTGTTGAATCTATTTGGAAAGGAAGTGACTGTGCTGATGACTGGTCGGTAAGGATTTTTAATGTATGTATGGAACACGGTTATAGAAAGGACTGCTCTGTCCTTGTACGGAGTACTGCTCTCACATCTGGGGTGATTCTAGCTCTGCGTCCTTACTTGACAGAGCTGAGACAAATATGATCAGATCATTTAGCTTTCCTAGGCTAACTTCAAAATTTGACCTGCTTGCTCTTCACCGCAACATTGATTCACTTTCCCTCTCCTTTAAGTATTACTTTGGTTTCTGCTCCCACTAGCTACACCACACAATACTAGGTAAGATGCTGCATTACATTATTAATGTGTGGCCATTGGCAACTCGAGAGCAGGCCGTTTTGAAAACTTTCGTTCCCTACACCTTGAAGCTCTGGGATTCTCTGTCCTCTCATGTTTTCCCAATGACTATAACCTGACACATTTTAAAAGACAGGTTTTTCACTTTGCCCAAAACTATCAAATACTTTCCCATACCTCTTCTCTTTACCTTTCATTAAGCTCTTTCTATATCATTTAAGGCCCAGCCTTGATGTGGACTCATGTCCATGACTGGAGCCTCCAACTTAAAGAAAAAAAAACTGTGTAAAGGCTGGCCAGCCTACTTTCCTGTAGTTTGTGTAAGTTTTTCTGGTGGAACACAATGTAAATTTCATACTGTACAGTACTTTCCTAAAGATAACAAAATCAAACCATATGGTTCCCTCATAGATGAAAAATAATCTTTAAATCTCATACCTCCTTTCTTGTTCCTTTAATAGTTCCTCCTTTGTAAAGTAGAAATCCATCTTCTTGGAAGAATCTTGGCTTGAATTTTTGCCATTTCCTGGGTTATTTACCCGGAAGTAGTAGATACCAGCAAGCACAAGCCGGTCATTATGATGAAGCTGGAAATGAATTTGACTTTAAACCAATGAAACACAAACACACACACATTTACATAAGCAACACTGTTTTAGGTTAAGGAGGTCTTGTGTATGAAACCTCTTGGATTTCTATGAGAGAATGAGCCCTTAAACAAATGAATGCAGAACATTCAAGCACCACTCCCACAAGTGGGCTATGCAATGCCCAGATCATGTTTCAGCTTTAGATTAACTGGCTAATTACCACAAGTAGTTCAAGATGAATCTTCAACATATCAAACCTCCCTGAAAGGTGAGCTTCACCACCAAGGTGTAAGACATAAACCACTGTGCTTGTGATATCCATTTTCAACACTCATCTTCATAACAAAGAACCAGCCTCCATCACCTGCCAAACCTCTGAACAGCTTCCTATAATAAAAAAAGATGACACTGGTTTAGAGAGCAGAAGAGGGTGTGTTGAAATGGTTTGGACACATGGAGAGCATGAGTAAAGAAATATTGACAAAGAGGATAAAAGTGTCAGAGGTGGAGGGAAAAAGGAGAAGCAAGAGACCAAATTGGAGGTGGAAGGATGGAGTAAAAACTATTTTGAGCGGTCAGGGTCCGAACATAGAGGAGGCTGAGAGGCGTCCATGGAATAGAGTGAATTGGAATGATGTGGTATGCCAGGATCAACAGGCTGTCAATGGACTGAACAGGGGTAGGTGAAGCATTTAGGGTAACTATGGAAAGGTCTGTGGGGCCTGGTTTACCATAGATGCTTTACATGCCCTGGTTCAATCCACTGACAGCACGCTGACCCTGGTATACCATGTCGTTCCAATTCACTCTCTTCCTTGAACGCCTTTCACCCTCCTGCATGTTCAAGCACCGATCACTCAAAATCTTTTTCACCCCATTCTTCCACCTCCAATTTGGTCTTCCACTTCTCGTTCCCTTCACCTCTGAAACATATATCCTCTTTGTCAATCTTTCCTCACTCATTCTCTCCATGTGACCAAACCATTTCAAATACACCCTCTTCGCTCTCTCAACCACACTCTTTTTATTACTACACATCTCTCTTACCCTTTCATTACTTACTCAATCAAACCACCTCACACCACATACTATCCACAATCATCTCATTTCTAACACATCCACCCTCCTCTGCACAACTCTATCTATAGCCCACGCCTCGCAACCATAAAACATTGTTAGAACTACTTTGCCAGCTTTCATCTTCCGCAAAGCTTTTACTACCTTTTCTCTGTTTACCAAATCATTCTCCTTAACCCTTTCACTTTGCACACCACCTCGACCAAAACACCCTATATCTGCCACTCTATCATCAAACACTTTCAACAAACCTTCAAAATACTCACTCCATCTCCTTCTCACATCCCCACTACTTGTTATCACCTCCCCATTAGCCCTCTTCATTGATGTTCCCATTTGTTCCCATGTCTTACTCACTTTTATTTAACTACTTCCAAACCATCTTTTTATTCCCCCTAAAATTTAATGATACTCTCTCACTCCAACTCTCATTTGCCCTCTTTTTCACCTCTTGCACCTTTCTCTTGATCTCCTGCCTCTTTCTTTTATACTTCTCCCAATTATTTGCATTATTTCCTTGCAAAAATCATCCAAATGCCTCTCTCTTCCCCTTCACTAATAATATTACTTCTTCATTCCTCCGCTCACAACCCTTTCTAATCTCTCTCTCTCTCTCTATGTATATATATATATAGTAAAAGTAAAAGCTTTGCGGAAGATGAAAGCTGGCAAGGCAACAGGTTTGGATGGTATTGCAGTGGAATTTATTAAAAAAGGGGGTGACTGTATTATTGACTGGTTGGTAAGGTTATTTAATGTATGTATGACTCATGGTGAGGTGCCTGAGGATTGGCGGAATGCGTGCATAGTGCAATTGTACAAAGGCAAAGGGGATAAGAGTGAGTGCTCAAATTACAGAGGTATAAGTTTGTTGAGTATTCCTGGTAAATTATATGGGAGGGTATTGATTGAGAGGGTGAAGGCATGTACAGAGCATCAGATTAGGGGAAGAGCAGTGTGGTTTCAGAAGTGGTAGAGGATGTGTGGATCAGGTGTTTGCTTTGAAGAATGTATGTGAGAAATACTTAGAAAAGCAAATGGATTTGTATGTAGCATTTATGGATCTGGAGAAGGCATATGATAGAGTTGATAGAGATGCTCTGTGGAAGGTATTAAGAATATATGGTGTTGGAGGCAAGTTGTTAGAAGCAGTGAAAAGTTTTTATCGAGGATGTAAGGCATGTGTATGTGTAGGAAGAGAGGAAAGTGATTGGTTCTCAGTGAATGTAGGTTTGCGGCAGGGGTGTGTGATGTCTCATGGTTGTTTAATTTGTTTATGGATGGGGTTGTTAGGGAGGTAAATGCAAGAGTTTTGGAAAGAGGGGCAAGTATGAAGTCTGTTGGGGATGAGAGAGCTTGGGAAGTGAGTCAGTTGTTGTTCGCTGATGATACAGCGCTGGTGGCGGATTCATGTGAGAAACTGCAGAAGCTGGTGACTGAGTTTGGTAAAGTGTGTGGAAGAAGAAAGTTAAGAGTAAATGTGAATAAGAGCAAGGTAATTAGGTACAGTAGGGTTGAGGGTCAAGTCAATTGGGAGGTGAGTTTGAATGGAGAAAAACTGGAGGAAGTGAAGTGTTTTAGATATCTGGGAGTGGATCTGTCAGCGGATGGAACCATGGAAGCGGAAGTGGATCATAGGGTGGGGGAGGGGACGAAAATTCTGGGAGCCTTGAAGAATGTGTGGAAGTCGAGAACATTATCTCGGAAAGCAAAAATGGGTATGTTTGAAGGAATAGTGGTTCCAACAATGTTGTATGGTTGCGAGGCATGGGCTATGGATAGAGTTGTGCGCAGGAGGATGGATGTGCTGGAAATGAGATGTTTGAGGACAATGTGTGGTGTGAGGTGGTTTGATCGAGTAAGTAACGTAAGGGTAAGAGAGATGTGTGGAAATAAAAAGAGCGTGGTTGAGAGAGCAGAAGAGGGTGTTTTGAAATGGTTTGGGCACATGGAGAGAATGAGTGAGGAAAGATTGACCAAGAGGATATATGTGTCGGAGGTGGATGGAACGAGGAGAAGAGGGAGACCAAATTGGAGGTGGAAAGATGGAGTGAAAAAGATTTTGTGTGATCGGGGCCTGAACATGCAGGAGGGTGAGAGGAGGGCAAGGAATAGGGTGAATTGGAGCGATGTGGTATACCGGGGTTGACGTGCTGTCAGTGGATTGAATCAAGGCATGTGAAGCGTCTGGGGTAAACCATGGAAAGCTGTGTGGGTATGTATATTTTGCGTGTGTGGACGTATGTATATACATGTGTATGGGGGTGGGTTGGGCCATTTCTTCGTCTGTTTCCTTGCGCTACCTCGCAAACGCGGGAGACAGCGGAAAAAAAATAAATAATAATAATAATAATAATAGTTTGCTTTGAAGAATGTATGTGAGAAATACTTAGAAAAGCAAATGGATTTGTATGTAGCATTTATGGATCTGGAGAAGGCATATGATAGAGTTGATAGAGATGCTCTGTGGAAGGTATTAAGAATATATGGTGTGGGAGGCAAGTTTTTAGAAGCAGTGAAAAGTTTTTATCGAGGATGTAAGGCATGTGTACGTGTAGGAAGAGAGGAAAGTGATTGGTTCTCAGTGAATGTAGGTTTGCGGCAGGGGTGTGTGATGTCCCCATGGTTGTTTAATTTGTTTATGGATGGGGTTGTTAGGGAGGTAAATGCAAGAGTTTTGGAAAGAGGGGCAAGTATGAGAAGTCTGTTGGGGATGAGAGAGCTTGGGAAGTGAGTCAGTTGTTGTTCGCTGATGATACAGCACTGGTGGCTGATTCATGTGAGAAACTGCAGAAGCTGGTGACTGAGTTTGGTAAAGTGTGTGGAAGAAGAAAGTTAAGAGTAAATGTGAATAAGAGCAAGGTTATTAGGTACAGTAGGGTTGAGGGTCAAGTCAATTGGGAGGTGAGTTTGAATGAAGAAAAACTGGAGGAAGTGAAGTGTTTTAGATATCTGGGAGTGGATCTGGCAGCGGATGGAACCATGGAAGCGGAAGTGGATCATAGGGTGGGGGAGGGGGCGAAAATTCTGGGAGCCTAGAAGAATGTGTGGAAGTCGAGAACATTATCTCGGAAAGCAAAAATGGGTATGCTTGAAGGAATAGTGGTTCCAACAATGTTGTATGGTTGCGAGGCGTGAGCTATGGATAGAGTTGTGCGCAGGAGGATGGATGTGCTGGAAATGAGATGTTTGAGGACAATGTGTGGTGTGAGGTGGTTTGATCGAGTAAGTAACGTAAGGGTAAGAGAGATGTGTGGAAATAAAAAGAGCGTGGTTGAGAGAGCAGAAGAGGGTGCTTTGAAATGATTTGGGCACATGGAGAGAATGAGTGAGGAAAGATTGACCAAGAGGATATATGTGTCGGAGGTGGAGGGAACGAGGAGAAGAGGGAGACCAAATTGGAGGTGGAAAGATGGAGTGAAAAAGATTTTGTGTGATCGGGGCCTGAACATGCAGGAGGGTGAAAGGAGGGCAAGGAATAGAGTGAATTGGAGCGATGTGGTATACCGGGGTTGACGTGCTGTCAGTGGATTGAATCAAGGCATGTAAAGCATCTGGGGTAAACCATGGAAAGCTGTGTAGGTATGTATTTTTGCGTGTGTGGACGTATGTATATACATGTGTATGGGGGTGGGTTGTGCCATTTCTTTCATCTGTTTCCTTGCGCTACCTCGCAAACGCGGGAGACAGCGAGAGAAAAAAAAAAAAAAAAAAATAGTAATAATAATAATAATAATAATAATAGCTGGAGGGGATGGTATTGGTGTTGAATCTATTTGGAAAGGAAGTGACTGTGCTGATGACTGGTCGGTAAGGATTTTTAATGTATGTATGGAACACGGTTATAGAAAGGACTGCTCTGTCCTTGTACGGAGTACTGCTCTCACATCTGGGGTGATTCTAGCTCTGCGTCCTTACTTGACAGAGCTGAGACAAATATGATCAGATCATTTAGCTTTCCTAGGCTAACTTCAAAATTTGACCTGCTTGCTCTTCACCGCAACATTGATTCACTTTCCCTCTCCTTTAAGTATTACTTTGGTTTCTGCTCCCACTAGCTACACCACACAATACTAGGTAAGATGCTGCATTACATTATTAATGTGTGGCCATTGGCAACTCGAGAGCAGGCCGTTTTGAAAACTTTCGTTCCCTACACCTTGAAGCTCTGGGATTCTCTGTCCTCTCATGTTTTCCCAATGACTATAACCTGACACATTTTAAAAGACAGGTTTTTCACTTTGCCCAAAACTATCAAATACTTTCCCATACCTCTTCTCTTTACCTTTCATTAAGCTCTTTCTATATCATTTAAGGCCCAGCCTTGATGTGGACTCATGTCCATGACTGGAGCCTCCAACTTAAAGAAAAAAAAACTGTGTAAAGGCTGGCCAGCCTACTTTCCTGTAGTTTGTGTAAGTTTTTCTGGTGGAACACAATGTAAATTTCATACTGTACAGTACTTTCCTAAAGATAACAAAATCAAACCATATGGTTCCCTCATAGATGAAAAATAATCTTTAAATCTCATACCTCCTTTCTTGTTCCTTTAATAGTTCCTCCTTTGTAAAGTAGAAATCCATCTTCTTGGAAGAATCTTGGCTTGAATTTTTGCCATTTCCTGGGTTATTTACCCGGAAGTAGTAGATACCAGCAAGCACAAGCCGGTCATTATGATGAAGCTGGAAATGAATTTGACTTTAAACCAATGAAACACAAACACACACACATTTACATAAGCAACACTGTTTTAGGTTAAGGAGGTCTTGTGTATGAAACCTCTTGGATTTCTATGAGAGAATGAGCCCTTAAACAAATGAATGCAGAACATTCAAGCACCACTCCCACAAGTGGGCTATGCAATGCCCAGATCATGTTTCAGCTTTAGATTAACTGGCTAATTACCACAAGTAGTTCAAGATGAATCTTCAACATATCAAACCTCCCTGAAAGGTGAGCTTCACCACCAAGGTGTAAGACATAAACCACTGTGCTTGTGATATCCATTTTCAACACTCATCTTCATAACAAAGAACCAGCCTCCATCACCTGCCAAACCTCTGAACAGCTTCCTATAATAAAAAAAGATGACACTGGTTTAGAGAGCAGAAGAGGGTGTGTTGAAATGGTTTGGACACATGGAGAGCATGAGTAAAGAAATATTGACAAAGAGGATAAAAGTGTCAGAGGTGGAGGGAAAAAGGAGAAGCAAGAGACCAAATTGGAGGTGGAAGGATGGAGTAAAAACTATTTTGAGCGGTCAGGGTCCGAACATAGAGGAGGCTGAGAGGCGTCCATGGAATAGAGTGAATTGGAATGATGTGGTATGCCAGGATCAACAGGCTGTCAATGGACTGAACAGGGGTAGGTGAAGCATTTAGGGTAACTATGGAAAGGTCTGTGGGGCCTGGTTTACCATAGATGCTTTACATGCCCTGGTTCAATCCACTGACAGCACGCTGACCCTGGTATACCATGTCGTTCCAATTCACTCTCTTCCTTGAACGCCTTTCACCCTCCTGCATGTTCAAGCACCGATCACTCAAAATCTTTTTCACTCCATTCTTCCACCTCCAATTTGGTCTTCCACTTCTCGTTCCCTTCACCTCTGAAACATATATCCTCTTTGTCAATCTTTCCTCACTCATTCTCTCCATGTGACCAAACCATTTCAAATACACCCTCTTCGCTCTCTCAACCACACTCTTTTTATTACTACACATCTCTCTTACCCTTTCATTACTTACTCAATCAAACCACCTCACACCACATACTATCCACAATCATCTCATTTCTAACACATCCACCCTCCTCTGCACAACTCTATCTATAGCCCACGCCTCGCAACCATAAAACATTGTTAGAACTACTTTGCCAGCTTTCATCTTCCGCAAAGCTTTTACTACCTTTTCTCTGTTTACCAAATCATTCTCCTTAACCCTTTCACTTTGCACACCACCTCGACCAAAACACCCTATATCTGCCACTCTATCATCAAACACTTTCAACAAACCTTCAAAATACTCACTCCATCTCCTTCTCACATCCCCACTACTTGTTATCACCTCCCCATTAGCCCTCTTCATTGATGTTCCCATTTGTTCCCTTGTCTTACTCACTTTTATTTAACTACTTCCAAACCATCTTTTTATTCTCCCTAAAATTTAATGATACTCTCTCACTCCAACTCTCATTTGCCCTCTTTTTCACCTCTTGCACCTTTCTCTTGATCTCCTGCCTCTTTCTTTTATACTTCTCCCAATCATTTGCATTATTTCCTTGCAAAAATCATCCAAATGCCTCTCTCTTCCCCTTCACTAATAATATTACTTCTTCATTCCTCCACTCACAACCCTTTCTAATCTCTCTCTCTCTCTCTATGTATATATATATATAGTAAAAGTAAAAGCTTTGCGGAAGATGAAAGCTGGCAAGGCAACAGGTTTGGATGGTATTGCAGTGGAATTTATTAAAAAAGGGGGTGACTGTATTATTGACTGGTTGGTAAGGTTATTTAATGTATGTATGACTCATGGTGAGGTGCCTGAGGATTGGCGGAATGCGTGCATAGTGCAATTGTACAAAGGCAAAGGGGATAAGAGTGAGTGCTCAAATTACAGAGGTATAAGTTTGTTGAGTATTCCTGGTAAATTATATGGGAGGGTATTGATTGAGAGGGTGAAGGCATGTACAGAGCATCAGATTAGGGGAAGAGCAGTGTGGTTTCAGAAGTGGTAGAGGATGTGTGGATCAGGTGTTTGCTTTGAAGAATGTATGTGAGAAATACTTAGAAAAGCAAATGGATTTGTATGTAGCATTTATGGATCTGGAGAAGGCATATGATAGAGTTGATAGAGATGCTCTGTGGAAGGTATTAAGAATATATGGTGTGGGAGGCAAGTTGTTGGAAGCAGTGAAAAGTTTTTATCGAGGATGTAAGGCATGTGTATGTGTAGGAAGAGAGGAAAGTGATTGGTTCTCAGTGAATGTAGGTTTGCGGCAGGGGTGTGTGTTGTCTTCATGGTTGTTTAATTTGTTTATGGATGGGGTTGTTAGGGAGGTAAATGCAAGAGTTTTGGAAAGAGGGGCAAGTATGAAGTCTGTTGGGGATGAGAGAGCTTGGGAAGTGAGTCAGTTGTTGTTCGCTGATGATACAGCGCTGGTGGCGGATTCATGTGAGAAACTGCAGAAGCTGGTGACGGAGTTTGGTAAAGTGTGTGGAAGAAGAAAGTTAAGAGTAAATGTGAATAAGAGCAAGGTTATTAGGTACAGTAGGGTTGAGGGTCAAGTCAATTGGGAGGTGAGTTTGAATGGAGAAAAACTGGAGGAAGTGAAGTGTTTTAGATATCTGGGAGTGGATCTGTCAGCGGATGGAACCATGGAAGCGGAAGTGGATCATAGGGTGGGGGAGGGGGCGAAAATTTTGGGAGCCTTGAAAAATGTGTGGAAGTCGAGAACATTATCTCGGAAAGCAAAAATGGGTATGTTTGAAGGAATAGTGGTTCCAACAATGTTGTATGGTTGCGAGGCGTGGGCTATGGATAGAGTTGTGCGCAGGAGGATGGATGTGCTGGAAATGAGATGTTTGAGGACAATGTGTGGTGTGAGGTGGTTTGATCGAGTAAGTAACGTAAGGGTAAGAGAGATGTGTGGAAATAAAAAGAGCGTGGTTGAGAGAGCAGAAGAGGGTGTTTTGAAATGGTTTGGGCACATGGAGAGAATGAGTGAGGAAAGATTGACCAAGAGGATATATGTGTCGGAGGTGGAGGGAACGAGGAGAAGAGGGAGACCAAATTGGAGGTGGAAAGATGGAGTGAAAAGGATTTTGTGTGATCGGGGCCTGAACATACAGGAGGGTGAAAGGAGGGCAAGGAATAGAGTGAATTGGAGCGATGTGGTATACAGGGGTTGACGTGCTGTCAGTGGATTGAATCAAGGCATGTGAAGCGTCCGGGGTAAACCATGGAAAGCTGTGTAGGTATGTATATTTGCGTGTGTGGACGTGTGTATGTACATGTGTATGGGGGGGGGTTGGGCCATTTCTTTCATCTGTTTCCTTGCGCTACCTCGCAACCGCGGGAGACAGCGACGAGGTATAAAAAAAAAAAAAAAAAAAAAAAAAAAAAAAAATAATAATTTACAGTTAAAACACAGGCAACACAGCTAAATCTGAGTAACTGTGCAATTATTCCACTCATTGCACTCCACAACACTAGAAACTAATGAGAATTCCATTTGTAAAATGCAGTTTTACGACAAACAACATTTCTCATACATTATGGGTACATGCAGAGTCTTTGAGCTGCTAAATTCACTGCACAGTTCAGGCTGCCACAACTGAGTAGTTATGAAGCATATGCCTTTTAATCTATGTAATAAAAAGCTAGGTATATTCATAAACAAATACAAAAGAAAGGTAGACATAAAAGCCAAAGTACATTGTAAGGTTATTGTAAATGTTGATATAACATTAACCTTCATGCTCAAGAAACATCATGAATTGTATAACAATAATGCCATAGCCTATTTTGAATTGTAATGGATTATTCACTAAAATTTCCATCAACTTACTGTCTGTGGGGATGTGACTAATCTGCCATTGATGTATGTATCTGCATCTATCTTCGGAAACAGTTTCAAGTGGTCATTTTCACTGAATATTGAGCTGAAAAAAATTTCAATTTACTACTTACAATTGATTTACATATTCAAAATATGAACAGAAAGCAAATTTCTGTACCAGAGAGCAAATACCTACATTTTCATGTTCAAAGCAAAACATTTTACAAAAAATCTTGATATCACAAATTCCTGGGTTATTCTTATTTACTTTATTCATCATACTTAGTTGCTGTCTCCTGTGTTAACAAGGTAGTGCATGGAAACAGACAAAAGAATGACCCAGCCCACCCACATACACGTGTATATACATAAATGCCTACACACGCACATATATGTGCACATTTCAACATAATACATACAGATACACAGACATTACATATATACACATGTACATATCTACACTTGCTGCCTTCATCCATTCCAGTCGCCACATCACCACACATGAATTAGCACCCCCCCTCCCTGTGTGCACACAAGGTAGCACTAGGAAAAGACAACAAAGGTCACATTCATTCAAACTCAGTCTCTAGCTGTCATGTGTAATGCACCAAACCACAGCTCCCTTTCCACATCCAGGCCCCACAAAACTTTCCATGGTCTACCCCAGACGCTTCACATGCCAAGGTTCAATCCATTCACAGCACATCAACCCCGATATAACACATTGTTCCAATTCACTCTATTCCTAGCACGCCTTTCACCCTCCTGCATTTCAGGCCCCAATTGCCCAAATTCTTTTTCACTCCATCCTTCCACCTCCAATTTGGTCTCCCACTTCTCCTCGTTCCCTCCATCTCTGACAAATGTATCCTATCCTCTTTGTCAATCTTTCCTCACTCATTCTTTCCATGTGACCACTCTTCTGCTCTCACCACCACACTCTTTTTATTACCACACATCTCTCTTTCCCTTTCAATACTTAATCGTCCAAACCATCTCACACTACATATTGTCCTCAAACATTTCATTTCCAACACATCCACCCTCCTCCACACGACCTTATCTATAGCCCACGCCTCGCAACCATATAACATTGTTGGAACCACTATTCCTTCAAATATACCCATTTTTGGTCTCCACGATAATGTTCTCGCCTTCTATACATTCTTCAATGCTCCCAGGATTTTCGCCCCCTCCCCCACCCTGTAGCTCACTTCCGTTTCCATGGTTTCATCCACAGCTAAATCCACTCCCAGATATCTAAAAAACTTCACCTTCTCCAGTTTTTCTCCATTCAGACTTACCTCCCAATTAACTTGTCCCTCAACCCCACTGAACCTAATAACCCTGCTCTTATTCACATTTACTCCCAACTCTCTTCCCTCACACCTGGGTTAATCTACACCTTATAATATTAAAAAATCACAGAGCATTCTCACCCTTGGTCTTCTTTCACACATACACCACTGCTGTCATTCACCATCATTCTCTCAAGTGCCACTTTATTGGACAGGGATGGGGATGACTCACAGCACCAAATTTCTCAGATTTCCCTGTTATTTATGTCCTTTTTAAACATGCAAAGCATCTTCAAAACTTTCCAACTCTGTGATTCATAAAATATTTCCTTGCAAGTGATATATATTTACATCATGCATTTGGATGACCATCAGACTATATTAAGTCTATATCTCATTGTGGACATCAGTCTGGACTATAAAAGTACTTCCAACAACTCATGTAATAATAACATCAAACATATCTGCTGTCTTCAACTGACTAATGATACTGAATATGCCCTATCTAAGTTTCTCATTGTGCTAGCTCAAGAAGGCTTTACAACATAAAGAAACTACTTTCTAACAACCTTTTAGACATCAAAGTTTCCAATTATCAACCAGTGTTCACCTATTCACATACCTCACTATATTTCCTTTTCTGTTCACTGCAGCTGAGGCATATGTAATATAAATTCTTGAATCACTTGCATTTGCCTCTGGTGGGGAGTGAAAGTCATGTATCATGAGATGGCTAGCATCAGTGGCATTTTGTTTAGTGGGAATGACTGTCCATTCAAGGTGACTGAGGGTGTGAGGGAGTTGGATTCGTGTCTATCCGGGGTCAAAATTGCAACCAAAGACTTACATGGAGATAAAGACATGTTCTGGTCAAGCCACTGTTCCAACTGTGTAATGTAGTGCTGCAAGTTTGTTATTGCTACTGTGGTGTGAAGGAGTTGTAACTGAGGCTGTCTGCAGGAGGTCATGGAGGAAGAGAATGAAGAGAATTTGAGAAATAACTGCTCCTGGTAAACTCCACATTAGACTTTAAGGATAATACAGGTGAAACCACTGTGAGTGATTTGACAGGGCAGTCAGCTATAGGAAAGACCTATATCTATGTTGCTGTTCTTTATTTCGTTTTTTTTTTTTTCTGTCTCCCGCGTTTGCGAGGTAGCGCAAGGAAACAGACGAAAGAAATGGCCCAACCCACCACAGAAAAAAATAAATCCTGGCTGGGCTCCTTTCTCTGTTCCTTCTTTTGGAAAGTAATGTACAAGGGGGAAATGCAAAACTATCTATACAAACCGTTAGAAAACAGATTGTTCAGCAATCACATAGTACAAAGAATCCAAGCTTCAAAACTTCATCTTTGATTACTTTCCATCCCCATTTCATGCCATCTCACACTAAATTTATCAACACCATCAACCACGCCAACAAAAAAGCATATACCACAAAGACATAAAAAGCAACAGTACCCTTCTCAACATAAATTACATACCTCATAAAGCAAAGAAACATACTGAGACATGTAAACTGCATAACTGCTGGACCTGATGCATGGAACCAATATGTATTTGGAGTATATGTTCACTATTTCCCACACAAGCAAGTCAGCATCAAGAGCATATGAATGTTTTTTTGTTTTTTTTTCGCTGTCTCCCGTGTTTGCGAGGTAGCGCAAGGAAACAGACGAAAGAAATGGCCCAACCCACCACAGAAAAAAATAAATCCTGACTGGGCTCCTTTCTCTGTTCCTTCTTTTGGAAAGTAATGTACAAGGGGGAAATGCAAAACTATCTATACAAACCATTAGAAAACAGATTGTTCAGCAGTCACATAGTACAAAGAATCCAAGCTTCAAAACTTCGTCTTTGATTACTTTCCATCCCCATTTCATGCCATCTCACACTAAATTTATCAACACCATCAACCACGCCAACAAAAAAGCATATACCACAAAGACATAAAAAGCAACAGTACCCTTCTCAACATAAATTACATACCTCATAAAGCAAAGAAACATACTTAGACATGTAAACTGCATAACTGCTGGACCTGATGCATGGAACCGATATGTATTTGGAGTAAGTGAGCATTCCTTCGAAATGTTTCTGTGAAGAACTAAAGGATATAAGGTAATCAGCACTTTCCAGCCCACACAGTCAGTTCAAAGCCAGGTAGGAGTGAGATTGAATGCAGTGGCTGGTTTTGCCAAATATACATGATTCATTATTCCTGGGGTAGGGGAGAGAGAATTCCACCTTAGTTTCCCTGCATGTCATTGAAGGCAACCAAAAGGGACTAGAGCATGAGGATAAATCCCCTCCTCCCCACTTCTTGTGCTTCACTATCTAAAATATGGAACAGGAGCCATGTGAAGAGTACTCATCCTCATTCCAAAGGATAGGCTAGGGTGTTTACATGTGTGTTCATGTAACAAAAAATGAGAAAATGGGAGAAATAAGTTGCATATCTGAGAAAAAGGAACCTGGATGCTCTGGCTCTGACTGAAACAAAGCACAAGGGTAAAGGGAAAATTTTTTTTAGGAATGTCTTAGGCTAAAGATTTGGTGTGAGGGCAAAAACTAAGGAAAGCATAGCACCACTGGTCATGCAGCTGTAGGAATGTGCGAAAGAGTGTTCAGAAGTGTGTTCCATTCTGATGTAGGTAAAAATGAAAGCGAGTTGCAAGAAATGGGCGATTATCAATGCATATGCACCTGGCCACAAGAAGGGGAATGATGAGAAACAAAAGGCAAAAGGCTCTGGAAGCATTGTGGAATGAATGGAAAGATAGATATTATCTAAGAGGGCACAAGAGAGCATTTTGAAAGTATGGTCATCCTAATAGTACTGTATGCATGTGAGGTATGGGTTGCAGATGAGAATGTGTGAAGAGTGGATGTGTTGAAAATATCTGAGGACAGTATGAGGTATATTAATAATAATAATGATAATAACAATAATAATAATAATAATAATTATTATTATCATTATTTTGCTTTGTCGGTCTCCCGCGTTTGGGAGGTAGCGCAAAGAAACTGACGAAAGAAATGGCCCAACCCACCCCCATACACAATGTATATACATACACGTCCACACACGCAAATATACATACCTGTACATCTCAATGTACACATATATATACACACACACAGACACATACATATATATTCATGCACACAATTCACACTGTCTGCCTTTATTCATTCCCATCGCCACCTCGCCACACTTGGAATACCATCCCCCTCCCCCCTCATGTGTGCGAGGTAGCACTAGAAAAAGACAACAAAAGCCCCATTCGTTCACACTCAGTCTCTAGCTGTCATGCAATAATGCCCGAAACCACAGCTCCCTTTCGACATCCAGGCCCCATACAACTTTCCATGGTTTACCCCAGACGGTTCACATGCCTTGATTCAATCCAATGACAGCACGTCAACCCCAGTATACCACATAGCTCCAATTCACTCTATTCCTTGCCCTCCTTTCACCCTCCTGCATGTTCAGGCCCCGATCACACAAAATCTTTTTCACTCCATCTTTCCACCTCCAATTTGGTCTCCCTCTTTTCCTTGTTCCCTCCACCTCCGACACATATATCCTCTTGGTCAATCTTTCCTCACTCATTCTCTCCATGTGCCCAAACCATTTCAAAACACCCTCTTCTGCTCTCTCAACCACGCTCTTTTTATTTCCACACATCTCTCTTACCCTTACGTTACTTACTCGATCAAACCACCTCACACCACACATTGTCCTCAAACATCTCATTTCCAGCACATCCATCCTCCTGCGCACAACTCTATCCATAGCCCACGCCTCGCAACCATACAACATTGTTGGAACCACTATTCCTTCAAACATACCCATTTTTGCTTTCCGAGATAATGTTCTCGACTTCCACACATTCTTCAAGGCTCCCAGAATTTTCGCCCCCTCCCCCACCCTATGATCCACTTCCGCTTCCATGGTTCCATCCTCTGCCAGATCCACTCCCAGATATCTAAAACACTTCACTTTCTCCAGTTTTTCTCCATTCAAACTCACCTCCCAATTGACTTGACCCTCAACCCTACTGTACCTAATAACCTTGCTCTTATTCACACTTACTCTTAACTTTCTTCTTCCACACACTTTACCAAACTCAGTCACCAGCTTCTGCAGTTTCTCACATGAATCAGCCACCAGCGCTGTATCATCAGCGAACAACAACTGACTCACTTCCAAAGCTCTCTCATCCCCAACAGACTTCATACTTGCCCCTCTTTCCAAAACTCTTGCATTTACCTCCCTAACAACCCCATCCATAAACACATTAAACAACCATGGAGACATCACACACCCCTGCCGCAAACCTACATTCACTGAGAACCAATCACTTTCCTCTCTTCCTACACGTACACATGCCTTACATCCTCAATAAAAACTTTTCACTGCTTCTAACAACTTGCCTCCCACACCATATATTCTTAATACCTTCCACAGAGCATCTCTATCAACTCTATCATATGCCTTCTCCAGATCCATAAATGCTACATACAAATCCATTTGCTTTTCTAAGTATTTCTCACATACATTCTTCAAAGCAAACACCTGATCCACACATCCTCTACCACTTCTGAAACCACACTGCTCTTCCCCAATCTAATGCTCTGTACATGCCTTCACCCTCTCAATCAATACCCTCCCATATAATTTACCAGGAATACTCAACAAACTTATACCTCTGTAATTTGAGCACTCACTCTTATCCCCTTTGCCTTTGTACAATGGCACTATGCACGCATTTCGCCAATCCTCAGGCACCTCACCATGAGTCATACATACATTAAATAACCTTACCAACCAGTCAACAATACAGTCACCCCCTTTTTTAATAAATTCCACTGCAATACCATCCAAACCTCCTGCCTTGCCGGCTTTCATCTTCCGCAAAGCTTTTACTACCTCTTCTCTGTTTACCAAATCATTTTCCCTAACCCTCTCACTTTGCACACCACCTCGACCAAAACACCCTATATCTGCCACTCTATCATCAAACACATTCAACAAACCTTCAAAATACTCACTCCATCTCCTTCTCACATCACCACTACTTGTTATCACCTCCCCATTTGCGCCCTTTACTGAAGTTCCCATTTGCTCCCTTGTCTTATGCACTTTATTTACCTCCTTCCAGAACATCTTTTTATTCTCCCTAAAATTTAATGATACTCTCTCACCCCAACTCTCATTTGCCCTTTTTTTCACCTCTTGCACCTTTCTCTTGACCTCCTGTCTCTTTCTTTTATACATCTCCCACTCAATTGCATTTTTTCCTTGCAAAAATCATCCAAATGCCCCTCTCTTCTCTTTCACTAATACTCTTACTTCTTCATCCCACCACTCACTACCCTTTCTAATCAACCCACTTCCCACTCTTCTCATCCCACAAGCATCTTTTGCGCAATCCATCACTGATTCCCTAAATACATCCCATTCCTCCCCCACTCCCCTTACTTCCATTGTTCTCACCTTTTTCCATTCTGTATTCAGTCTCTCCTGGTACTTCCTCACACAGGTCTCCTTCCCAAGCTCACTTACTCTCACCACCCTCTTCACCCCAACATTCACTCTTCTTTTCTGAAAACCCATACAAATCTTCACCTTAGCCTCCAGTTGCACCTCTCAGCACATTAACATCCAAAAGTCTCTCTTTCGCACGCCTGTCAATTAACACGTAATCCAATAACGCTCTCTGGCCATCTCTCCTACTTACATTTTTTTTTTTTTTTTTTTTTTTTTTTATCGCTGTCTCCCGCGTTTGCGAGGTAGCGCAAGGAAACAGACGAAAGAAATGGCCCAACCCCCCCCATACACATGTATATACATACGTCCACACACGCAAATTACATACCTACACAGCTTTCCATGGTTTACCCCAGACGCTTCACATGTCTTGATTCAATCCACTGACAGCACGTCAACCCCGGTATACCACATTGCTCCAATTCACTCTATTCCTTGCCCTCCTTTCACCCTCCTGCATGTTCAGGCCCCGATCACACAAAATCTTTTTCACTCCATCTTTCCACCTCCAATTTGGTCTCCCTCTTCTCCTCGTTCCCTCCACCTCCGACACATATATCCTCTTGGTCAACCTTTCCTCACTCATTCTCTCCATGTGCCCAAACCATTTCAAAACACCCTCTTCTGCTCTCTCAACCACACTCTTTTTATTTCCACACATCTCTCTCACCCTTACGTTACTTACTCGATCAAACCACCTCACACCACACATTGTCCTCAGACATCTCATTTCCAGCACATCCATCCTCCTGCGCACAACTCTATCCATAGCCCACGCCTCGCAACCATACAACATTGTTGGAACCACTATTCCTTCAAACATACCCATTTTTGCTTTCCGAGATAATGTTCTCGACTTCCACACATTCTTCAAGGCTCCCAGAATTTTCGCCCCCTCCCCCACCCTATGGTCCACTTCTGCTTCCATGGTTCCATCCGCTGCCAGATCCACTCCAAGATATCTAAAACACTTCACTTCCTCCAGTTTTTCTCCATTCAAACTCACCTCCCAATTGACTTGACCCTCAACCCTACTGTACCTAATAACCTTGCTCTTATTCACATTTACTCTTAACTTTCTTCTTCCACACACTTTACCAAACTCCGTCACCAGCTTCTGCAGTTTCTCACATGAATCAGCCACCAGCGCTGTATCATCAGCGAACAACAACTGACTCACTTCCCAAGCTCTCTCATCCCCAACAGACTTCATACTTGCCCCTCTTTCCAAAACTCTTGCATTTACCTCCCTAACAACCCCATCCATAAACAAATTAAACAACCATGGAGACATCACACACCCCTGCCGCAAACCTACATTCACTGAGAACCAATCACTTTCCTCTCTTCCTACACGTACACATGCCTTACATCCTCGATAAAAACTTTTCACTGCTTCTAACAACTTGCCTCCCACACCATATATTCTTAATACCTTCCACAGAGCATCTCTATCAACTCTATCATATGCCTTCTCCAGATCCATAAATGCTACATACAAATCCATTTGCTTTTCTAAGTATTTCTCACATACATTCTTCAAAGCAAACACCTGATCCACACATCCTCTACCACTTCTGAAACATAAGTATACTTAAGTATACTTATGTATATCTTGCTTTTTAAGCCAGGTATTCCCAATCATCAGTCCTTTTTCAGCACATAAATCTACAAGCTCTTCACCATTTCCATTTACAACACTGAACACCCCATGTATACCAATTATTCCCTCAATAATAATAATAATAATAATAATAATAATAATAAAAATAATAATAATAATAATAATAATAATAATAATAATAATAATAATAATAATAATAAAAATAATAATAATAATAAAAATAATAATAAAATAATAATAGAATAATAATGAAAATAATAATAGTATGAGGTGAGATGATTTGATTAAGTAATAAAATGGTTGGGGAGAGGTGTGTTTAATAAGCTGAAAACACTGAAGTGGGTATGCTGAAATGGTCTGGACATATGCACAGAATGAATGAGGAGAGGTTGGCATAGAGGATATATGTGGAGGGGAAGAGGAAGAGAGGAGACCAAATTGGAGATGGTAAGATGGAATGAAAATATTTTATAATGCTTTTGACCTGAACATGCAGGAGGGCAGGATGGTGAAAGGTGTAAACAGGACAGAGCAATTTGGAGGGATGTAGCCCTCCCTGGGGGCACCGGAAGGCAAAATGCTGTCAATGGACTGAACAAGGGTATATGAAGCAGTTAGGGAAACCTTAGAGAAGTTTGTTGGGCCTGGTTGTGGATAGAGAGCTGTGGTTTTGATGCATTATACATGATGGCTAGAGGATAGACATGAGTGAATAAGGACTTTCCTTCATCTGTTCCGAGGGGGTGCGGCAACCGCCACCTCCGCAAAATGCTGTCAATGGACTGAACAAGGGTATATGAAGCAGTTAGGGAAACCTTAGAGAAGTTTGCTGGGCCTGGTTGTGGAAAGAGAGCTGTGGTTTTGATGCATTACACATGATGGCTAGAGAATAATTGTGAGTGAATAAGGACTTCCCTTCATCTGTTCCTAGGGGGTGCCGCCGCCACCAACTCTGCAAAATGCTGTCAATGGACTGAACAAGGGTATATGAAGCAGTTAGGGAAACCTTTGAGAAGTTTGTTGGGCCTGGTTGTGGACAGAGAGCTGTTGGTTTTGATGCATTACACATGATGGCTAGAGTACAGATAAGAGTGAATAAGGACTTTCCTTCATCTATTTCAAGTGCTACCTCACTAATGTGGGGGAAAATAAAATCAAACAATTAAACAGCCTTGGAACTTACCTATATCTCTCTGTTACAATACTTGTAGAAGGTTTCTTACTGTGATTTGAAAATGTATACTTTTTTATCAAATTAGCCCTTGCTAGCACTAATCAAAGTAAGTGGTGGCAGTGGTCTATTGGACAGACATCATTTGCTTGAAGGTGCAATTTTTTACTTGTGCTCTGCTATTTGTGGCTTTTGTGTGGTTACTTCATTTAAACTATATCCATCCCTGTATCAATTAAAACTAACCTACCATCTAAGACTGCATATCACACAAACAACCAACCATCCTTCTACAACCTCTAAAACTTGCTACTTGTAATAATCAAGCAACAGAGGGCATCACGGCAGCCATGGCAGCTTTTGAGCTTCTTATTTTAGCATGATTTTTTTAAGATAGCCAGCCATAACACTGTTGATTCCTTTGTTGTGTCAGCAGGTTGCACCATTTGCTGCCATTCTTCATATGTCAAATCAACTACACACATACCAGTGATCAATGGTACATCTGCAAGGTAGAGATACTCATAAACTTGTTGCTGGATGGTCTGAGGCCTGCCCTTGAATGTTGTTCTGCACGCTCAGCTAACCCTCCTGTACTATGCCAGGAAGTCCTGCCATCATCCATGCATGTCCCTAGCTGAGATAGTACACCACCTGTCTACTCCCATCAATCGCCTTCAAAAAAAATAGTAGGTGTCCCTTCCAATGTTTGGGGGCTGGACAATTGTGGATTGTAATATTCCCGGCCTTTACAATATCTTTATTCCTACAGGATGTTGTAATATTAGTCACTCCCACATTACTTCACAGTGTCATTTACAACAGCTTGGGATCCACACATCATTGTTCACTGGAATAACTTACAAAAATTCTTTTCTGTCTTTCCTTGGGTAAATCACTGTTGTGTATGTGGTGATACTTCTGTCTCTACCAAATGCATAGCAGAGGTTATTCTTGCAGGAATGGAAGCAGTTATCCCTTCTTCCTCAAAGACAATTTCTTCTTCCAATCCATGGTTTTGAAGCCATTCAGGCATAGGATCAGGCATATCCAAACTATAACTTTTAAATTTCTCCACAAGCTCCCTCCTTTTACTCTCACTAATCATCTGATTTACATTCAGAACCAACACTCTCAATTGCTAGTCCCTTTTACTCCCCACCATAACTGGTACACTCCAGTGCTACTGGCAGAGGGCAACTCCAGCACAGCGTTTCCCAGAGGCAGAGGCTCTCAAGTTGTGTTTAAAAAATCAAATCTTGTCTGGTACAAACAGGGGTCTATAATCCCACAATTACCATAAACTAGTCGTGATGTCTCTCATACAATTTCATAACTGTGTGATGATGCCCACCAGGATGATGGGCCTCATCTCTCTAGCAGCATTTTATACAGATAAGTCTCCAGTGTCTTGCACTAAAAGGTTTGAACATTCTAGCAAGTGCCCTATACCTCCCTAAGATCTCCCCTAGTCTACCCTTACTAACACCTTGTTATAGCCTAGATAACAACTACAGTATTTCATGGTGTCTTTTATCATGTCATGAACCCTTTGTGATAACTCCTCCAGCAAAGCCCAAGGGTAACACAGCCTCCTCCATTTTTCAGCTCAAACCACAAGTCCTTGTATCTAAAACTTCCTGACTAAAGAATTGCTGACAAGAATGAATCTAGGTTCCTTCATTTTGTTTATGCTTGAAACCTACAGTTAGTTTCCTTCTTCCTTGGGCTTTGTACCATTCCTACTCACAAAGAGGATATATGTGTCAGAAGTGGATGGAACAAGGAGAACAGGGAGACTAAAGTGGAGATGGAAGGATGGGGTGAAAAAGATTCTAAGCAATCAGGACCTGAACATACAAGGACATGATGGTGTGCATGGGACAGAGTGAACTGGAATGATGTGGAATACAGGGGTCAACTACTGAACCAGGGAATGTTTAGTGTGTTAACCATGGAAACATCTGTGGAGCCTAGTTGTGGACAGGGAGCTGTAGTTTCTGTACATTACATATGACATCTAGAGAATGGATTAGAGTGGATGCATCCTTTCTTTGTCAGCTCCTAGTGCTACCATGCTAATGTGGGAAAGGGCAATCAAGTATGGAAAAGAAAGTTACTAATTCATCAATTTTCTTGGCAACATCCTCACTTTTTTCTACAAAATTTATTGTCCTTGCTAAATGTGCCCATAAGATGAACTTAGTCTACTACTATCATTTTCAACAGCTACCCTTGTTTCAGCTAATAAACAAGTCGCAAAAAAACAAATAACATATTTACCTATGTCTCTTAAGTACAATTCCTTTGTGTAATCCGCATCACACCCTGCATAAGCAAAGTGAGCTGCATGAGACATCTTGAGAAAGTTTCTTGACCTGACCAGCTTAGAAGAGCTGAGAGAACATATGTTTTCAACAAGGGTCAAGTATAAAGATTCACTCCGAATCTTTACACATCCTTCCTCTGACTGGGATATGTTTCCAATCTTTAAGTCACAGGCAAAATTTGAAATTATACTTGCAAGTCTTGCCTCCCGACCATTCATGTACATGAAAAAAAGTATGGGTTCTGGTACTGAACCTTGTGGTACCCTGCAGCGTCACTAAACACAAATTCAAAAAGGTACCACCTGAGAACCATCCCTGCCAAGTATGGTTCAAAATGGTTTCGTAGTTTCAAAGAAGACTGAAATGTAAAAAGATAATGGACAGACTATTTTCAATAACAGAGGCTATTTTTGATGGTGGTCTAGGTCATCAGACTTTGTTTTGAAAAGAGAAAATCTAAGGATTACCCCAGCCATGTTTGGTTCAGATTGGCCTAACTTCAGAAGAAAAGATTAAAATGTTAAAATCTAACAAACAGACAGTTTTTAGTTAAAGTAGCCATCCTGAAAGGTATTCAGATTCTTTGGACACAGTTTTGTTTTGAAGAGGGACCACCCAGGGACCCATTCCAGCCAAGTTTAGTTCAAACTAGCCAAGTATTTTCAGGAGAGACGATTGAAAAGCAACCTGTTAATGGACATAAGAAGATGGATGACATGACACTGGGTCACCCAGACACTGTTTTGAAAAGGGACCACCCAAAGACCATCCCACTAGTTTCAGAGAAGACTGAAATGTAAAGTTACTGGACAAAAGACGTTACAATGGATGATGGACACCAACTGATGGCAAAAGCTTACATGGCCTTTGTCCAGGTTAGCTAAAAATTATATACCATTGATACTGGTATGTACACAAATTAAACTGTGAATATCAAACATCTTAGTTTAGTTAAGCCTAATATATACACTTGCTACAACAATTACAAAAGGTTCTGTTACATGACAGTGAAAGTATTACTTTATTATACTTTGTTGCTGTCTCCAGCATTAGCGAGGTAGCACAAGGAAACAGACAAAAGAATGGCCCAACCCAACCACATATACATGTATATACATACATGCCCACATAAGCACATATACATACCTATACATTTCAATGTATACATACATATACACACAGACATATACAAATATACACATGTACATATTCATACTTACACTCCTCATCCATTTCCACTGCCAAAGTATTACTTACCAGTGGATATTCTCTGTGTGAAGACCATGAAGGGTCAAGTCACAGTGAGAGTGTCCAATACTAGTGGTACCATTCTTGAGTCTATATGAGAGTGTCTCTGAAAGCTGTGGGTCCTCACTGAGGTTGATCAACACAGGACCTGTCTCCTTCTGTTATCAAAAAACAGAAAAGATATTGTAGTATGGGTAGTAATACACTATAATTCATTAGAAAAAAATATAATATGAACTGCTAGAATCATTTAATAATAGTCCATTAATGGAGCACAGCAAAAAATAATCAAGAAAAGCTACATGTGTAACAACTGCACCACTTGGAGAATTAATACGCACTTTCCTATTTGATTATGAAACAAATACAACAAAAATGTAAAATGCTTGGAACTTGGACACCAAGAAATCATTTATCATTCTGGATTTGTGAGAGTATTCAACCCATAACTGCTACATACATCACATGATGATTTACGATGATCAGTGACATACACATAAGATATAAAGTTTCTATGGCATTGTTTCAAATTCCATGCCAAGTTTAGCACTTACAAACCATGTTATATGTCCCAGTAGCCCTTCCATATCACATCCATCACCATTCAGGACCACAGTAGTATCTCTATCAGCATGGATGACTCCCCTCAATCACTGTCCCCTGGTACCATCTACTTCCTGCAATGCAGGTGGTGCACAAGGGAAGTCTTCAGCATAGAGGAGTGTTTGTGAAGTATAAGCTTTGTAGTAATTCTTTGATAAACTTGTTTAATGTCTTCCACTAGCCTGTTCCACTTCTGGGATATCCTAACTGCAGCATATATCACATGATATTAGTACAATTGGTACAGTAAATCATCAACTGAGACATACATCATCTGAGACTAACTTTCCTCAAACTCTTTTCAAAACTGTGTGCCAAGTTTAATCCTCAACTCATTACTTACTCCCTCCTCTCCTAGTATTCCTGTCTCCCTTCTCCCCCATCCCCTATGAAACACCAATGGGACCTAGAGCAACATCAAAGTTGGTCTGAAATGTGGTTGATGAAAGTCAAATTTAGCAAATATAAGGAAGATGGAACAAAGTGAAAGATGACCTTAAAATGATTATTCCCTAGCAAGAAATAAACATCAGGATTCTGGCTATGAGAGGGCCTTGGGAGGAGACATCATCCCTAACCTGTCACCAGAGTCCCAAATTACAAGAATAGCTAAGGGGACAAACAGCCTGCTGGCAAATGTCAGAACAGCTTTCAAATATGTAGAAAAAGAAATATCAAACAAACTATTTGTATTTATTATTTATTTATTTTGCTTTGTCGCTGTCTCCCGCGTTTGCGAGGTAGCGCAAGGAAACAGACGAAAGAAATGGCCCAACCCACCCCCATATTTATTTGTATCCTACATAAAACCAAAACCAGAATATGCTTCTCGGGTTTCATCACCACATCAAAAAAGGCACAAAGAACTCATGACGAATATCCAGAGGAGGGAAACAAAGATGGTACCAGACTTAATAGTTAAACTACAGAGAAAGACTAGAAGCTTTAAATTTACTCACTTTGGACGGAGAGCTGACCTGATCACAACCTTAAATTATTAAGAGACTGACAAAGTGGACAGTACTGTGAGGGATGTGGAGATACAGCAACTAGATGAAATATGAAATTAGGTAAGACACTTGTAAATAAGGGTGTAAATGAATAATTTTATAGTATAAAAGTGGTGGATCAATGGAACATACTGATGAGGTACATAGTTAATGTAGACGGCATACATAAATTCTAGTGGACACATGATAGCAGAGTATGTTCAAGGGATGGAGCCCCATGAGTGTAAAACTCCATCCCCATACAGTAAACAGGTAATCAATCACAGTAAGGCCCTTGATGTCAGAGGGGAAGCCCCTAGGTACTTCACCATAGCAAAACAAAGGTAGATAAAAGATTCATTCTTCATTTTTCATACTTCTGCAATCATATTCTTAATCTTTTAAGAAGTCTTAGTTTTTCTTGTTTTTTTGCCATGCTTTTCTGCAGCCATAGTTTAATCCATTTAAATAAATTTGCTGTATATCAAGGAAATTTGGTTGAGTTTATCACATCATAACAACAGTATATATTCTATTCTTTTTTACACTTAGTATATGCAAAAAGTCACAATACTTGTTAAAGGAAACAATCTTCAATGAAAAATCTTATCTTGACAGAATTTTCTTGATTTCTAAACTTCCCTGAATTCTGATGTCTAGATTTCTGATGCTGTATCAGTAAAAAAAATTCCTAAGATTGTGGATACTGAACAGAGAATACTGCACTGATTTTCACTATATACTATTCTTTGTAACATATCTCACCATAAGGGAGTCTGGCCTTTTGAATTTCCTATAAAGCAATACTAAAGCCACAGTTCCTCACATTCCTTAGACATTTCTTCAAACTGTTTTTCCAATTCAAAATCTTTTTCTCCCTTGACCACCTTTTGTCTCACCGTGAAGCATATTTTTTCATCGATATATCAGCAAAATTCTGGGAGAATACGAAAATGTTTGATGACAGGGTGGCAGACGTGGGGAGTATGGGCCAGGGCAGTATGCAGTGAGGGAGTCATGGCAAGTGGTCTGGTGAAAAGAGAAGAGGTGGTGAAAGCTGCATGCAAGATGAAATGTGGCATGGCAACAGGAATGAATGTACTGAAGTTGAATTTCTGAAGAAAAGGTGGTTAGTTAAGAACTTTCATTGTATAGTTGGAGGGCTGGAAGAATGCGTGTTCAAATCTCGGAGGCAAAGGACAAGTCTAATGAGCGTACTCGGTAAACTGTATTCAAGAGGGGTGATTGAAAAGGTGATGGCATCCGAAAAGCATCAGATTCAGGAGGAAATATGTGTTCTGGGAGTGGTAAAGGATGTGTAGTTCAGGCATTTGCTTTTAAGAATATGTGCAAGAAATACTTAAGAGAAACAAGAATTTGTATGTGGCGTTTGTGTATCTGGAGAAAGCATACTGACAGATGTTTTGCGGAGGGCTTTACATATATAAGGTGTGGAAGAAACTATTAAGAGCAATGAGGGGATTTTATGAAGAAAGTAAGGCATGTATGCAAGTTGGTAAAGATAAGGGCGAGTGGTTGAAGGTGGGTCTTCAGCAGCAGTGTGTGTAATGTTACCATGGTTGCTTAATTCATTCATGGATAGGGTGGTAAGGAAGGTAAATGCAAGGGTCTTTGAGAAAAGGGTAAGTATGCAGTCTGTTGAGGGTAGAGGGGTCTGAAGGGTGAATTAGTCACTGTTTGCTGATGACAAAGGCTTGGTGGCAGATTTGAGTGAGAAGCTGAATTAGTTGGTGTCAAGTTTGGGAGTGTGAAAGGAGAAAGTCGAGAGAAAATGTGAATAAAAGTAACGTTATCAAGTTTAGCAGTGCAAAGAAACAGTCTAGTTGGGGGCAAGTCTAAACAGAAAAACATGGAATAAGTAAAAGTTTTAGATATCTTGGATTGGATCGTGGCATCAAATGGAACCATGGAAGCAGAGTTGAGTCATAGGATGGCTGAAAGGGAGGAGGCTCTGGATGCACTGACTAATGGGTGGAAATAGAGGTTCCAGTGTGGAAGGGCAAAAATAGTTAAGTTTGAGGGTTTAGCAGTCTTAATGATGATGTATGGATGTGAGGCATGGGCTAATGATGATAATATATGGAAAAGGGTGAATGTATTAGAAATGAGATATTTGAGGACAGTATAATGTGTAAGGAGGGCTGATCGAGTACAGTAAAGAAGCGGTAATAGAAAGATGTGGAAATAAGAAGAGTATGGGAGATAGAGCTGAAAAGCATGTGCAGAACTGGTCTGTATACATGGAGAACATGAGTGAGGAGTGATAATAAAAGTGTCAGAAGTAGAGGGAACAAGAAGAAGGGAGAAGACCAAACTGGATGGGTAGAGTGAATAAGATTTTGAGTGCTTAGGGCCTGAACATGCAGGAGGATGAAAGGGAAACATGAGATAGAGTGAAGAGAGTGATGTGGCACATATGGGGCAACATGCTATCAATGGACTGAGCCAGGGGATATGAAGAAGCCAGGGAAAATCAAGAAAGGTCTGTGAGGCTTGATTGTGGAAAGGGAGCTGTGATTTTGGTGAATCTACACATAAGAGCATGTGAATAGATGAGAGCAAATGAGGCCTTTTCTTTCTTGCTGATGCAGGTATTAGCAAAGAAGGAAAAAAAATTTTCTTCAGCTCCATGGCTATGCAAAACTCAGTGACAGGGATTGGAATGACTCCTTTGAAGCATGAAGTTCTCGCAAGACTACTGTGTTTCATCAACTTTCCATGGTTGGTTTTTCACTAGTTATGTAGCCTTAGAAGGTGGAGTTTGGTTTCAAGTTTAGGAGTATGTGACAAAAGAAAGATGTGGTGTAGCGGTTAGTGTTCCTGACCGTGACACATAGGTATGAATCCTGCTTATGGCAGTAGGTTCACAGTGAACCCAGCTGTTCATCCATCCCTAGGGGTTGATCAATAAAATAGGTACCTGGCTCAGGCTAAGGTATATATTCATTTCATACTATTTATTTATTTATCATTCATTCATCTATTTTGCTTTGTCGCTGTCTCCCACGTTAGCGAGGTAGCGTAAGGAAACAGACGAAAGAAATGGCCCAACCCACCTACATACACATGTATATACATACACGTCCACACACGCAAATATACATGCCTATACATCTCAAGGTATAAATATATATATACACACACAGACATATACATATATACACATGTACATTATTCATACTGTCTGCCCTTATTCATTCCCATCGTCACCCTGCCACACATGAAATAACAACCCCCTCCCCCCCTCATGTGCCCGAGGTAGCACTAGGAAAAGACAACAAAGGCCACATTCATTCACACTCAGTCTCTAGCTGTCATGTAATAATGCACTGAAACCACAGCTCCCTTTCCACATCCAGGCCTCACAGAACTTTCCATGGTTTACCCCAGACGCTTCACATGCCCCGATTCAATCCATTGACAGCACATCGACCCCGGTATACCACATCGATCCAATTCACTCTATTCCTTGTGCATCTTTCACCCTCCTGCATGTTTAGGCCCCGATCACTCAAAATCCTTTTCACTCCATCTTTCCACCTCCAATTTGGTCTCCCACTTCTCCTCGTTCCCTCCACCTCTGACACATATATCCTCTTGGTCAGTCTTTCCTCACTCATTCTCTCCATGTGACTAAACCATTTCAAAACACTCTCTTCTGCTCTCTGAACTACACTCTTTTTATTACCACACATCTCTCTTACACTATTATCACTTACTCAATCAAACCATCTCACACAGTATATTGTCCTCGAACATCTCATTTCCAGCACATCCACCCTCCTCTGCACAACTCTATCTATAGCCCACGCCTTGCAACCATATAACATTGTTGGAACCACTATTCCTTCAAACATACCCATTTTTGCTTTCCGAGATAATGTTCTCGACTTCCACACATTCTTCAACACTCCCAGGATTTTTGCCCCCTCCCCCATCCTATGATTCACTTCCGCTTCCATGGTTCCATCCGCTGCCAAATCCACTCCCAGATATCTAAAACACTTCACTTCCTCCACTTTTTCTCCATTCAAACTTACCTCCTAATTGACTTGTCCCTCAACCCTACTGTACCTAATAACCTTGCACTTATTCACATTTACTCTAAGCTTTCTTCTTTCACACACTTTACCAAACTCAGTCACCAGCTTCTGCAGTTTCTTACACGAAGCAGCCACCAGCACTGTATCATCAGCAAACAACAACAGACTCACTTCCCAACCTCTCTCATCCATAACAGACTGCATACTTGTCCCTCTTTCCAAAACTCTTGCATTCAACTCCCTAACAACCCTATCCATAAACAAATCAAACAACCATGGCGACATCACACACCCCTGCCGCAAACCTACATTCACTGAGAACCAATCACTTTCCTCTCTTCCTACACGTACATATGCCTTACATCCTCGATAAAAACTTTTCACTGCTTCTAACAACTTGCCTCCCACACCATATACCTCTGTAATTTGAGCACTCACTTTTATCCCCTTTGCCTTTGTACAATGGCACTATGCAAGCATTCCGCCAATCCACAGGCACCTCGCCATGGGACATGCATACATCAAATAACCTTACCAACCAGTCAACAATACAGTCACCCCCTTTTTTAATAAATTCCACTGCAATACCATCCAAACCCGCTGCCTTGCCGGCTCATCTTCCGCAAAGATTTTACTACCTCTTCTCTGTTTACCAAATCATCCTCCCTAACCATCTCACTTTGCACACCACCTCGACCAAAACACCCTTTATCTGCAACTCTATCATCAAACACATTCAACAAAAACTCAAAATACTCACTTCATCTCCTTCTCACATCACCACTACTTGTTATCACCTCCCCATTAGCCCCCTTCACTGAAGGTCCCATTTGTTCCCTTGTCTTACGCACTTTATTTACCTCCTTCCAAAACATCTTTTTATTCTCCCTAAAATCTAATGATACTCTCTCACCCCAACTCTCATTTGCCCTCTTTTTCACCTCTTGCACCTTTCTCTTGACCTCCTGCCTCTTTCTTTTATACATCTCCCACTCATTTGCATTATTTTCCTGCAAAAATCGTCCAAATGCCTCTCTCTTCTCTTTCACTAATAATCTTAATTCTTCATCCCACCACTCACTACCCTTATTTATTTACCTATTCATTTTGCTTTGTTGCTGTCTCCCGCATCAGCGAGGTAGCACAAGGAAACAGACGAAAGAATAGCCCAACCCACCCACATACACATGTATATACATACACATCACACATGCAAATATACATACCTACACATCTCAACGTATACATATGTATGTACACACACAGACATATACATACATACACATGTACATAATTCATAGTCTGCCTTTATTCATTCTCATCGCCACCCCGCCACATATGAAATAACAACCCCCTCCCCCCGCATGAACGCGAGGTGGCGCTAGGAAAAGAAAACAAAGGCCACATTCGTTCACACTCAGTCTCTAGCTGTCATGTAAAATGCACCAAAACCACAGCTCCCTATCACATCCAGGCCCCACAGACCAATGGTTTACCCCAGGTGCTTTACATGCCCTGGTCCAGTCCATTGAGAGCACATTGACCTTGGTATTACACATCATTCTAATTCACTCTATTCCTTGCACGCCTTTTACCCTTGTGTATGTTCAGATGCCGATCGCCCAAAATCTTTTTCACTCCATCCTTCCACTTCCAATTTGGTCTCCCACCTCTCCTTGTTCCCTTCACCTGTGATACATGTATCCTCTTTGTCAATCTTTCCTCACTTATTCTCTCCATATGTCCAAACCATTTCAACTTACCATCTTCTGCTCTCTCAACCATACTCTTTTTATTTCCACACATCTCTTTTACCCTTTCATTACTTAATCAAACAATCTCACACCACATACTGTCCTCAAACCTTTCATTTCCAACACATCCATCCTCCTTCATATAACCCTATCTATAACCCAAGTCTCGCAACCAGATAACATTGTTGGAACTACTAATCCTTCTAAAATACCCATTTTTACTCTCTGAAATGACGTTCTCTCCTTTCACACATTCTTCATCGCTACCAGAACTTTGCTTCCTCCCTACCCTATGACTCACTTCCGCTTCCATGGTTCCATCCATTGCTAAGTCCACTCCCGGATATCTAAAACACTTCACTTCCTCAAATTTTTCTCAATCATATTTACATCCTAATTAACTTGTCCCTCAACCCTACTGAACCTAATAACCTTGCTCTTATTCACATTTACTCTCAACTTTATCCTTTCATACACTTTTCCAAACACAGTCACCAACCTCTGCAGTTTCTCACACAAATTGACCTCTAAAGCTGTATCATCTGTGAAGAATAACTAACTCACTTCCCAGGCCCTTGCATCCCCAACAGACTGCATACTCACCACTCTCTCCAAAACTCTTGCCTTTACCTCCCTAACCACTTAATCCATAAACAAATCAAACAACCATGGGGACATCACAAACCAACATTCACTGGGAATCATTCACTCTCCTCTCTTCCTACTTGTAGACATGCCTTACATCCTTGGTAAAAACTTTTCACTGCTTCTAGCAACTTATCTTCCACACCATATACTCTTAAAACCTTACACAAAGCATCCCTATCAACCTTATCTTATGCCTTTTTCAGATCCATACATGCTACATACAAATCCATCTGTTTTTCTAAGTATTTCTCACATATATTCTTCAAAGCAAACACCTGATCCACACATCCTCTACTACTTCTGAAACCACACTGCTCTTCCCCAGTCTGATGCTCTGTACACCTTCACCTTCTCAATCTATACCAACCCACATAATTTCCCAGGAATACTCAACAAACTTATGCCTCTATAGTTTTGAACACTCACATTTATCCCCCTCTGCCTTTGTACAATGGCACTATGCATGCATTCTGCCGATCCTCAGGCACTTCACCATGGTCCATACATACATTAAATATCCTTACCAACCAATCAACAACACAGTCACACATTTTTTAATAAATACCAGAGGGTGAAGGCATGTACAGAGCATCAGATTGGGGGAGAACAGTGTGGTTTCAGAAGTGGTAGAGGATGTGTGGATCAGGTGTTTGCTTTGAAGAATGCATGTGAGAAATACTTAGAAAAGCAAATGGATTTGTAACATTTATGGATCTGGAGAAGGCATATGATTGAGTTGATAGAGATGCTTTGTGGAAGGTATTAAGAATATATGGTGTGGGAGGCAAGTTGTTAGAAAGCAGTGAAAAGCTTTTATCGAGGATGTAAGGCATGTGTACGAGTGGGAAGAGATGAAAGTGATTGGTTCTCATTGAATGTTGGATTGTGGCAGGGGTGCGTGATGTCTCCATGGTTGTTTAATTTGTTTATGGATGGGGTTGTTAGGGAGGTGAATGCAAGAGTTTTGAAGAGAGGGGCAAGTATGCAGTCTGTTGTGGATGAGAGAGCTTGGGAAGTGAGTCAGTTGTTGATCGCTGATGATACAGCACTGGTGGCTGATTTGGGTGAGAAACTGCAGAAGCTGGTGACTGAGTTTGGTAAAGTGTGTGTAAGAAGAAAGCTCAGAGTAAATGTGAATAAGAGCAAGGTTATTAGGTACAGTAGGGTTGAGGGACAAGTCATTTGGGAGGTAAGTTTGAATGGAGAAAAACTGGAGGAAGTGAAGTGTTTTAGACATCTGGCAGCGGATGGAACCATGGAAGCGGAGGTGAATCATAGGGTGGGGGAGGAGGCGAAAGTTCTGGAAGCGTTGAAAAATGTGTGGAAGTTGAGAACGTTATCTCGGAAAGCAAAAATGGGTATGTTTGAAGGAATAGTGGTTCCAACAATGTTATATGGTTGCTAGGCATGGGCTATAGATAGAGTTGAGCGGAGGAGGGTGGATGTGCTGGAAATGAAATGTTTGAGGACAATATGTGGTGTGAGGTGGTTTGATCGAGTAAGTAACGAAAGGGTATGAGAGATGTGTGGTAATAAAAAGAGTGTGGTTGAGAGAGCAGAAAAGGGTGTTTTGAAATGGTTTGGTCACATGGAAAGAATGAGTGAGGAAAGACTGACAAAGAGGATATATGTGTCAGAGGTGGAGGGAACGAGGAGAAGTGGGAGACCAAACTGGAGGTGGAAAGATGGAGTGAAAAAGATTTTGAGTGATTGGGGCCTGAACATGCAGGCGAGTGAAAGGCGTGCAAGGAATAGAGTGAATTGGAATGATGTGGTATACTGGGGTCGACGTGCTGTCAATGGATTGAACTAGGTCATGTGAAGCGTCTGGGGTAAACCATGGAAAGTTTTGTGGGGCCTGGATGTGGAAAGGGAGCTGCGGTTTCGGTGCATTATACATGACAGCTAGAGACTGAGTGTGAATGAATGTAGCCTTTATTGTCTTTTCCTTGCACCACCTCGCGCACATGCGGGGGAGGGGGTTGTCATTTCATGTGTGGCGGGGTGGCAACAGGAATGAATAAGGGCAGACAGTATGAATTATGTACATGTGTATATATATGTATAAGTTTGTGTATGTATATATATGTATACGTTGAGATGTATAGGTATGTATGTGTGCGTAAGGACGTGTATGTATATACATGTGTATATGGGTGGGTTGGGCCATTCTTTCGTCTGTTTCCTTGCGCTACCTCGCTAACATGGGAGACAGCGAAAAAGTATAATGAATAAATAAATAAATAACCACTGCAATACCATCCAAACCCTCTGCCTTGCTGGATTTCCTTTTCCACAAAGCTTTCACTATCTCTTTTCTCTTTACCAAACCATCTCCCTGACCCTATCACTTTGCACACCACCCAGAACAAAACACCCTATATCTACAACTCCATCATCAAACACAATCAACAAACCTTCAAAATGCTTACTCCATCTCCTTCTCATTTCATCACTACCTGTTATTACCTCCCCACTTGCCCCTTTCACCAATGTTCTCATTTGTTCCCTTGTCTTACATACATTATGTACCTCCTTCCAAAACATCTTTTCATTCTCCCTAAAATTTAACGATATTCTCTCACCCCAACTCTTATTTCCCATCTTTTTCAACCCTTGCACCTTTCTCTTGACCTCCTGCCGCTTTCTTTTATACATCTCCCAGTCATTTGCACTACTTCCCAGCAAGTATCATTCAAACACCTCTCTTTTTTCTTTCACTAACAACCTTACTTCATCCCACCACTTACCACTATTTCTAATCTGCCTACCTCTCACCTTTCTCATGCCACATGCATCTTTTGCACATGACATCACAGCTTCCCTAAATACATCCCATTCTTCACCCACTCCCTTGTCATTTGCTCTCACCTCTTGCCATTCTACACTCATTCTCTCCAGGATATTCCTCACACAAGTCCCCTTTCCAAGCTCACTTACTCATCATTCTCTTCTCCCCAACATTCTCTCTCCTTTTTTGAAAACCTCTACAAATCTTCACCTTCACTGCCACAAGATAGTGATCAGGAATGGGATGTACTTAGGGAAGCAGTAATGGCTTGTGCAAGGGATGCATGTGGCATGAGAAAGTTGGGAGGAGGGCAGATTAGGAAAAGTAGGGAGATGGGCAGATTAGAAAAAGCAGTGAGTGGTGGGATGAAGAAGTAATGTTGTTAGTGAAAGAAAAGAGAGGCATTTGGATGATACAAGAGAGGAGTGCAAATCACTGGGAGATATATATAAGAAAGCAGCAGGAGGTCAAGAGGAAGGTGCAAGGGTTGAAAAAGATGTTAAGTGAGAGTTGGGGTGAGAGAGTATCATTAAACTTTAGGGAGATAAAAAGATGTTTTGAAAGGAGGTAAATAATGTGCATGACAAGAGAACATATGAGAACATCGGTGAAGGGGGAAAGGGGGGATTAATAACAGGTAGCGATGAAGTGAGTATTTTGAAGGTTTGTTGAATATGTCTGATGATAGAGTGGCAGATATAGGGTGTTTTGTTAGGGGTGGTGTGCAAAAAACAATCAACTCACTTCCGAGGCCCTCTCATTCCCCACAGACTGCCTACTTGCCCCTTTCTCCAAGCCTCTAACATTCATCTCCCTCACCATCCTAACCATAAACAAACTAAAGAACCATGGTGACATCACACACCTCTGCTGCTGACCACCCTTCACATGGAATCATTCACTCTCAACCCAACTCTCATTTACCCTCTTTTTCAACCCCTACACCTTCTTGACCTCCTGCTGCTTGCTCTTATACATCTCCCAGTCATTTGCACTCCTTCCTTGTAAGTAACACAAGAAACTTAAGTTCTTCATCCCACCACTCACTACTCTTCTCAATCTGCCTACCTCCCACCTTCTGTGTGCCACATGAATCTCTTGCACATGCCATCAATGCTTCCCTAAATACCTTCCATGCCTCACCCATTCCCCCACATCATTTGTTCTCACCTTTAGTCATTTTGCACTAAATCTCTTGATATTTCTTCAAACAAGTCTCCTTTCTAAGCTCTCTTACTCTCACCACTCTCTTCTCTCCAACATTGTCTCCTCTTTTTAGAAAACCTCTACTAATCTTCCCCCTCGCCTCCACAAGATAATGAACAGACATCCCACCAGCATTCCCTCTCAACACATTTATATCCAAAAGTCTCTCACGTGCCTATTAATCAATATACAAAGCTAATAATCCCCGTTGACCATCTCTCCAACTCACATACATATACCTATGTATATCTCTTTTTAAATCAGGTATTTCTTATAACCTATTTTTTTCTGCACACAACTCCAAGAGCTTTTCACCATTTCCATTCACAACATTGAATACCCCATTCACACCAATAATACCCTTAACTGCCACTTTACTTAACTTTGCATATAATCAGCCATCACTGATACCCAGTCTCATGTACCAAAACTGCTGACCTTCTCATTCAGCTGCTCTCAAACACTTGCTTCTCAAGATCTTTCTTCTCATGGCCATGTGCATACGCCCCAATAACTACCCATCTCTCACTATCTACTTTCAGTTTTACCCACATCAATCAAGAATTTACTTCCTTACACTCAACCATACACCCCCACACCTCCTGCTTCAGGAGTAGTGCTATTCCTTCCTTAGCTCTTGTCCTCTCACCAACTCCTGACTTTACTCCCAAGACATTTCCAATCCATTCTTCTCCTTTACCTTTGAGCTTTGTTTCACTCAGAGCCAGAACATCCTGGTTTCTTTCCTCAGATATACTATCTTTCTCTCCTCTCTTCTCATCTTGGTTATATTCACACACATTCAGACATCCTACTCTGAGCCTTCGACGAAGAAGAGCACTCCCTGCCTGGCTCCAGTTTCTCCTTTTAGAAACAGATACAAGATGGAGAGGGTTTCCAGCTCCCAATCCTGCCCCCTTTAGATACTTGAATGTAAGGGTCTTGGAGAGAGAAGTAGATACGCAAACTGTTTTGTTGAGGGTGGAGGGGCCTGAGAAAAGCATCAGTTGATGTATGCACTGGTGACAGATTTGAATAAGAAACTGCAGAAGCTGGTAATAACCTATCTCTACTGAATGGAGAGAGTTTTGTACAATTGGTGACCATCAGCCGAACATTCCCTACTATCACTGTGTCTGAGTTTGGGAGTGTATCGAGGGAGAGAGAAAGTTGAGGGTAAATCTAAATAACAAGATTAAGATTAGAAAATTTTTACGTTTGTTCAGAACCATACCTCACTAGCAATACCCAGGCGATGAAGGCTCTCCATGGCTTCTTGTTGCTGAGCCTCTGTTTCTTTCAGGCGCTGTTCCAGACTTCTGCTAAGAGTAAATTTAACGATACAGATAAAATTTCTTTAGGAAAAGGTATTGCAAGAAAAGATAATCAGAAAACAGATGGAGGAATACATGCTAAGGAATCACTCTAAGTTAAGGTATGTATAAATTCAAAAAGATAAGGTTATGCATAACAAACCTTCCACATTTCATTAATAGAATGAACAATAGTCTATATAAAGAGATGGGTGAATGGGGTGCATGACCCCAACTAAAGTCCCTTTTTCATATCCAATTATAATGTCCACTCATGATTCCAGTTCAAAGGTGGTGTTTGTTCTTATTCCAACATCAACACACCTGTTGATGCTTCAAGGACCTTGAGACCCCAGACTCTGATATTATGCTGCTCAAGGTCCGTCTCCCAACTACCATACTTTTTCTCTGTTTTGCGTATTGCTCTCCTAATCCTACAAATTCTTTCTCGTTCACTGAATATCTAAACTCCTGCCACGAGACTGTGACATCCTATCACCTGCAAGGCGAGATCCTCTACCTTGGGGATTTCAAGGTTCACCATAGGGAATGGCTGAATTCCTCCTATACAGATGGTGGAGGGATTGAAGCCCTTACGTTCTCCATTCTCAATTATTTAGAACAACTTATCTCCCACAATACCTGTATGCCTGACCACTGTGACCACTCTCCTAAATATTTTGAAATTTTTTACACCTCTAGCCCATACTGCTGTAAACACACAATCTCACCCCCAATTGGTTCATCTGATCACATCCTCATAAATGCATTTCTCTTAACAGCACAGCCCCCTCCAGCAGCACCTTCAAAGCATAAATACTGGTATTTTAACAAAGGTGACTTTGTTAATCACCGTTTCCCACATCAGCCAGGTAGCACCACAAAACAGGAATAATGGTCCATCCACTCATATATACATATATATATATATAAACATAAATGCCCATACACACATACATATATATACATATCAACTTATACATATATACATACACACACACACACATAAATATATACACATGTATATATTCATCCTTGCTTGCCTTCATCCATTCCTGTAGCTACCCTGTCACACAGGAAACAGCATCACTACCCCCTGCTTCAGCGAGGTAGCACTGGAAAAACAAGAAAAAAAAAAAAAGGCCTCATTCATTCACACTCAGTCTCTAGCTGTCATGTGTAATGCACTAAAACCACATCTCCCTATCCACATCCAGGCCTCACAAAACTTTCCATGCTTTACCCCAGACATTTCACATGCCCTGGTTCAGTTCACTGACAGCACATTGACCCCGCTATGCCACATTGTTCCAATTCACTCTATCCCTTGCACACCTATCACTCTCCTGTATGCTCAAGCCCCAATCACTTAAAATCTTTTTCACTTGAACCTTCCACCTCCGATTTGGTCCCCCACTTCTCCTTGTTTCCTCCAGCTCTGACACATATATCCTCTTTGTCAATCTTTCCTCACTCATTTTCTTCATATGTCCAAACCATTTCAATACACCCTCTTCTGCTCTCTCAACCACACTCTTTTTATTTCCAAACATCTCTCTTACCCTTTCTTTACTTACTCAATCAAACCTCCTCACACCACAAGTTGTCCTCAAATATTTCACTTCTAACACATCCACCCTCCTCTGTACAACCCTATCTATAGCCCATGCCTTGCAAACATATTGTTGAAACCACTATTCCTTCAAATATACCCGTGATAACTTCCTCTCCTTCCACAAATTTTTCATCACTACCAGAACCTTCGCCCCCTCACCACCCTGTGACTCGCTTCTGCTTCCATGGTTCCATTTGCTGCTAAGTCCACTCCAAGATATCTAAAACACTTCACTTCCACCAATTCTTCTTTTGTCAAACTTACATCTAAATTAACTTGTCCCTCAACCCTACTAAACCTAATAACCTTGCTCTTATTCACATTTACTCTCAACATTCTTCTTCCGCACCATTTTCTAAACTCAGTCATCAACTTCTGCAGTTCTCACACGAATAAGCCACCAGAGATATATCATCGGCAAACAACAACCAACTCAACAACCAACTCACTTCCTAAGCCCTCTCATCCCCAAGATACTGCATACTCGCCCCTCTTTACAAAACTCTTGCATTTACCTCCCTAACCATCCCATCCATAAACAAATTAAACATCCATGGGGACATCACACACCCCTGCCGTAGACTGGCATTCACTGGGAACCAATCACTTTCCTCTCTTCCTACTCGCACACATGCCTTACATCCTTGGTAAAAACTTTTCATTGCTTCCAACAACTTACCTCCCACATCATATACTCGTAATACCTTCCACAAAACATCTCCATCAACCCTATCATATGCCCTCTAGAGATCCATAAATGCTACATACAAATCCATTTGTTTTTTAAGTACTTCTCACACACACTCTCCAAAGCAAACACCTGATCCACACATCCTCTACCACTTCTGAAATCACATTGCTCCTCCCAATCTGATGCTCTGTACATGCCTTCACCCTCTCAATCAATACCATCCCATATAATTTCCCAGGAATACTCAACAAACTTATACCTCTGTAATTTGAACATTCACCTTTATCCCCTTTGCCTTTGTACAATGGCACTATGCATGCATTCCGCCAATCCTCAGGCACTTCACCATGAGCCATACATACATTGTATATCCTTGCCAACCAATCAACAACACAATCACCCCCTTTTTAATAAAGTCCACTGCAATACCATCCAAACCTACCGCTTTGCCAGCTTTCATCTTCCAAAAAGCTTTCACTACCTCTTCTCTGTTTACCAAACCATTCTCACTTCGCACACCACCTGGACCAAAACACCCTATATCTGCCACTCTATCATCTAATACATTCAACAAACCTTCAAAATACTCACTCCATCTCCTGTGTTTATGGGTATTATTTAGTCTTACATGTACTTCTTTCAAAAGTAGCAATTGTTTCATTTCTGAATTTGCATCCCAAGGCTCACTGCACTACTCCACAATCTCAACCTCAACTCCACAAGGTCTTCTACGAGCCAATTTGGTGCTATACCACAACCATACAGGGAATATTAGCTTACTTCTCCGTTAATATCATTTAGTCTTGTGCGCATCTCTTTCATTTTATGATGAAAAACAAAATTTTAAGACAACTTACCTGATGAGTAACTTTCTCACCCAGAATTTAAGGGTCAAAGGAGGTTTGCATAGACAAACCTTGTATATATTTAGGAAAGGTAAACAGACTGGTGAAGGAAGAATTATTTTCTACAAAAAAATAGGCTGCTGGTGTAAGGAACTAAAGTCTTAAGAAAGTATACCTACTTAGTTTTTTCACTAAGGAGCTGATGGCATCGCAACTGTTCTCGCAAAACAGCTATTTCTCTTTCTTTCTCCATGACTGCTTCATCCTTCTCCTTTTCTTTTTGGATAATGGCATTTTCTCTTTCAATAAGGGCTTTCTCTTTATTGTTTTCACCTTCTTCAAGTATTTCTTCATCTTCCAAGAATTCTGCCTCAGATATTAACGAGGGACTTCTAAGCTGCTGAAGGCGAAGGCGCTCTACTTCTTCCTTCAAAGACCTACAAAAGAAAAAACTTTTAAAATCTAAATTCTACTTCTCTCAAAAAATCTTAAACTCATGTGCGGAACCACTGGAAAATTCAGATCAAAATCACCACAGAGTATTCCCAAAATACCACTTTAACTTCATGCTATCCATCTACGGAATCATCTTTTCATTCCCAATTGCATGAGGTGAAACTAAAGCACACAAGCACATTTTGTTCATAACAATTTTGCCTAACTCAAATTCTCAGTCCCAGTCCAACATGTTGGCAAAAGAGGCAGGGATCCTCATATTCTCTGAAGTAGACACACTAAAGAGCTACCCTAATTTGTGGCATATGTAACAACAATACTGTCTATCTATCTATCTACCTGATACCCATTCCCTCCAGGAGCTCCCATCAAGGTGATGGCCACAAAAAAAGAGTGTACAGTTATCCCTGTGCTTACAAGCCTTTCTTGCATACACCATTCCAAGTATTCTCCCAACATTTCTCCCCCTCCAGTGCTCTTGAAACAATTTCCCATGTCACAGGTGGTCTTCCTCTCACACCAACCCCTTTAATTGTACTATCATATCTCATTTCATTTCCACACATTTCTCTTACCCTTTCATTACTTATTCGATCAAACTACCTCACACCATATACTGTCCTCAAACATTTTATTTCCAAAACATCTACCCTTCTCCGTACAACCCTATCTATTGAAAATGGAAAGAATTATGGACTGTATATTACATAAGTTAACCCTGGGAACAGGGGAAAAAGAATACTTCCCACATATTCCCTGAGTGTCGTAGAAGGCAACTAATATGGGAGGAAGTGGGGAGTTGGAAATCCTCCCCTCCTGTTTTTAATTTTCCAAAAGAAGGAACAGAGAAGGGTGCCAAGTGAGGATATTCCCTCTAAGGCTCAGTCTTCTGTTCTTAACACTACCTTGCTAATGCGGGAAATGGCGAATGTGTATGAAAAAATAAATATTACATAAGTATCCTTGGTGTGGGAGGCAAGTTGTTAGAAGCTGTGATAAGTTTTTATCGAGGATGTAAGGCATGTGTACGTGTAGGAAGAGAGGAAAGTGATTGGTTCTCAGTGAATGTAGGTTTGCGGCAGGGGTGTGTGATGTCTCCATGGTTGTTTAATTTGTTTATGGATGGGGTTGTTAGGGAGATGAATGCAAGAGTTTTGGAAAGAGGGGCAAGTATGAAGTCTGTTGTGGATGAGAGAGCTTGGGAAGCGAGTCAGTTGTTCGCTGATGATACAGTGCTGGTGGCTGATTCATATGAGAAACTGCAGAAGCTGGTGACTGAGTTTGGTAAAGGGTGTGAAAGAAGAAAGTTAAGAGTAAATGTGAATAAGAGCAAGGTAATTAGGTACAGTAGGGTTGAGGGTCAAGTCAATTGGGAGGTAAGTTTGAATGGAGAAAAACTGGAGGAAGTAAAGTGTTTTAGATATCTGGGAGTGGATCTGGCAGCGGATGGAACCATGGAAGCGGAAGTGAATCATAGGGTGGGCGAGGGGACTAAAATCCTGGGAGCCCTGAAGAATGTGTGGAAGCCGAGAACATTATCTCGGAAAGCAAAAATGGGTATGTTTGAAGGAATAGTGGTTCCAACAATGTTGTATGGTTGCGAGGCGTGGGCTATGGATAGAGTTGTGCGCAGGAGGGTGGATGTGCTGGAAATGAGATGTTTGAGGACAATGTGTGGTGTGAGGTGGTTTGATCGAGTAAGTAATGTAAGGGTAAGAGAGATGTGTGGAAATAAAAAGAGCGTGGTTGAGAGAGCAGAAGAGGGTGTTTTGAAATGGTTTGGGCACATGGAGAGAATGAGTGAGGAAAGATTGACCAAGAAGATATATGTGTCGGAGGTGGAGGGAACGAGGAGAAGTGGGAGACCAAATTGGAGGTGGAAAGATGGAGTGAAAAAGATTTTGAGTGATCGGGGCCTGAACATGCAGGAGGGTGAAAGGCGGGCAAGGAATAGAGTGAATTGGATCGATGTGGTATACCGGGGTTGACGTGCTGTCAGTGGATTGAATCAGGGCATGTGAAGCATCTGGGGTAAACCATGGAAAGTTGTGTGGGGCCTGGATGTGGAAAGGGAGCTGTGGTTTCGGGCATTATTGCATGACAGCTAGAGACTGAGTGTGAACGAATGGGGCCTTTGTTGTCTTTTCCTAGCGCTACCTCGCACACATGAAAAGGGGGGGGATGGTATTCCATGTGTGGCGAGGTGGCGATGGGAATGAATAAAGGCAGACAGTGTGAATTGTGTGCATCGGTATATATGTATGTGTCTGTGTGTGTATATATATGTGTACATTGAGATGTATAGGTATGTATATTTGCGTGTGTGGACGTGTATGTATATACATGTGTATGGGGATGGGTTGGGCCATTTCTTTCATCTGTTTCCTTGCGCTACCTCGCAAACGCGGGAGACAGCGGCAAAAAAAAAAAAAAAAAGTATCCTTTTATACATACATGATTACATTTTACAGTGATACTTCAATAGGATCAGCCTGTTGAAAGAAATGTATTAAAAATCAAGCATTCCATCTACTGCATTTGAATAATAAAGCCACAGTGCAGAAAATTGGCAGAGTGCATGATACTGAATAGGAAGAAACCAGTGAAATACTTCTAAAAAATGACATCCTACACAAAGGTTAATGCACAGCATCATCACTTATGTTATCTTAACACTACCATCTTGCAAATATCTTCATTCCACTACTTAATGCTTGGATTAGCAGAGGCAGGCCTAACACATCATGCCTCACTTTTCTCTTTCCTTCCCTCCACCCTCATCCCTTCAACTACACTGCTGATGGTAATTCCACCTCTGATAGTTATATCATTATCAAGTACTGTGAATTATCATTCATCACTGGATAGTAGTAGTCAGTAAGAACACTAACTAGGAGCCTCTGCAAACACTGCACCAGAATTGCCCCTACCAGTGGCCTGTTTAGGGCAAGGCAGCAATAAAGGCTAAGAAACGGCACTGGAGTTCACTAGTCATGGAGACTATTCCCGTGGCCACCCTCTTACGGGAGTTTCAGTTGGAACAGACATCAGAGATATAGATAGATAAATATAGTCTTTACTGAATGCCACTTCAATCTATGAGTTTACACTCAATGTTTTCAAAGGATGGATAGTGTGGTTGTATGGCATGAACACAGAATGTCTCTGTTTACCCACATGGAAAGGCTTAAGTGAAATTGCAGTACTTGATGGTTTACCAAAGCTGTAGTTAATGCCACATACAGTGACACACTGTAGAGACTATGAAAGCTTGGAAGTAATTTGTAGTGAAAGCTTCAAAGTAGTGAGTTGATACTCCCTGAGTTTACAGTTCATGTTAAAAGAAGACTGACATTGCTGACTGTCCAGGTTGGAAGTGGAGGCAGCTGTACAACTGATCACTGAGACTAGTATTTCTAATGGTATGAGCACCAGCAACCCATCTCAGTGCACTCAGGCTATCTCTGGGGAAGGATGTTTTTCCTTTACTCTTCCAGGTTGCCACTTCATTTTGGGAATTTTGCTTCTGGGCACTGCATTCTTCCAACTGTGCTCAAGATGGTTGACCCTTACCTTTCTAAGGAGGAGAAAGCCTGAATTCTCATCTGGAAGCACGAAAATATGAGTACACCTGAGATTTCTAAATGCACTGGTTGCTTGGAACCCAAGATCAGGCAGCTTCTTCCTGCAACACCTCACCAATGCCATGCCTCACTCAGGAACTCAAGACCCTATGGACCCAATACAAAGACCTACAATACTTCAGGAACCTTGTTCATTCCATTCATAGATGTCTGCAGATTGTAATCAAGGCCAAAGGAAAGATGACAAAGTACTAAAATGTATGTGTGACATTACCTTTGAAAATGCATGGGGAGGCATATGAGGTTTTTTTGCAGACTTAGAGTAACACAATCATTATATTCTTATAAGAAATTTCCCTCTTTGTACAAAAAAGCTTCACTTATACCAAAATTATATCATACTTGAATATTCAAATAATTTTAAACTGATACAGTATAATGATTGACTGTGAACCTTAGCTTGAATATGCTGAAATCAATAAAAAGAGTGATGGTCAGAGATGGTATGCATGATCCAGTCTACTGGTGCTAGAGGAACTACAGAATAAAGATGCAGATGCTGCACAAGCTCTGGTCTTCATCATACTATATACTGATATCAATGGCCATCAATGAATCTCATTCAATCTTCCTTAAGTCTCTTCATGGATGTGCCTATGTCAATGTGAAGGTTAAAGATGACCCATCCCTTCAACTATCTTGCTATCTTTAACCTTCACATTATCTTGCTATGGAGAGTACATCTACCACAACCTGTTAATCCTGGTTCCCAGAGTTGAAGAATTTGGAGGTGCTCTTAGTGCGGAGACTACTGTGGAGTTCAGTGATGGAGGTGGCAATGTATTAGTGGCTAGATCTCAGGACGCTGCTGATCTCATTCATGAACTGGTGACCAAGGTTAAAGCAGATATGAATGAGAAGGGTTGGCAGTTACTGATCAAATTTACGATGCTAATGACATTCATTGCTGTTCAAAGTGCAGGATTGATTGACTTAGAAGTAATAGTTGAGTCATGGAATGTAGTTCCACTGTTGTTCTCCTGGAACAGAACTGATCTCTGGTGCTAACAACTCACTTATGCTTCCTGTATTGAGGGTGTCACCCAATGCCTTCTGCTACAACCATACCCAGTCCATCATTGACTTCCCATATGCACAGCATTATTCAGTAGGTGAAACATGGGCCTCTCCAGCCTACAACAGCATAAAGGATGTCGAATACAAGATTAAAGGGGAGCGGTTAGTGGGTAGGATCTGGAAGCCCTTCATGGCAAATGAATCATCAGATGGAGTTTCTGCACACTGACCCATCTGTCTGGTTGACCATGATGCCTAACCCTGATGCTGCATAATTTGTGAAGCTCATTGTATGTGATTTGTATGGTGCATACCCGTTCAAAGTGGAGTACAATCTTGTGGGCTTCACATGGTTCTTTAGCATATCCCAGACTTCTGTGCAGCCATTCACACATAGTCAGTATGAGCATTTCACCAGGTTTGCATACCCTTATATTTTTTTTTTTCCCCGATGTCTCTCGTGTTTGCGAGGTAGCGCAAGGAAACAGACAAAAGAAATGGCACAACCCACCCCCATACACAATGTACACACACACATGCAAATATACATACCTATACAACTCAATGTACACATATATATACACACACAGACATACATATATACCCATGCACACAATTCACACTGTCTGCCCCTATTCATTCCCATCGCCACCTCGCTACACATGGAATACCATCCCCCTCCCCCCTCATGTGTGCGAGGTAGCACTAGGAAAAGACAACAAAGGCCCCATTTGTTCACACTCAGTCTCTAGCTGTCAAGCAATAATGCCCGAAACCACAGCTCCCTTTCCACATCCAGGCCCCACACAACTTTCCATGGTTTACCCCAGACGCTTCACATGCCCTGATTCAATCCACTGACAGCACGTCAACCCCGGTATACCACATCGATCCAATTCACTCTATTCCTTGCCCTCCTTTCACCCTCCTGCATGTTCAGGCCCCAATCACACAAAATCTTTCTCACTCCATCTTTCCACCTCCAATTTGGTCTCCCACTTCTCCTCGTTCCCTCCACCTCCGACACATATATCCTCTTGGTCAATCTTTCCTCACTCATTCTCTCCATGTGCCCAAACCATTTCAAAACACCCTCTTCTGCTCTCTCAACCATGCTCTTTTTAATTCCACACATCTCTCTTATCCTTACATTACTTACTCGATCAAACCACCTCACACCACACATTGTCCTCAAATATCTCATTTCCAGCACATCCACCCTCCTGCGCACAACTCTATCCATAGCCCATGCCTCGCAACCATACAACATTGTTGGAACCACTATTCCTTCAAACATACCCATTTTTGCTTTCCGAGATAATGTTCTCGACTTCCACACATTCTTCAAGGCTCCCAGGATTCCCCCCCCCCCCCCCCCCACACACACACACACACACACACACCCTATGATTCACTTCCGCTTCCATGGTTCCATCCGTTGCCAGATCCACTCCCAGATATCTAAAACACTTTACTTCCTCCAGTTTTTCTCCATTCATACTTACCTCCCAATTGACTTGACCCTCAACCCTAATGTACCTAATAATCTTGCTCTTATTCACATTTACTCTTAACTTTCTTCTTTCACACCCTTTACCAAACTCAGTCACCAGCTTCTGCAGTTTCTCACATGAATCAGCCACCAGCGCTGTATCATCAGCGAACAACAACTGACTCACTTCCCAAGCTCTCTCATCCCCAACAGACTTCATACTTGCCCCTCTTTCCAAAACTCTTGCATTCACCTCCCTAACAACCCCATCCATAAACAAATTAAACAACCATGGAGACATCACACACCCCTGCCACAAACCTACATTCACTGAGAACCAATCACTTTCCTCTCTTCCTACACGTACACATGCCTTACATCCTCGATAAAAACTTTTCACTGCTTCTAACAACTTGCCTCCCACACCATATATTCTTAATACCTTCCACAGAGCATCTCTATCAACTCTATCATATGCCTTCTCCAAATCCAGAAATGCTACATACAAATCAATTTGCTTTTCTAAGTATTTCTCACATACATTCTTCAAAGCAAACACCTGATCCACACATCCTCTACCACTTCTGAAACCACACTGCTCTTCCCCAATCTGATGATCTGTACATGCCTTCACCCTTTCAATCAATACCCTCCCATATTATTTACCAGGAATACTCAACAAACTTATTCCTCTGTAATTTGAGCACTCACTCTTATCCCCTTTGCCTTTGTACAATGGCACTATGCACGCATTCCGCCAATCCTCAGGCACCTCACTATGAGTCATACATACATTAAATAACCTTACCAACCAGTCAATAATACAGTCACCCCCTTTTTTAATAAATTCCACTGCAATACCATCCAAACCTGCTGCCTTGCCGGCTTTCATCTTACGCAAAGCTTTTACTACCTCTTCTCTGTTTACCAAATCATTTTCCCTAACCCTCTCACTTTGCACACCACCTCGACCAAAACACCCTATATCTGCCACTCTATCATCAAACACATTCAACAAACCTCAAAATACTCACTCCATCTTCTCACATCACCACTACTTGTTATCACCTCCCCATTTGTGCCCTTCACTGAAGTTCCCATTTGCTACCTTGTCTTACGCACTTTATTTACCTCCTTCCAGAACATCTTTTTATTCTCCCTAAAATTTAATGATACTCTCTCACCCCAACTCTCATTTGCCCTCTTTTTCACCTCTTGCACCTTTCTCTTGACCTCCTGTCTCTTTCTTTTATACATCTCCCACTCAATTGCATTTTTTCCCTGCAAAAATTGTCCAAATGCCTCTCTCTTCTCTTTCACTAATAATCTTACTTCTTCATCCCACCACTCACTACCCTTTCTAATCAACCCACCTCCCACTCTTCTCATGCCACAAGCATCTTTTGCGCAATCCATCACTGACTCCCTAAATACATCCCATTCCTCCCCCACTCCCCTTACTTCCATTGTTCTCACCTTTTTCCATTCTGTACTCAGTCTCTCCTGGTACTTCCTCACACAAGTCTTCTTCCCAAGCTCACTTACTCTCACCACCCTCTTCACCCCAACATTCACTCTTCTTTTCTGAAAACCCATACAAATCTTCACCTTAGCCTCCACAAGATAATGATCAGACATCCCTCCAGTTGCACCTCTCAGCACATTAACATCCAAAAGTCTCTCTTTCGCGCGCCTGTCAATTAACACGTAATCCAATAACGCTCTCTGGCCATCTCTCCTACTTACATACGTATACTTATGTATATCTCGCTTTTTAAACCAGGTATTCCCAATCACCAGTCCTTTTTCAGCACATAAATCTACAAGCTCTTCACCATTTCCATTTACAACACTGAACACCCTATGTATACCAATTATTCCCTCAACTGCCACATTACTCACCTTTGCATTCAAATCACCCATCACTATAACCCGGTCTCGTGCATCAAAACCACTAACACACTCATTCAACTGCTCCCAAAACACTTGCCTCTCATGATCTTTCTTCTCATGCCCAGGTGCATATGCACCAATAATCACCCATCTCTCTCCATCAACTTTCAGTTTTACCCATATTAATCGAGAATTTACTTTCTTACATTCTATCACATACTCCCACAACTCCTGTAGCTTTGGAGTCATTGTTGGCTCTATCAAGTGCTTGTTGACTCTTCTCACATACTGAAGTGGAGCTATACTTGTAAATGAACTTGATGCTACAGGTTTTGGTGAATAAGTCATGACACATCATTTCAACTTTAAAAGAGTATGTTAAGAATTCTGTTTTCATTTATGGTTTTACGTGAAATGAACAAAAAAATTAAGTTTTGAATGATCATTATCCTTCAATTATATTTTTAGGCATATTAGGTACAAGTAGTCAGTAGAAACACAGGTAGAAGCCTCTGGAAACAATGCACCAGAGTTGCTCTCTGCCAGTGGCCTGTTAGGGTGAGGCACTAAAGGCCAAGAAGTAGCACTGTAGTTCAGCTATGTACACTCTTTTGCTGTGGCCACCCCCTTGAGGGAATTCCTAAAAGAAAGGGGCATCAGAGATATAGAAGAAAGGTAGACAACATTTTTATCTCTAATTAGGTGTCCAGTTTAAGTACATCATGTTGGAGAGCATATACAAATCAAATAAATTGTATGATAGAAAAGAAGGTTCAAGAGAAGGGGTCCTAGGAGTGTTAAATCCCATCCCCATACAGTACAAACAGATAATCATAAGGCTTCAACATCCACTGCCTCTACTTCCCTAATAATCTTCACTATCTATCTATAACTCTTATTCCTGTTTCCAACTGGAGCTCCTTCATGAGGGTGGCCACAGCAACAGTGTCCAAAACTAGTAAACTCCAGTGCCACTTCTTAGCCTCTAATGCCTCACTCTTAAACTAATGGCAGAGGGCAACTCTAGTATTTGCAGAGACTCTTACCTTATGTTCCTACTGACTACCTCTACCTAATGTTTCTATATAATGCTCCTGCCTGAATGTTCCTACCTACAACTTCTTTCTATTGTTCCTAACATTTTCCCAAAAGGCAGGGCTAATGCACAGTGCTCACCACAGCAAAATCTAGAGTTGACCTGTGTGAGTTAAGCATTGTCATGTGTTATGTATGACAAGGAGAGATTGAATGTTTGTGGACAGAATGCCAATTGTTCACATGTGGGTGAGACAGAAAGAAAAGACAGCTACCTGGGTCAGAGGAGTAAAACTTGACAACCACTTAAGTGCCAGCTCACTACACAGGCATCATTAACCCTCCACATACCCAGGCAGGTATTACTGGTAACATACCTACGTAGTTATAGGCTTCCTACCAACTACAACCAACTTAATCTTCATCATACCTGATTATTAAAGCTGTGGGGTCTTCATTGATGTAGTTGTGGTTAACTATCTTACGAGCTTGCTGTGCATAGCGAAGAGTTGACAGTGTTTCTTCCACATGAATATTACATGGAGAGACAGTAGCAATCATGGCAGTTCTTGAGTTACCACCTAGAGATTCCTGAAAAATAATTATCATAAGAGTAAATGTGAATAAGAGCAAGGTTATTAGGTACAGTAGGGTTGAGGGTCAAGTCAATTGGGAGGTGACTTTGAATGGAGAAAAACTGGAGGAAGTGAAGTGTTTTAGATATCTGGGAGTGGATCTGGCAGCGGATGGAACCATGGAAGCGGAAGTGGATCATAGGGTGGGGGAGGGGGCGAAAATTCTGGGAGCCTTGAAGAATGTGTGGAAGTCGAGAACATTATCTCGGAAAGCAAAAATGGGTATGTTTGAAGGAATAGTGGTTCCAACCATGTTGTATGGTTGCGAGGCGTGGGCTATGGATAGAGTTGTGCGCAGGAGGATGGATGTGCTGGAAATGAGATGTTTGAGGACAATGTGTGGTGTGAGGTGGTTTGATCGAGTAAGTAACGAAAGGGTAAGAGAGATGTGTGGAAATAAAAAGAGCGTGGTTGAGAGAGCAGAAGAGGGTGTTTCGAAATGGTTTGGGCACATGGAGAGAATGAGTGAGGAAAGATTGACCAAGAGGATATATGTGTCGGAGGTGGAGGGAACGAGGAGAAGAGGGAGACCAAATTGGAGGTGGAAAGATGGAGTGAAAAAGATTTTGTGTGATCGGGGCCTGAACATGCAGGAGGGTGAAAGGAGGGCAAGGAATAGAGTGAATGGGAGCGATGTGGTATACCGGGGTTGACGTGCTGTCAGTGGATTGAATCAAGGCATGTGAAGCGTCTGGGGTAAATCATGGAAAGCTGTGTAGGTATGTATATTTGCGTGTGTGGACGTATGTATATACATGTGTATGGGGGTGGGTTGGGCCATTTCTTTCGTCTGTTTCCTTGCGCTACCTCGCAAACGCGGGAGACAGCGGCAAAAAAAAAAAAAAAAAAAAAGATATATATGGTATACATATGGCATATATCCCTGGGATAGGAGAGAAATAATACTTCCCATTTATTCCCTGCACATCATAGTAGACAACTAAAAGGGGAGGGAGTGGGGGCTGAAATTCCTCTCCTCCCGTTTTTAATTTTTCAAAAAACGGAACAGAGAAGGGGGCCAAGGGAGGATATTCCCTCTAAGGCTCAGTCCTCTGTTCTTAACACTACCTCGCTAGTGTGGGAAATGGCGAATATGTATGAAAAAAATGGTATATATGGTATTGCTGCTGATTTCTCATGAAAAAGGGTGACTGTGTTGTTGATTGGTTAGTTATGATTTAAACTGTATGTATGGATCATAGAAAGGTGCCTAAGGATTGACAGAATGCATGTATAATACCACCGCTTAAAGGCATGTGGGAAAAAGGTGAGTGTTCAAACTACAAAGGTATGTTTGTTGAAGGTACTTAGTAAGCTGTATGGGATAGCGGTGATTGAGAGGGTGAAGGCATGTATAGAGCATCAGGTTAAGGAGGAACACAGTGGTTTCAAGTGACAGAGGATGTGGGGATAATATGTTTGCTTTGAAGAATGTGTGTGAGCAGTACTTAGAAAAAAAGGATTTGTATGTGTCATTCATGTTTCTGGAAAAGCACATGTAAAGGGTGAGGGAGATGCCTTTTGGAAGGTCTTATGGATATATGGTGGAAGATGAATGGTACTGGAAGCTGTGACAAGTTTTAAAGCAAGTAAGAATGTATATGGGTAGGATGAGAGGAGAAAGAGTGGTTTCATGTATAGGTTGGTCTCTGGCAGGGTTGTGTTATGATACTATGGCTGTTTAATTTGTTTATGGATGGGGTGATGAGGGAAGTAAAAGCAGGGATCTTGGGGAGAAGGGAAGGGTATACAGTCAGCAGGGGGTAAGGGGAGCCTGAGAAGTGAGTCACTTTTTGCTTGCTGAAGACAAAGCACTGAGGACAGATTCAAGTGAGAAACTGCAGGATGACTGTGGAAGTGTGTGTGAAAGGAGGAAATTGAAAGTGAATGCAAGGTGATTAAGTTTAGCAGGGCAGAGGAACATGTTGGATGGTGTGTGTGTTGGAATGAAGAAAATTTGAAAGTAAAATGAGGTGTTAGATAAACAGAAGTGGACATGGCAGCAAGTGGAACCATGGAGGTGGAAGTGAGTCATGTGCTGGGTTAGTGGGTCTGAAGGTTCTGAAGCATTGAAGAATAAGTGAAAAGAAAGGTCATTATCTGGGAGGGCGTAATGGGTATATAGAAGTCCTAACAAAATATTGTATGGATGGAAGGCATGGTCTACAAGTCAAGACGTGTAGAGGAGGGTGGATGCATTGGAAATGAAAAGTTTGAGGATATTATGGGGTGCAAGGGGATTTGATTGAGAAAGTAATAAAAGGGTAAGAGAGAGACTTGGTAATAGGAAGAGTGCGGTGGAAAAATTTGTAGAGTGTGCTGAAATGGTCAGGGCATACAGAAAAAATCAGTGAGGAAAGGTTGACAAATTAGATATGCATTTCACTAGAAGGGACATACCAACCTGAAGATGGAAGGATGCAGTGAAAAAGATTTAAAGTAACTGGTAACTAAACAAGCTGAGGGGCGCATAGAGCACAGTGAAATGGAGCAATGTGGTATACGATGTGCTGTCAATGGACTGAACCAGGGGATGTAAAGTGGCCAGGGGAAACCATGGAAAGGCCTGCGGGCAGTTGTGGAAAGGGCTGTGGTTTTGGTGCATTACACATAAAAGCTAAAGAATGGATGTGACTGAATGTGGCCCTTTTTTCATCTGTTCCTGGCACTACCTTGCTAACGTGGGAATGGCATTCATGTATAAAAGAAAAATATATGGTATACTGCAAGCAAACGAAGAGTGAAGGGTGACCTGATCACAACCTTTTTGTTTTCAAAACAGGTCAATGATGTGGATAGTGAAAAGTTCTTTGTTCTTTGAGAGATGTAAAAACAGAGCAACCAAACGACTTGACATTAAGCAAGAAACTTGTAATAAAATATATAAAAAAGTACTTTTTGAATATATGAGTGGTGGATGCATGGAACAGAATATTCAACTGAGTACAAGGTTGATGCAGACTGCATAAATAAATTTAAGAAGTTGTATGATGGTGCAGAATGTGCAAGAGATGGGGTCCCCACGAATGTAAAACTTCTTATCCATACTGCACAAAAAAGTAATTACAAGGTATAAGGGAGCAAGGGATGAGTATACCAGGATTAGAAAGATGGAACAAAAAAAAAGCTGAGGAGAATATTGTGGAAAAGGCAAAAAGAAAAAAAGAAAAAATTCCACAAATTCATTGGGAGTCAGTTGTCAGTTACAGACCAGCTAATCAAGCTGAGTGATGCAAAGAGAAGAGAATTGTATACAATGATATGAAGGTGTGTGAGCAAATAATTTTTTATTCTATTCTATTCTACTTTATCGCTGTCTCCTTCATTAGCGAGGTAGCGCAAGGAAACAGGCAAAAGAATGGCCCAACCCACCTAAATACAAATGTACATACATACACGTCCACACACGCACATATACATACCTATACATCTCAACGTATACATACATATACACTCTCAGACATATACATATATACACATGTACATAATTCATACTGTCTGCCCTTATTCATCGCCGTCGCCACCCCGCCACACATAAAATGACAGCCCCCTCCCCTTGCAGGTGCGCGAGGTAGCGCTAGGAAAAGACAACAAAGGCCACATTCATTCACACTCAGTCTCTAGCTGTCATGTATAATGCACTGAAACCACAGCTCCCTTTCCACTTCCAGGCCCCACAAAACTTTCCATGGTTTACCCCAGACACTTCACATGCCCGGGTTCAATCCATTGACAGCACGTCAACTCCGGTATACCAAATCGTTCCAATTCACTCTATTCATTGCACGCCTTTCACCCTCCTGCATGTTCAGGCCCCAATCACTCAAAATCTTTTTCACTTCCATCTTTCCGCCTCCAATTTGGTCTCCCACTTCTCCTCGTTCCCTCCACCTCTGATACACATATCCTCTTGGTCAATCTTTCCTCACTCATTCTCTCAATGTGACTAAACCATTTCAAAACACCCTTTCCTGCTCTCTCAACCACACTCTTTTTATTACCACACATCTCTCTTACCCTTTCATTACTTACTCGATCAAACCACCTCACACCACATATTGTCCTCAAACATCTCATTTCCAGCACATCCACCCTACTCCACACAACTCTATCTAGAGCCCACGCCTCGAAACCATATAACATTTTTGCTTTCCAAGACAACATTCTCGACTTCCACACATTTTTCAACGCTCCCAGAACTTTCGCCCCCTCCCCCACCCCATGATTCACTTCCGCTTCCATGGTTTCATCTGCTGCCAAATCCACTCCCAGATATCTAAAACCCGCGTGGAGTGCTCATCCTCCTCGAAGGCTGTGGATGTAACCAAGAAAAAAGGAGAGATAGGTAGTATGTTTGAGGAAAGGAACCTGGATGTTTTGGCTTTGAGTGGAACCAAGATGAGAAAAAAGGAGAGATAGGTAGTATGTTTGAGGAAAGGAACCTGGATGTTTTCACTCTGAGTAGAATGAAGCTCAAGGGTAAAGGGGAAGAGTGGTTTGGGAATGTCTTGGGAGTAAAGTCAGGGGTTAGTGAGAGGACAAGAGCAAGGGAAGGAGTAGCAGTACTCCTGAAACAGTAGTGGGAGCATGCGATAGAGTGTAAGAAAGTAAACTCTAGATTGATATGGGTAAAACTGAAAGTGGATGGAGAGAGATGGGTGATTACTGGTGCATATGCACCTTGGCATGAGAAGAAAGATCATGAGAGGCAAGTGTTCTGGGAGCAGCTGAGTGAGTGTGTTAGTAGTTTTGATGCACGAGACCGGATTATAGTGATGGGTGATTTGAATGCAAAGGTGAGTAATGTGGCAGTTGAGGGAATAATTGGTGTACATGGGGTGTTCAGTGCTGCAAATGGAAGTGGTGACGAGCTTGCAGATTTATGTGCTGAAAAAGGAACTGGTGACTGGGAATATCTGGTTTAAAAAGAGAGATATACATAAGTATACGTATGTAAGTAGGAGAGATGGCCAGAGAGCGTTAATGGATCATGTGTTAATTGATAGGCGTGTGAAAGAGAGACTTTTGGAAGTTCATGTGCTGAGAGGTGCAACCGGAGGGATGTCTGATCATTATCTTGTGGAGGCGAAGGTGAAGATATGTAGAAGTTTTCAGAAAAGACGAGAGAATGTTGGGGTGAAGAGAGTGGTGAGAGTAAGTGAGCTTGGGAAGGAGACTTGTGTGAGGAAGTACCAGGAGAGACTGAGTACAGAATGGAAAAAGGTGAGAACAAAGGACATAAAGGGCGTGGGGGAGGAATGGGATGTATTTAGGGAAGCAGTGATGGCTTGTGCAAAAGATGCTTGTGGCATGAGAAGCGTGGGAGGTGGGCAGATTAGAAAGGGTAGTGAGTGGTGGGATGAAGAAGTAAGATTATTAGTGAAAGAGAAGAGAGAGGCATTTGGATGATCTCTGCAGGGAAATAGTGCAAATGACTGGGAGATGCATAAAAGAAAGAGGCAGGAGGTCAAGAGAAAGGTGCAAGAGATGAAAAAAAGGGCAAATGAGAGTTGGGGTGAGAGAGTATCATCAAATTTTAGGGAGAATAAAAAGATGTTTTGGAAGGAGGTAAATAAAGTGCGTAAGACAAGAGAACAGATGGACCGTTGGTGGAGGGGGCTAATGGGGAGGTAATAACAAGTAGTGGTGATGAGAAGGATATGGAGCGAGTATTTTGAAGGTTTGTTGAATGTGTTAGATGATAGAGTGGCAAATATAGGGTGTTTTGGTTGAGGTGGCATGCGAAGTCAGAGAGTTAGGGAGAATGATTTGGTAAACAGAGAAGAGGTAGTAAAAGCTTTGTGGAAGATGAAAGCCGGCAAGGCAGTGGGTTTGGATGGTATTGCAGTGGAATTTATCAAAAAGTGGGGTGACTGTGTTGTTGACTGGTTGGTAAGGATATTCAATGTATGTATGACTCATGGTGAGGTGCCTGAGGATTGGCGGGTTGCATGCATAGTGCCACTGTACAAAGGCAAAGGGGATAAAGGCGAGTGCTCAAATTACAAAGGTATAAGTTTGTTGAGTATTCCTAGGAAATTATATGGGAGGGTATTGATTGAGAGGGTGAAGGCATGTAAAGAGCATCAGATTGGGGAAGAGCAGTGTGGTTTCAGAAGTGGTAGAGGATGTGTGGATCAGGTGTTTGCTTTGAAGAATTCATGTGAAAAATACTTAGAAAAGCAAATGGATTTGTATGTAGCATTTCTGGATTTGGAGAAGGCATATGACAGAGTTGATAGAGATGCTCTGTGGAAGGTATCAAGAATATATGGTGTGGGAAGCAAGTTGTTAGAAGCAGTGAAAAGTTTCTATTGAGGATGTAAGGCATGTGCCTGAGTAGGAAGAGAGGAAAGTAATTGGTTCTAAGTGAATGTCAGTTTGCGGCAAGGATGCATGATGTCTCCATGGTTGTTTAAATTTGTTTATGGATGGGGTTGTTAGGGATGTGAATACAAGAGTTTTGGAAAGAGGGGCAAGTATACAGTCTGTTGTAGATGACAGGGCTTGGGAAATGAGTCAGTTGTTCTCTGATGGTACAGCGCTGATTCAGGTGAGAAACTGCAGAAGATGGTGACTGAATTTGGTAAAGTGTGTGAAAGAAGAAAGCTGAGAGTAAATGTCAATAAGAGCAAGGTTATTAGGTTCAGTAGGTTGAATTGACAATTAAACTGGGAGGTGAGTTTCAATGGAGAAAAACTGGAGGAAGTGAAGTGTTTTAGATATCTGGGAGTGGCTTTGGCAGCTGATGGAACCATGGAAGCAGAAGTGAGTTACAGGGTGGGGGAGGGGGCAAAGGTTCTGGAAGCGTTGAAGAATGTGTGGAAGGCGAGAACATTATCTCTGAGAGCAAAAATGGGTATGTTTGAAAGAATAGTGGTTCCAACAATGTTATATGGTTGTGAGGCATGGGCTATAGATAGGTTTCTGCGGAGGAGGGTGGAAGTGTTGGAAATGAGATGTTTGAGGACAATATTGGGTGCGAGATGGTTTGATCGAGTAAGTAATGAAAGGGTGAGAGATGTGTGGTAATAAAAAGAGTGTGATTGAGAAAGCAGAAGATGGTGTATTGAAATGGTTTGGTCACATGGAGAGAATGAGTGAGGAACGACTGACAAAGAGGATATATGTGTCAGAGGTGGAGGGAACGAGAAGTGGGAGACCAAACTGGAGGTGAAAGGATGGAGTGAAAAACACTGTGAGCAATCGGGGCCTGAACATACAGGAGGGTGAAAGGTGCGCAAGGAATAGAGTGAATTGGAACGATGTGGTATACCAGGGTCGATGTGCTGTCAATGGATTGAACCAGGGCATGGTCGATGAGCTGTCAATGGATTGAACCAGGGCAAGTGAAGCATCTGGGGTAAACCATGGAAAGATAGTTGGGGCCTGGATATGGAAAGGGAGCAGTGCTTTCTGTACATTACAAATGACAGCTAGAGACTGAGTGTGAACAAATGTGTCCCTTTTTGTCTGTTCCTAGCAATGCCTTGCTGGAGGGTGGGATACAATTTCATGTGTGGCAGGGTGGCAATGGGAATGGATGAAGGCAGCAAGTATGGATATGTGCATCTGTATATATGTATGTCTCTGTATGTATATGTTTTTTTTTTTTTTTTTTTTTTTGTTAATACTTTGTCGCTGTCTCCCGCGTTTGCGAGGTAGCGCAAGGAAACAGACGAAAGAAATGGCCCAACCCCCCCCATACACACGTATATACATACGTCCACACACGCAAATATACATACCTACACAGCTTTCCATGGTTTACCCCAGACGCTTCACATGTCTTGATACAACCCACTGACAGCACGTCAACCCCAGTATACCACATCGCTCCAATTCACTCTATTCCTTGCCCTCCTTTCACCCTCCTGCATGTTCAGGCCCCGATCACACAAAATCTTTTTCACTCCATCTTTCCACCTCCAATTTGGTCTCCCTCTTCTCCTCGTTCCCTCCACCTCCGACACATATATCCTCTTGGTCAACCTTTCCTCACTCATTCTCTCCATGTGCCCAAACCATTTCAAAACACCCTCTTCTGCTCTCTCAACCACGCTCTTTTTATTTCCACACATCTCTCTTACCCTTACGTTACTTACTCGATCAAACCACCTCACACCACACATTGTCCTCAGACATCTCATTTCCAGCACATCCATCCTCCTGCGCACAACTCTATCCATAGCCCACGCCTCGCAACCATACAACATTGTTGGAACCACTATTCCTTCAAACATACCCAAACATACTTCAAACATATGTATGTATACGTTGAAATGTTTATGTGCGTGTGAGGGCGTTTATGTATATACATGTGTATGCAGGTAGGTAGGGCCATTCCTTGTCTGTTCCCCTGCGCTACCTCGCTAACTCGGAAGATGACAGTTAAGTAAAATAAATAAATAAATAAAAAATACTAAAACATCTATCACTAGAAAGTTGAAAATTATAACTGCTTAGTAAAATGTGCACCCTAAATATCTATTTATTTTTGGAAGCTCAATGCACAACTACATATGTCATATACATATCCTATTCTTTCAAAAAAAATGTCTTACTAATTTACTTACTTGCTTATTTACAGAAAAGTGACACACATAGGCACAACTACACTGCAAAGTAGCTGCATTCATTGGGTTCAGGCTTGCAAAAAAATTTTATGGTTCCTTCCCACAAGATATTTCACTTATTTCAAACAATTTTTAGATATATCATGAGAAATGAAATACCTTATACAAAATGAACATTAATCCTTACCTTTAAGAGATATGTTAGCACTGACTCTCTATATGGAATAAAAGGTCTTCGCCGTCCCTCACTCTCTGCAAGAGCAGTAATCACTTTCCCTAGAGTTAAGAGTGACTTGTTTATACAAACACCCTCCTGTGGAATAATGACAAAATCAATCTCTTTGCTGGCTATCTTTTAGGCCTCTATAAAGTTTTCACACAGGGTACTTACAGTATTCATAAGGCTAACATTGCTTGAAAAAAGTAGTTTACTGTGCAACCAAAGAAAAATGACAGCAAAATATGAGGACACACATGACATTTCTTAGAATTTGGATGTTGTGGAGGAGGAGGACAGATGATGTGGAGGAGGAGGAGGACAATGAAACACCTGACCCACCTCCGTCAACAAGCACAGATACACCAAACTTTACATGTGAATGGCATTAGACTGAGAATGTCAATGATTCAACTCTACCAGATTCAGGTAGCATTCCACAATTCAATGGACACCACATTATTGATGGTTCTGAAGATTTGTTTTGCACAATTCTTTCCTGAATCTATTTTTGAATTCATTGCTAATGAAACTATTAGTACTCTAAATAAAATGATGTCTAGTGAAGGAGGCATTATCATATTCTAACTGCTTGTAGTTATGCTGCGAGTGAAAAATCATCTTAAGTGAACTTTACACCCCGTAGGAGTCCATCCTTTCCCTCCTACTGATTGTAGCACAACCTTGAAGCTGTAGAAAACTGGTTATGAAGTTATGGCAAACTGAAGAATATAAGAAAAAAAACAATTACAAAATTGCTAACTTTGCAGGAATGCATATATCATCAATATAGATAGTGTCTTTATAACTTGGATATCATTACCTAAATTCATTATATTTTGTAGTAATTTTGACCCCTTACTAATTCAGCTATGCCTCTAATTCATATTATTTACAGAAAAACTTTTATTTTCCTAATTTTTTTATTTATTTATTTTTTTTTTTTTTTATACTTTGTTGCTGTCTCCCGCGTTTGCGAGGTAGCGCAAGGAAACAGACGAAAGAAATGGCCCAACCCCCCCCCCATACACATGTACATACACACGTCCACACACGCAAATATACATACCTACACAGCTTTCCGTGGTTTACCCCAGACGCTTCACATGCCTTGATTCAATCCACTGACAGCACGTCAACCCCAGTATACCACATCGCTCCAATTCACTCTATTCCTTGCCCTCCTTTCACCCTCCTGCATGTTCAGGCCCCGATCACACAAAATCTTTTTCACTCCATCTTTCCACCTCCAATTTGGTCTCCCTCTTCTCCTCGTTCCCTCCACCTCCGACACATATATCCTCTTGGTCAATCTTTCCTCACTCATTCTCTCCATGTGCCCAAACCATTTCAAAACACCCTCTTCTGCTCTCTCAACCACGCTCTTTTTATTTCCACACATCTCTCTTACCCTTACGTTACTTACTCGATCAAACCACCTCACACCACACATTGTCCTCAAACATCTCATTTCCAGCACATCCATCCTCCTGCGCACAACTCTATCCATAGCCCACGCCTCGCAACCATACAACATTGTTGGAACCACTATTCCTTCAAACATACCCACTTTTGCTTTCCGAGATAATGTTCTCGACTTCCACACATTCTTCAAGGCTCCCAAAATTTTCGCCCCCTCCCCCACCCTATGATCCACTTCCGCTTCCATGGTTCCATCCGCTGACAGATCCACTCCCAGATATCTAAAACACTTCACTTCCTCCAGTTTTTCTCCATTCAAACTCACCTCCCAATTGACTTGACCCTCAACCCTACTGTACCTAATTACCTTGCTCTTATTCACATTTACTCTTAACTTTCTTCTTTCACACACTTTACCAAACTCGGTCACCAGCTTCTGCAGTTTCTCACATGAATCCGCCACCAGCGCTGTATCATCAGCGAACAACAACTGACTCACTTCCCAATCTCTCTCATCCCCAACAGACTTCATACTTGCCCCTCTTTCCAAGACTCTTGCATTTACCTCCCTAACAACCCCATCCATAAACAAATTAAACAACCATGGAGACATCACACACCCCTGCCGCAAACCTACATTCACTGAGAACCAATCACTTTCCTCTCTTCCTACACGTACACATGCCTTACATCCTCGATAAAAAGTTTTCACTGCTTCTAACAACTTGCCTCCCACACCATATATTCTTAATACCTTCCACAGAGCATCTCTATCAACTCTATCACATGCCTTCTCCAGATCCATAAATGCTACATACAAATCCATTTGCTTTTCTAAGTATTTTTCACATACATTCTTCAAAGCAAACACCTGATCCACACATCCTCTACCACTTCTGAAACCACACTGCTCTTCCCCAATCTGATGCTCTGTACATGCCTTCACCCTCTCAATCAATAGCCTCCCATATAATTTACCAGGAATACTCAACAAACTTATACCTCTGTAATTTGAGCACTCACTCTTATCCCCTTTGCCTTTGTACAATGGCACTATGCACGCATTCCGCCAATCCTCAGGCACCTCACCATGAGTCATACATACATTAAATAACCTTACCAACCAGTCAACAATACAGTCTCCCCCTTTTTTAATAAATTCCACTGCAATACCATCCAAACCTGCTGCCTTGCCGGCTTTCATCTTACGCAAAGCTTTTACTACCTCTTCTCTGTTTACCAAATCATTTTCCCTAACCCTCTCACTTTGCACACCACCTCGACCAAAACACCCTATATCTGCCACTCTGTCATCAGACACATTCAACAAGCCTTCAAAATACTCATTCCATCTCCTTCTCACATCACCACTACTTGTTATCACCTCCCCATTTACGCCCTTCACTGAAGTTCCCATTTGCTCCCTTGTCTTACGCACCCTATTTACCTCCTTCCAGAACATCTTTTTATTCTCCCTAAAATTTACTGATAGTCTCTCACCCCAACTCTCATTTGCCCTTTTTTTCACCTCTTGCACCTTTCTCTTGACCTCCTGTCTCTTTCTTTTATACTTCTCCCACTCAATTCCATTTTTTCCCTGCAAAAATCGTCCAAATGCCTCTCTCTTCTCTTTCACTAATACTCTTACTTCTTCATCCCACCACTCACTACCCTTTCTAAACAGCCCACCTCCCACTCTTCTCATGCCACAAGCATCTTTTGCGCAATCCATCACTGATTCCCTAAATACATCCCATTCCTCCCCCACTCCCCTTACTTCCATTGTTCTCACCTTTTTCCATTCTGTACACAATTTTTTTATTTAAATCATGATTTTTTTCATTGTCTAACATGGTTCTCAAGGAAAATGAATGTCAAACAGATAAGACATCTTTCAATTTTGAAAAAATAAGAAATAAAGACATATCCATAATTCTGGCCTTTCAGTGAACAAATGACACTTTTCAAGAACCAGCCTGAAAATTAATTGTTAATGAAAGGGGTAGGAAGCATGTGGGAGAAACAGTCAGTGCTTTTTAGGACAAAAATGTGACTGTCTATTGGTACAAAAGTCCCTACAGTGTTGTATATACATAAGTCTTGGGCCTTGAAAACAGAAGAAAGGTAGAGTATGGCCATGGGGGATATAAAGTGTCTGAGGATGATAAATGGTTTAAAGAGGAATGTCTGAGGATGATAAATGGTTTAAGGAGGGATGATCATGTACAAAATGACAAAGAGTAGCACTGTGGTAAGTGCAAGCTGATTAAGGCAATCAAGCATGGTGTGCTAAAATGATGCTGACAAATAGAGAGGTGAAAAAGACTAAGAAAATCTCTTATCAGAAGTGGAGGGAGGAAGGAGAAGGGAAGCCAAGGAGATGAAAGAACAGAGTGAAAGAAGCTTTGAGGAGCTGCAGCATACAAATTCAGAAGGGTGAGAGAAGTGCTAAGGATATGATAAAATTTGATAAATGTATATTAGTGAATGACATGCACCCAATAAACTGAAATGATGTATATGAAGGAATCAAAAAGTATGGAATGATCTGAGGGGCTTGTCTATGGACAATATGCACTGCTTTCACTACATTATTCATGACATCTAGACATCAGGTGTGGAAATGAGATAATTTTTCATTTGTTCCTGGTAATACCCTGCTCTCTTTTCCTTTCTTTCATAATTTTCACCATTTCTTGCTTTAGTGAGATAGCACCAGGTACAGATGATGAAAGGCCTCATCTACTCACCTACATTCTCCAGCCGTCATGTGTACTGCACCAAAACCACAGCCCTCTATCTACAACCAGGCAACAGAGACCTTTCCATGGCTTCCCCCATCTGCTTCACATGCCCTGGACCAGTCCTACTGACAGCATGTCGTTCCCCTACGTACCAAACTGCTCCAATTCACTCTATTCTGTATATGCTTTTCACCCACCTGCATGTTTAGGGTCCAAGCATTTAAAATCTATCTTGCTCCATCCTTCCACCTCCAATTTGATCTCTCATCCTCTTGTACCCTCCATCTATGCTATACATACCCTCTTTGTCAACCTCACCTCACTCACTAATTTTCAGCACACCCTCTTCAGCTCTCTCCACCACACTCATCCTTTTACCACACCTCTCTGCTCCTCTTTTTTTACTTCCTTGATCAAATCACCTCACACTACATATTGTACTCAAACATTTCATTACCAACACATCTACACTACTCAACACATTATCGTCCATTGCCCATGCCTTGCACCCATACATCATTGGGACTATTATACCTCTAAACACCAATTTTCATCCTCCCAGACAATGACCTTTCTTTCCAAACATTCTTCAATGCTTCTAGAACCTTTACACCCTCATCAATCATGAGACTCACTTCTGCTTCTGTGGTTCCATTTGCTACTATGTCCATCCTCAGGTATCAAAAACACTTAAGATCCTCCAAATTTTCTCCATTCAAAAACTTGTACCTCAACTAACCAGTTCCTCTTCCCTGCTAAACCTCATCTTACATTTGTTCACATTTACCGAACTTCTACCTTTCATACCCTCTTCCAAACTCGGATACAAATTTTCTGCACTCAGATCTGCCACCAGTGCTGAGTCATCAACAAACAACATCTGACTCTTTTCCAAGGGACCCCACACCCCTACAGACTGCACACTTTACCCTCTATCGAAGAATCTTGCATTTACCTCCCTCACCATTCCATCCATAAACAAATGTAACAGCCATGGACATTATACATCCCTACCACAAACCAACCTTCACCTGGATCCACTTACTCTCCCCTCTTCCCACTCACACACAAAACTTTAAAATCTAAATAAAAACTTCTCACTGCTTCTAGTAGCTATCCTTCCACACCATACATCTGAAAGACCTTCCACAAGGCATCTTTATGAACCCTATCATATGCCTTCTCCAGATCCATAAATGTCATATACAAATCCTTCTGTTGCTCTAAGTATTTCTGACATACATTCTTCAAAGTACGCAACTGATACACACATCCTCTACCACTCCTGTTCCTCCCCAGTCTGATGCTCTATACATGCCTTCATCCTCTCAGCCACCACTCTTCCATACAACTTACCAGGTACACTCAACAAACATACTTCTATGTTGAAAAATCCTAACTTACCAGTCAACAATACAATCACCCCACTTTATCACAAAATTTAACCAAAATACCATCCACTCCAGCTACCGCCACATTTCATCTTACACAAGGCTTTCAAAAAACCTCTTTCCATGACTCTCTGACTTTGAATACCACCCAACCTAAACACACTCAACAGTCCTTCAAAATACCTACTCAATCATCTCTCTACCTGCTACAACTTCCCCACTTTCCCCCTTCACCAATTCCCATTTTTTCCTCTTGTTTTTCTCATAATCAATTCCCTTTCAAAACATCTTAGTCTCCCTGAAGTTTACCAATACTAGTTCACCCTACAGCTCATTTGCCCTCTTTTTCAACCTCTGAATCTTCCTCCTGATCTCCTGCTGCTTTCTCATGAACACCTCCTTATCGTTTACACTCCTTCCCTGCAAGAAATACCTGTCACTGTTGACTTTACTTCATCATCCCTCCACTCACTACCCTTCTTCACCTACCTACTTCCCACCTTCCAAAAGCCACATGTATCTCACATATGCCAGCACTGCTTCCCTAATTACCTCCCTTTCCACACCCACTCCCCTTGGTTCATTAACTCTCAACTTTCGCCACTGTAAACTCAATCTTTTCTAATATTCTTTCACTCATCCCTTCCAAGCTCATTCTCATAACCCTCTTCTCAGCCATGTCGTTTCCACTTTACTAAAAACCTCTAATCTCCATCCTCACCTCCAACAGGTAATGATCAGACATCCCACCAGCTGTTCATATTACCACATTCACATCCAACAATCTCTTGTTTGCATGCCTTTCAGTTAGAATACAGTCCAATAATGCTCACTTTCCTGATCACATATGTGTATACTTGTGTGTGTCCCTCTTTTTAAACCAGGTATTCCCTATCACCAGCTATTTTTCAGCACACAATGCCACAAGCTGTTCACCATTTCCAATTACCTTTCTGAATATCCTATGCCCCCAAATCATATCCTCAACTGCCACATTACTCACTTTTGCATTTAAATCACCCATCTCTACTAACTAGTATCTAGCATCAAGTGCTTACACACTCACTCAGCTGCTCCGAAAACTCATACCTCTCATCATCTTTGTTCATATGGTCAGATGCATAAGCACAAATAATCAACCACCTCTAACAATCCATTTTCATTTTTACCCATGTCATTCTACAGCACACATCCCTAAACTCTTTCACGCTCCCACAACTCCTGCCTCAGCAGCAGTGCTACCCCTTCCTTAGTTTTGCCCTCATACCAACCCCTAACTTTACACCTATGATATTTCCATATGATTCTTCCTCTTTACCACTGACCTTTGTTTCACGCAGAGCCAGAACATTCAGGTTCTTTTCCTCAAACACATACTATCTACTTCTCCTTTCTTCTCATCTTGGTCACATCCACACACATTCAGGGACCCCATGTGAAGCCTTCAAGGAGGATGAGCACTGCTAGTTTGGCTCCTCTTCCATTTTCATCTCCAGCCCTACACTCCTATTCTTTTAACCCATATAAATCTGAAAAAATTCCTTTAGCAGCTGATGGCAAGTTGCTTACATCAAAGGCCACTTTCATCTTTCCATGGAACAAATATTGCAGCAGTGAGGTTCCAAGCTCTCAAGGCAGTAAATAACAGTGATACCCTATTCCAAGGGGAAGATGTTATCCTGCTACCTTGACAAACCAAAATCTATTAATGCTGAAGTTATCTTCAAAAATGGGAAAAATTACTCTTAACTACAGCAGGATGTCAAAAACTTAATGTACTTCTTAAATATGGTGATGTACTACTACCTACCATTCATATAAAATATAAAAAAAATGGAGCAGTTAACATACCTTCAGTCTGTCTCCCTGTGACTGAGCTGCTGCTACACGTTCACTTCCAGCCAGGTCCACAAGGTTAATAATGCTCACCTTGCTACTCTCCAGCTGCTCACCCTCAACATCCTCTATCTGCAAACAAACAGGATTAAAGTATCCCAAATAATGGCAAATTAAATGAAATATTTTAATTCTGCAAAAACTGTTGGTTTTGAAGAATGAAAATTCCTTTTTTTACCAAAGGACTATGAGCATTTGGGAGAGCTCTCATTGGCAAAGGGGTTAAATTCCAGTACATAACGAAATAGTAAGAGAGATGAGAGTTTTGTCAAAAAGAATGTGGTGGAGGAAGCAGAAGAGGGGGTGCTGAAATAGTCTGAACATATGGAGAGAATGAGAGAGGAAAGACTGACAAAGAGGATATATGTATCATAAGTGACAGGGAACAAGAAGAAAACGTGGACCAAATTGAAGACAAAAGGATGGAATGGAAAAAATTTTGAGCGATTGGGGCCTAACCACATAGGAAGGTGAAAAGCATGCACTGGATAGTGAGAATTGGAATGATGTGATATACTGGGGTTGACGGGCTGTCTGTGTACTAAATCAGGGAATGTGAAGCATACAAAGCAAACTATGGAAAGGTCTGGGAGGTTGGATGGGAAAAAGCAGCTCTAGTTTCAGTGCATTACACGACAGCAAGAGAATGGATGGGAGTAGATGTGGCCCTTCTCAGTCTGTCCCTGGCACTAACGTGCTAACTTGGGAATGGCAAGCAAGTATGAAAGAGGATAGCACCAGTAAAAAGGACAAAAAAGCCCACATTCGTTCACACTCAGTCTCTAGTTGTCATGTGCAATGCACTGAAATCACCTCAGCTCCCCATCCAGGCCCCACAGACCTTTCCATGGTATAAACCAGATGTTTCACATGTCTTGGTTCAGTCCACTGACAGCAAGTCGACCCCTGTATACCACATCATTCCAATTCACTCTATTCCTTGCATGCCTCTCACCCTCCTGTATGTTCTGGCCCTAATGCTCAAAATCTTTTTCATTCCATCCTTCCACCTCCAATTGGTCTCCTGCTTCTCCTTGTTCCCTCCATCTCTGATACATATATCCTCTTTCACAACCTTTCCTCACTCATTTTCTCCTTAAGTCCAAACTATTTCAACATCCTCTTCTGCTCTCTCAACCACTCTTTTTATTACCACACATCTCTATTCCCCTTTCATTACTTAGTCAATCAAACCACCTAACACCACATATTATCCTCAAACATTTCATTTCCAACACATCCACCCTCCTCCATACAACCCTATCTATAGCCCATGCCTCGCAACCATATAGCATTGTTGGAACTACTATTCCTTCAAACATATCCATTTTGGCTCTCTGAGATAATGTTGTCTCTTTCCACACATTCTTCATTGCTCCCAGAATCTTCACCCCCTCCCCAACCCTGTGACTCGCTTCCACTTCCATGGTTCTAATCACAGCTAAGTCCACTCCTAAGTATCTATAAAATGTCACTTCCTCAAATCTTTCTCCATTCAAACTTACATCCCAACTAACTTGTTCCTCAACTCTGCTGAACCTAATAACTTTGCTCTTATTCACATTTACTCTCAACTTTCTCCTTTCACACATTTTTCCAAACTCAGTCACCAACTTCTGCAGTTTCTCACTTGAATCAGCCACCAGTGCTACAGCATTGGTAAACAACAACTGACTCACTTCACAGGCCCTCTCATCCCCAACAGACTGCATATTTGCCCCTCTCTCCAAAACTCTTGAATTCACCTCCCTAACCACCCCATCCATAAACAAGTTAAATAACCATTGGGGCCATCACCCATCCCTGCCACAGACCAACCTTCACTGGGAACCAATTACTCTCCTCTTCCTACTCATACACATGCCTTACATCCTTGATGAAAACTTCTTTGCTTCTAGCAGTTTACCTCCAACACTGTATAGTCTTAAGACCTTCCACAAAGTATCTCTATCCACCCTGTCATATGCCTCCTCCAGATCCATCTGTTTCTCTAAGTATTTCTCACGCACATTCCTCAAAGCAAGCACCTGATTCACACATCCTCTACCACTTCAGAAACCACACTGCTCCTCCTCAGTCTCATGCTCTGCCATACAATTTCCCAGGAATACTCAATAGACTTATGCCTCTGCAGTTTGAAGACTCACCTCTAACCCCTTTGTCTCTGTACAACGGCACTATACATGCATTCTGCCAATCCTCAGACACTTCACCATGATCCATACATACGATGAATATTCTTACCAACCAATCAACAACACAGTCACCCCCTTTCTTAATAAATTCAACTGCAATACTATCTAAACCTGCCACCATCCCAGACTTCATCTTCTGGGCTTTCATCACCTCTTCTCTCTTCACCAAACCACTCTCTCTGACTCTCTCACTTCACACCCTACCCAATCTAAACACACTACATTTGCCACTCTATCATCAAAAACATTCAACAAACCTTCAAAATACTCAATCCATCTCCTCCTCACTTCATAACTACTCGTTATCACTTTCCTCTTGCCCCTTCACCTATGTTCCCGTTTGTTTTCTTGTCTTATGCACGTTATTTACCTCCTTCCAAAACATCTTTTTATTCTCCATAAAGTTTAATGATACTCTCTCACCTCAACTCACATTTGCCCTCTTTTTCAACTCTTGCACCTTCCTCTGACCTCCTGCCACTTTCTCTTATACATCTGGTCATTTGCAAATGTTCCTTGCAAGTATCGTCGAAACGCCTCTCTTTTCTCTATCACCAACAGCTTTACTTCTTCATCCCACCACTCACTACTCTTTCTAATCTGCCCACTTTTCTCTTGCCACATGCCATCACTGCTTACCTAATTCCTTCCCATTCTTCATCCACTCCCATCAAATCATTTGCTCTCACCTTTTGCCATTCTTCACTCAATCTGTCCTGGTACTTCCTCACACAAGACTCCTTTCCAAGCTCACTTACTCTCACCACTCTCTTCTCCCCAACATTCTCTCTTTTTTGAAAACCTCTTCAAATGTTCACCTTCACCTCCACAAAACTATGGTCAGACATCCCACTAGCTGCCCCTTTCAGCACATTAATATCCAAAAGTCTCCCTTTTATACACCTATCAATCAACATGAAATCTAATAATGCCCTTTGACTATCTCTCCTACTCGCATACATATACTTGTGTAAATCTTTTTTACACCATCCATGGGGATAGGGTAGAATGAATACTGCCCAATGTATTATCTGCGTATTGTAGAAGGCAACTAAAAGGGGTGTGAGCAGGGGGCTGGAAAACCTAACCTCCTATTTTACTCTCTGAAAAGAAGTGAGAATTCCTCCCTCTCAGACCCACTCATCTGCTTTCAATGCTAATTCGATAATGTAGGAAATGAAGAATGTGTAGAGAAAAAAATTCTATATCTGTAAAAGGGGTGGGAGTAGGGGGCTGAAAACCCTCCCCTTCTTGTATTTCAATTCCTAAAAGAGGAAACAGAAGAAAGAGTCAAGCGGGGAGTGCTCATCCTCCTCAGAGGCACAGACTGGGGTGTCTGAATGTGTGTGGATGTAATCAAAATGAGAAGAGGGGAGAGGTAGGTAGTTTGTTTAAGGAAAGAAACCTGGATGCCTCAGCTCTGAGTGAAACAAAGCTCAAGGGTAAACGGGGAGAATGGTTTGGAAATGTCTTAGGAGTAAAGGCTGGGGCTGGTGAGAGAACAAAAGCTAAGGAAAGAGTAGCACTATTCCTGAAGCAGTTGTGGAAGTGTGATGTGGGGAAAACTGAAAGTGGACAGTGAGAGACAGTGATCATTGGTGCTTACGTATCTGGTCATGAGAAGACAGATCATGAGAGGCAAGTGTTTTGGGAGCAGTTACATGACTGTGTCAACAGTTTTGGTGCACAAGACCAGGTATTAGTGATGGATAATTTAAATATGAAGGTAAGTAATTTGGCAGTTGAGGGCATAATTGGTGTGCATGGGGTATTTAGTGTTATGAATGAAAATGGTGAAGAGCTTGTGGAATTATGTGATGAAAAAAGACTGATGATTGGGAATACCTGGTCTAAAAAGAAAGATATATACAAGTATACATATGTGAGTAGGACAGATGGTCAACGGGCATTATTACATCATGTATCAATTGGCAGGCAAGTAAAAGAGATACTTCTGGATGTAAATATGCAGAGGGGGGACAGCTGCTGGGATGTTTGATCACTATCCTGCAGAGGTGAGGGTAAAGATTTTTAAAGGTTTATGAAAAAGAGGAGACAATGTCAGGGAGAAGAGAGTGGAGAGAGTAAGCAAGCTTGGAAGAGAGATTTGTGTGACATACTATCAGGACAGATCAAGTGCAGATTGGCAAAAAGGATAGCAAATGAAATGAGGCAAGTGGGTGAGGAATGGGAGGTATTTAGGGAAGCAGTGATGGCACAAGCAAGAGATGCATGTGGCACACGAAAGGTGGTAGGTGGACATATCAAAATGGGTAGCGAGAGGTGGAATGAAGAAGTAAAGTTGCTAGTGAAAGAGAGAAGAGAGGTGCTTGGACAGTCCTTTCAAGGAAGGAATGCAAATGATTTGGAGATGTATCAGAGAAAGCAGCAAGAGGTCAAGAGGAAGGTGTATGGGTTGAAAAAGAGGGCAAATGAGACCTGGATGAGAGTATCATCAAACATTTGAGAGAATAAAAAGACACTTTTGGAAGGAGGTAAAAAGGTGTGAAATTTAAGACAACAAATGGGGACATTGGTGAAGGGAGCAAATGGGGAAATAATAACAGATTGTGATGAATCGAGTACTTTGGAGGATTGTTAAACATGTTTGGTGATAAGAGTGGCGAATGTAGGGTGTTTAGGTTGGGGTGATATGCAAAGTTAAGAGAGTCAGGGAGAGTAGTTTGATGCAAAGTGAAGAGGTGGTGAAAGCCTTGCAGAATATGAAATCCAGCAAGGTGGTGGGATTGGATGATACTACAGTTGAATTTATTAAGAAAGGGGGTGACTGTGTTGTTGATTGGTTGGGAAGGATATTCAATGCATGTATGAATTATGGTTAAGTGCCTAAGGATCAGCAGATTGCATGTCTGGGGCCACTGCACAAAGGCAAAGGGAAGTGTTCAAACTTAAGAGGCATAAGTTTGTTGAGTATTTCTGGAAAATGTCATGAGGGTATCGACTGAAAGTGTGAAGGCATGTACAGAGCATCAGACTGGAAAGGAGCAGTGTGGTTTCGGAAGTGGTAGATGTGTGTTTCAGGTGTTTACTTTGAAGAATATATGTGAGAAATACTTAGAAAAACAGATAAGACTGTATGTAGCATGTATGGATCTGGAGAAGACATATGATAGGGTTGATAGAGATACTCTGTAGAAGATCTTAGGAATATATGGTGTGGGAGGTAAGCTGCTAGAAGCAGAAAAGTTTTTATCAAGGGTGTAAGGCATCTGTATGAGTAAGAAGCAAGGAGAGTTATTGGTTCTCAGTGAAGGTGGGTCTGCAGCATGGGTGTGTGATGACCCCATGAATGTTTAATTTGTTTATGGATTGGGTGGTTAAGGAGGTAAAAACAAGAGTTTTGGAGAGAGGGGCTAGTATGTAGTCTATTGGAGATGAGAGAGCCTGGGAAGCAAGTCAATTATTGTTCACCATTGACACAGCACTGGTGGCTGATTCGAGTGAAACTGCAAAAGTTGGTGACTGGACCTGGAAAGTGTGTGAAAAGTTGAGAGTAAATGTGAATAAGAGCAAGGTTATCAGGTTCAGCAGGGTTGAGGGAGAAGCTAGTTGGGATGTAAGTAATAAAGAGTGTGGTTGAGAGAGCAAAAAAGGGTGCACTGAAATGGTTTGGACATATGGAAAGAATGAGTGAGGAAAGGTTGAGAAAGAAGATATACATGTCAGAGGTGGAGGGAACAAGATGCGGGAGACCAAATCAGTGGTGGAAGGAAGGAGTAAAAAAGATTTTGAGCGATAGGGGCTTGAACATACAGGAGGGTGTGAGGCGTAAAAGGAATAGAGTGAAGTGGAATGGTGTGGTACACCAAGGTTGATGTGCTGTCAATGGACAGAACCAGGGCATGTGAAACGTCTGGGGTAAACCATGGAAAGGACTGTGGATCTGAATGTGGATAGGGAGTTGTGGTCTTGGTGCATTACACATGACAGCTAGAGACTGAGTGTGAATGAATGTGGGCTTTTTTGTCTGTTTTCCTGGTGCTACCTCATTCAAGCAGGGGGTAACAATGCTGTTTCCTGTGGGAAGGGGTAGTATAAGGAATGGAAGAAGGCAAGCAAGTATGAATATCCACATATGTGTATATATGTAAATGTCTGTATATGTACATGTATGTGTATGTATGTATATGTACATGTATGGACACTTAAGTGTATATATATATATATATGGCAGTTGGGCCATTTCTTTCGTCTGTTTCCTTGCGCTACCTCGCAAACGCGGGAGACAGCGACAAATCAAAATAAAAAATATACAATAAATATATATATATATATATTTTCTTTTTCTTCTTTCAAACTATTTGCCATTTCCCGCATTAGCGAGGTAGCGTTAAGAACAGAGGACTGGGCCTTTGAGGGACTACCCTCACCTGGCCCAATTCTCTGTTCCTTCTTTTGGAAAGTTAAAAAAAAAAACGAGAGGGGAGGATTTCCAGCCCTCCGCTCCCTCCCCTTTTAGTCGCCTTCTACGACACGCAGGGAATACGTGGGAAGTATTCTTGCTCCCCTATCCCCAGGGATAAATGACAAAGATATATATACACAAAGCAAAATTGGCGTCACCCACCAATAGCAATCCAATGGCTCTTCATCAATCATCATCCCACAAAACTCTCCCTCTTACCAATCCCCTTCATCTCAAAGTATCATATACAATTCATCCTTAAAAAAGAATGTTTCATACCCAAACATTAACCAAATCACAGCTTTCCACAAAAAACTACATACATCCTACTTAATATTGTCATACCTAAAACCCATGCTTTGTAAAGATATGTGTCCTTGTTAACTTTTGAAATCAATATATGCAGAGTGCTCAGGTCTAAAGTTCCACAGTGCCCAATAAATACTCTGGTCCAAATATGGGTTTAACATCCTGTTCTTATACTGAAATATCCAGCGGCTTAATGCTTACCATGTTTCTCAGTACTCTAAAGAAGTTCCTCTAAAACTTGAAAAAATGCATTATGAAACTTCAAAGTAGATGACTACTCACTACATAGGGGTTCAAAGGACATTATCATTTCAAAGTATATTCCTGAATCACTTTTTACAAATCACAAAATACTAACTAGACAAAGTTAAACAAAACATAAATTTGCATATTTTTATTACTTTTTTGAGTTGATACAAAACTTTTGTCATCATTCTCCATTCCTGTATATATATATATATATATATATATATATATATATATATATATATATATATATATATATATATATATTTTTTTTTTTTTTTATACTTTGTCGCTGTCTCCCGCGTTTGCGAGGTAGCGCAAGGAAACAGACGAAAGAAATGGCCCAACCCCCCCCCATACACATGTACATAGACACGTCCACACACGCAAATATACATACCTACACAGCTTTCCATGGTTTACCCCAGACGCTTCACATGCCTTGATTCAATCCACTGAAAGCACGTCAACCCCTGTATACCACATCGCTCCAATTCACTCTATTCCTTGCCCTCCTTTCACCCTCCTGCATGTTCAGGCCCCGATCACACAAAATCTTTTTCACTCCATCTTTCCACCTCCAATTTGGTCTCCCTCTTCTCCTCGTTCCCTCCACCTCCGACACATATATCCTCTTGGTCAATCTTTCCTCACTCATTCTCTCCATGTGCCCAAACCATTTCAAAACACCCTCTTCTGCTCTCTCAACCACGCTCTTTTTATTTCCACACATCTCTCTTACCCTTACGTTACTTACTCGATCAAACCACCTCACACCACACATTGTCCTCAGACATCTCATTTCCAGCACATCCATCCTCCTGCGCACAACTCTATCCATAGCCCACGCCTCGCAACCATACAACATTGTTGGAACCACTATTCCTTCAAACATACCCATTTTTGCTTTCCGAGATAATGTTCTCGACTTCCACACATTCTTCAAGGCTCCCAGGATTTTCGCCCCCTCCCCCACCCTATGATCCACTTCCGCTTCCATGGTTCCATCCGCTGCCAGATCCACTCCCAGATATCTAAAACACTTTACTTCCTCCAGTTTTTCTCCATTCAAACTCACCTCCCAATTGACTTGACCCTCAACCCTACTGTACCTAATAACCTTGCTCTTATTCACATTTACTCTTAACTTTCTTCTTCCACACACTTTACCAAACTCCGTCACCAGCTTCTACAGTTTCTCACATGAATCAGCCACCAGCGCTGTATCATCAGCGAACAACAACTGACTCACTTCCCAAGCTCTCTCATCCACAACAGACTTCATACTTGCCCCTCTTTCCAAAACTCTTGCATTCACCTCCCTAACAACCCCATCCATAAACAAATTAAACAACCATGGAGACATCACACACCCCTGCCGCAAACCTACATTCACTGAGAACCAATCACTTTCCTCTCTTCCTACACGTACACATGCCTTACATCCTCGATAAAAACTTTTCACTGCTTCTAACAACTTGCCTCCCACACCATATATTCTTAATGCCTTCCACAGAGCATCTCTATCAACTCTATCATATGCCTTCTTCAGATCCATAAATGCTACATACAAATCCATTTGCTTTTCTAAGTATTTCTCACATACATTCTTCAAAGCAAACACCTGATCCACACATCCTCTACCACTTCTGAAACCACACTGCTCTTCCCCAATCTGATGCTCTGTACATGCCTTCACCCTCTCAATCAATACCCTCCCATATAATTTACCAGGAATACTCAACAAACTTATACCTCTGTAATTTGAGCACTCACTCTTATCCCCTTTGCCTTTGTACAATGGCACTATGCACGCATTCCGCCAATCCTCAGGCACCTCACCATGAGTCATACATACATTAAATAACCTTAACAACCAGTCAATAATACAGTCACCCCCTTTCTTAATAAATTCCACTGCAATACCATCCAAACCTGCTGCCTTGCCGGCTTCCATCTTACGCAAAGCTTTTACTACCTCTTCTCTGTTTACCAAATCATTTTCCCTAACCCTCTCACTTTGCATACCACCTCGACCAAAACACCCTATATCTGCCACTCTATCATCAAACACATTCAACAAACCATCAAAATACTCACTCCATCTCCTCCTCACATCACCACTACTTGTTATCACCTCCCCATTTGCGCCCTTCACTGAAGTTCCCATTTGCTCCCTTGTCTTACGCACTTTATTTACCTCCTTCCAGAACATCTTTTTATCCTCCCTAAAATTTAATGATACTCTCTCACCCCAACTATCATTTGCCCTCTTTTTCACCTCTTACACCTTTCTCTTGACCTCCTGTCTCTTTCTTTTATACATCTCCCACTCAATTGCATTTTTTCCCTGCAAAAATCGTCCAAATGCCTATATATATATATATATATATATATATATAGGGTGGGGGAGGGGGCGAAAATTTTGGGAGCCTTGAAGAATGTGTGGAAGTCGAGAACATTATCTCGGAAAGCAAAAGTGGGTATTTTTGAAGGAATAGTGGTTCCAACAACGTTGTATGGTTGCGAGGCGTGGGCTATGGATAGAGTTGTGCGCAGGAGGATGGATGTGCTGGAAATGAGATGTTTGAGGACAATGTGTGGTGTGAGGTGGTTTGATCGAGTAAGTAACGTAAGGGTAAGAGAGATGTGTGGAAATAAAAAGAGCGTGGTTGAGAGAGCAGAAGAGGGTGTTTTGAAATGGTTTGGGCACATGGAGAGAATGAGTGAGGAAAGATTGACCAAGAGGATATATGTGTCGGAGGTGGAGGGAACGAGGAGAAGAGGGAGACCAAATTGGAGGTGGAAAGATGGAGTGAAAAAGATTTTGTGTGATCGGGGCCTGAACATGCAGGAGGGTGAAAGGAGGGCAAGGAATAGAGTGAATTGGAGCGATGTGGTATACAGGGGTTGACGTGCTGTCAGTGGATTGAATCAAGGCATGTGAAGCGTCTGGGGTAAACCATGGAAAGCTGTGTAGGTATGTATATTTGCGTGTGTGGACGTGTGTATGTACATGTGTATGGGGGGGGAGGTTGGGCCATTTCTTTCGTCTGTTTCCTTGCGCTACCTCGCAAACGCGGGAGACAGCGACAAAGTATAAAAAAAAAAAAATATATATATATATATATATATATATATATATATATATATATATGGGGAGACAGCGACAAAGTATAATAAATAAATATAAATATAAATATATATATATATATATATATATATATCCTTATAATCTCTCATAATCCTTTTTTTTATTAGCAATAGTCTTTTTTTTTCGTTGCACTCCACTTTCTTGAGATTTAGTTTTTTCTTATCTAGGTCTTTTCCTTTTTCTTATGTTTTACTAATTCTAATTTTATCACTGATCCTTATAATCCCTTATAACCCTTTCTTTATCAGCGAAATGTATTTCAATTTCACTCTCCTTCCTCTGGATATATATATATATATATATATATATATATATATATATATATATATATATATATATATATATATATATATATATATATATATATATATATATATATATATATATATATATATATATATATATATATATATATTATCCCTGGGGATAGGGGAGAAAGAATACTTCCCACGTATTCCCTGCGTGTCGTAGAAGGCGACTAAAAGGGGAGGGAGCGGGGGGCTGGAATTCCTCCCCTCTCATTTTTTTTTGATTTTCCAAAAGAAGGAACAGAGAACGAGGCCAGGTGAGGATATTCCCTCAGAGGCCCAGTCCTCTGTTCTTAACGCTACCTTGCTAATGCGGGATATGGCGAATAGTATGAAAGAAAAGAAAGATATATATATATATATATTTTCTTTTTTTTTCCAACTATTCGCCATTTCCCACGTTAGCAAAGTAGCGTTAAGAACAGAGGACTGGGCCTTTGAGGGAATATCCTCACCTGGCCCCCTTCTCTGTTCCTTCTTTTGGGGAAAAAAAAAAAAAAAAATGAGAGGGGAGGATTTCCAGCCCCCCCTGCTACCTCCCCTTTTAGTCGCCTTCTACGACACGCAGGGAACACGTGGGAAGTATTCTTTCTCCCCTATCCCCAGGGGTGCCTGAATGTGTATGGATGTAACCAAGATGTGAAAAAAGGAGAGACAGGTAGTATGTTTGAGGAAAGGAACCTGGATGTTTTGGCTCTGAGTGAAATGAAGCTCAAGGGTAAAAGGGAAGAGTGGTTTGGGAATGTCTGGGGAGTAAAGTCAGGGGTTAGTGAGAGGACAAGAGCAAGGGAAGGAGTAGCAATACTCCTGAAACAGGAGTTGTGGGAGTATGTGATAGAGTGTAAGAAAGTAAATTCTCGATTAATATGGGTAAAACTGAAAGTTGATGGAGAGAGGTGGGTGATTATTGGTGCATATGCACCTGGGCATGAGAAGAAAGATCAAGAGAGGCAAGTGTTTTGGGAGCAGCTGAATGAGTGTGTTAGTGGTTTTGATGCATGCGACCGGGTCATAGTGATGGGTGATTTGAATGCAAAGGTGAGTAATGTGGCAGTTGAGGGAATAATTGGTATACATGGGGTGTTCAGTGTTGTAAATGGAAATGGTGAAGAGCTTGTAGATTTATGTGCTGAAAAAGGACTGATGATTGGGAATACCTGGTTTAAAAAGCGAGATATACATAAGTATACTTATGTAAGTAGGAGAGATGGCCAGAGAGCGTTATTGGATTACGTGTTAATTGACAGGCGTGCGAAAGAGAGACTTTTGGATGTTAATGTGCTGAGAGGTGCAACTGGAGGGATGTCTGATCATTATCTTGTGGAGGCTAAGGTGAAGATTTGTATGGGTTTTCAGAAAAGAAGAGTGAATGTTGGGGTGAAGAGGGTGGTGAGAGTAAGTGAGCTTGAGAAGGAGACCTGTGTGAGGAAGTACCAGGAGAGACTGAGTACAGAATGGAAAAAGGTGAGAACAATGGAAGTAAGGGGAGTGGGGGAGGAATGGGATGTATTTAGGGAATCAGTGATGGATTGCGCAAAAGATGCTTGTGGCATGAGAAGAGTGGGAGGTGGGTTGATAAGAAAGGGTAGTGAGTGGTGGGATGAAGAAGTAAGAGTATTAGTGAAAGAGAAGAGAGAGGCATTTGGACAATTTTTGCAGGGAAAAAATGCAATTGAGTGGGAGATGTATAAAAGAAAGAGACAGGAGGTCAAGAGAAAGGTGCAAGAGGTGAAAAAAAGGGCAAATGAGAGTTGGGGTGAGAGAGTATCATTAAATTTTAGGGAGAATAAAAAGATGTTCTGGAAGGAGGTAAATAAAGTGCGTAAGACAAGGGAGCAAATGGGAACTTCGGTGAAGGGCGCAAGTGGGGAGGTGATAACAAGTAGTGGTGATGTGAGAAGGAGATGGAGTGAGTATTTTGAAGGTTTGTTGAATGTGTTTGACGATCGAGTGGCAGATATAGGGTGTTTTGGTCGAGGTGGTGTGCAAAGTGAGAGGGTTAGGGAAAATGATTTGGTAAACAGAGAAGAGGTAGTGAAAGCTTTGCGGAAGATGAAAGCCGGCAAGGCAGCAGGTTTGGATGGTATTGCAGTGGAATTTATTAAAAAAGGGGGTGACTGTATTGTTGACTGGTTGGTAAGGTTATTTAATGTATGTATGACTCATGGTGAGGTGCCTGAGGATTGGCGGAAAGCGTGCATAGTGCCATTGTACAAAGGCAAAGGGGATAAGAGTGAGTGCTCAAATTACAGAGGTATAAGTCTGTTGAGTATTCCTGGTAAATTATATGGGAGGGTATTGATTGAGAGGGTGAAGGCATGTACAGAGCATCAGATTGGGGAAGAGCAGTGTGGTTTCAGAAGTGGTAGAGGATGTGTGGATCAGGTGTTTGCTTTGAAGAATGTATGTGAGAAATACTTAGAAAGGCAAATGGATTTGTATGTAGCATCTATGGATCTGGAGAAGGCATATGATAGAGTTGATAGAGATGCTCTGTGGAAGGTATTAAGAATATATGGTGTGGGAGGAAAGTTGTTAGAAGCAGTGAAAAGTTTTTATCGAGGATGAAAGGCATGTGTACGTGTAGGAAGAGAGGAAAGTGATTGGTTCTCAGTGAATGTAGGTTTGCGGCAGGGGTGTGTGATGTCTCCATGGTTGTTTAATTTGTTTATGGATGGGGTTGTTAGGGAGGTAAATGCAAGAGTTTTGGAAAGAGGGGCAAGTATGAAGTCTGTTGGGGATGAGAGAGCTTGGGAAGTGAGTCAGTTGTTGTTCGCTGATGATACAGCGCTGGTGGCTGATTCATGTGAGAAACTGCAGAAGCTGGTGACTGAGTTTGGTAAAGTGTGTGGAAGAAGAAAGTTAAGAGTAAATGTGAATAAGAGCAAGGTTATTAGGTACAGTAGGGTTGAGGGTCAAGTCAATTGGGAGGTGAGTTTGAATGGAGAAAAACTGGAGGAAGTAAAGTGTTTTAGATATCTGGGAGTGGATCTGGCAGTGGATGGAACCATGGAAGCGGAAGTGGATCATAGGGTGGGGGAGGGGGCGAAAATTCTGGGGGCCTTGAAGAATGTGTGGAAGTCGAGAACATTATCTCGGAAAGCAAAAATGGGTATGTTTGAAGGAATAGTGTTTCCAACAATGTTGTATGGTTGCGAGGCGTGGGCTATGGATAGAGTTGTGCGCAGGAGGATGGAGGTGCTGGAAATGAGATGTTTGAGGACAATGTGTGGTGTGAGGTGGTTTGATCGAGTGAGTAACGTAAGGGTAAGAGAGATGTGTGGAAATAAAAAGAGCGTGGTTGAGAGAGCAGAAGAGGGTGTTTTGAAGTGGTTTGGACACATGGAGAGAATGAGTGAGGAAAGATTGACCAAGAGGATATATGTGTCGGAGGTGGAGGGAACGAGGAGAAGAGGGAGACCAAATTGGAGGTGGAAAGATGGAGTGAAAAAGATTTTGTGTGATCGTGGCCTGAACATGCAGGAGGGTGAAAGGAGGGCAAGGAATAGAGTGAATTGGATCGATGTGGTATACCGGGGTTGACGTGCTGTCAGTGGATTGAATCAAGGCATGTGAAGTGTCTGGGGTAAACCATGGAAAGCTGTGTAGGTATGTATATTTGCGTGTGTGGACGTATGTATATATATGTGTATGGGGCGGGGTTGGGCCATTTCTTCCGTCTGTTTCCTTGCGCTACCTCGCAAACGCGAGAGACAGCGACAAAGTATAATAAAAAAAATAAATAATATAATGTATATATATTCCCTCAGAGGCCCAGTCCTCTGTTCTTAACACTACATTGCTAATGCGGGAAATGGCAAATAGTTTGAAAGAAAGAAAGAAAAGAATATTTATATATATATATATATATATATATATATATATATATATATATATATATATATATATCTGTGTTGGAAAGGATCACAATTTTGCGCGTGATCAAGATATTCCTACGAGTACATGGGGAAAATGAAACACGAGAAGTTCCCAAGTGCACTTTTGTGTAATAATCACATCATCAGGGGAGACACAAAAGAGAAATAAAAGTCAGTTGATGTACATTCAAGAGACAAAGCTAGTACACCATTTGGTAAACATGTGATTGTCCAAATGGCGTCCTAGCTTCGTCTCTTCGATGTCTATCAACTGACTTTTATTTCTCTCTTGTGTCTCCCCTGATGATGTGATTATTATACGAAAGTGCACTTGGGAACTCATCATGTTTCATTTTCCCTGTGGACTCACAGGAATATATATGTGTATATGAGTGGATGGGCCACTCTTTGTCTGTTTCCTTGTGCTAAATCGCTGACTCAAGAAACAGCAATAAAATATAAAAGAAATTATCAAATTTACTGAAAAAGGGTGAGTATTTCAAAGGTTTGTTGAATGTGTTTGATGACAAAGTGACAGATATAGGGTGTTTTGGTCGAGGTGGTGTGCAAAGTGAGAGGGTTAAGGAAAATGATTTGGTAAACAGAGAAGAGGTAGTTAAAGCTTTGTGGAAGATAAAAGCCGGCAAGGCAGCAGGTTTGGATGGTACTGCAGTGGAATTTATCAAAAAAGGGGGTGATTGTATTGCTGACTGGTTGATAAGGTTATATGTGTGATTCATGGTGAGGTGCCCGAGGACTGGCAGAATGCTTGCAAAGTGCCATTGTACAAAGGCAAAGGGGATAAAGGTAAGTGCTCAAATTACAGAGGCATACGTTTGTTGAGTATTCCAGGGAAATTATATGGGAGGGTATTGATTGAAAAAATGCAATTGAGTGGGAGATGTATAAAAGAAAGAGACAGGAGGTCAAGAGAAAGGTGCAAGAGGTGAAAAAGAGGGCAAATGAGAGTTGAGGTGAGAGAGTATCATTAAATTTTAGGGAGAATAAAAAGATGTTCTGGAAGGAGGTAAATAAAGTGCGTAAGACAAGGGAGCAAATGGGAACTTCAGTGAAGGGCGCAAATGGGGAGGTGATAACAAGTAGTGGTGATGTGAGAAGGAGATGGAGTGAGTATTTTGAAGGTTTGTTGAATGTGTTTGACGATCGAGTGGCAGATATAGGGTGTTTTGGTAGAGGTGGTGTGCAAAGTGAGAGGGTTAGGGAAAATGATTTGGTAAACAGAGAAGAGGTAGTAAAAGCTTTGCGGAAGATGAAAGCCGGCAAGGCAGCAGGTTTGGATGGTATTGCAGTGGAATTTATTAAAAAAGGGGGTGACTGTACTGTTGACTGGTTGGTAAGGTTATTTAATGTATGTATGACTCATGGTGAGGTGCCTGAGGATTGGCGGAATGCGTGCATAGTGCCATTGTACAAAGGCAAAGGGGATAAGAGTGAGTGCTCAAATTACAGAGGTAAAAGTTTGTTGAGTATTCCTGGTAAATTATATGGGAGGGTATTGATTGAGAGGGTAAAGGCATGTACAGAGCATCAGATTGGGGAAGAGCAGTGTGGTTTCAGAAGTGGTAGAGGATGTGTGGATCAGGTGTTTGCTTTGAAGAATGTATGTGAGAAATACTTAGAAAAGCAAATGGATTTGTATGTAGCATTTATGGATCTGGAGAAGGCATATGATAGAGTTGATAGAGATGCTCTGTGGAAGGTATTAAGAATATATGGTGTGGGAGGCAAGTTGTTAGAAGCAGTGAAAAGTTTTTATCGAGGATGAAAGGCATGTGTACGTGTAGGAAGAGAGGAAAGTGATTGGTTCTCAGTGAATGTAGGTTTGCGGCAGGGGTGTGTGATGTCTCCATGGTTGTTTAATTTGTTTATGGATGGGGTTGTTAGGGAGGTAAATGCAAGAGTTTTGGAAAGAGGGGCAAGTATGAAGTCTGTTGGGGATGAGAGAGCTTGGGAAGTGAGTCAGTTGTTGTTTGCTGATGATACAGCGCTGGTGGCTGATTCATGTGAGAAACTGCAGAAGCTGGTGACTGAGTTTGGTAAAGTGTGTGGAAGAAGAAAGTTGAGTAAATGTGAATAAGAGCAAGGTTATTAGGTACAGTAGGGTTGAGGGTCAAGTCAATTGGGAGGTGAGTTTGAATGGAGAAAAACTGGAGGAAGTGAAGTGTTTTAGATATCTGGGAGTGGATCTGGCAGCGGATGGAACCATGGAAGCGGAAGTGGATCATAGGGTGGGGGAGGGGGCGAAAATTTTGGGAGCCTTGAAGAATGTGTGGAAGTCGAGAACATTATCTCAGAAAGCAAAAATGGGTATGTTTGAAGGAATAGTGGTTCCAACAACGTTGTATGGTTGCGAGGCGTGGGCTATGGATAGAGTTGTGCGCAGGAGGATGGATGTGCTGGAAATGAGATGTTTGAGGACAATGTGTGGTGTGAGGTGGTTTGATCGAGTAAGTAACGTAAGGGTAAGAGAGATGTGTGGAAATAAAAAGAGCGTGGTTGAGAGAGCAGAAGAGGGTGTTTTGAAATGGTTTGGGCACATGGAGAGAATGAGTGAGGAAAGATTGACCAAGAGGATATATGTGTCGGAGGTGGAGGGAACGAGGAGAAGAGGGAGACCAAATTGGAGGTGGAAAGATGGAGTGAAAAAGATTATGTGTGATCGGGGCCTGAACATGCAGGAGGGTGAAAGGAGGGCAAGGAATAGAGTGAATTGGAGCGATGTGGTATACCGGGGTTGACGTGCTGTCAGTGGATTGAATCAAGGCATGTGAAGCGTCTGGGGTAATCCATGGAAAGCTGTGTAGGTATGTATATTTGCGTGTGTGGACGTATGTATATACATGTGTATGGGGGGGGGATTGGGCCATTTCTTTCGTCTGTTTCCTTGCGCTACCTCGCAAACGCGGGAGACAGCGACAAAGTATAAGAAAAAAAAAAAAAAATTGATTGAGAGGGTGAAGGCATGTACAGAGCATCAGATTGGGGAAGAGCAGTGTGGTTTCAGAAGTGGTAGAGGATGTGTGGATCAGGTGTTTGCTTTGAAGAATGTATGTGAGAAATACTTAGAAAAGCAAATGGATTTGTATGTAGCATTTATGGATCTGGAGAAGGCATATGATAAGAGTTGATAGAGATGCTCTGTGGAAGGCATTAAGAATATATGGTGTGGGGGCAAGTTGTTAGAAGCGGTGAAAAGTTTTTATTGAGGATGTAAGGCATGTGTGTGAGTAGGAAGAGAGGAAAGTGAATGTAGGTTTGCGGCAGGGGTGTGTGATGTCTCCATGGTTGTTTAATTTGTTTATGGATGGGGTTGTTAGGGAGGTGAATGCACGACTTTTGGAAAGAGGGCAAGTGTGCAGTCTGTTGTGGATGAGAGAGCTTGGGAAGTGAGTCAGTTGTTGTTCACTAATGATACAGCACTGGTGGCTGATTCAGGTGAGAAACTGCAGAAGCTGGTGACTGAGTTTGGTAAAGTGTGTGAAAGAAGAAAGCTGAGAGTAAATGTGAGTAAGAGCAAAGTTATTAGGTACAGTAGGGTTGAGGGACAAGTCAATTGGGAGGTAAGTTTAACGGGAGAAAAACTGGAGGAAGTGAAGTGTTTTAGATATCTGGGAGTGGACTTAGCAGTGGATGGAACCATGGAAGTGGAAATGAGTCACAAGGTGGGAGAGGGGGGCAAAGGTTCTGAGAGCAATGAATAATGTGTGGAAGGAGAGAACATTATCTGAGAGCAAAAACTGGTATGTTTGAAGGGCTATAGTTAGGATTGTACGGAGGAAGGTGGATGTGTTGGAAATGAAATGCTTGAGGACAATATGTGGTGTGAGGTGGTTTGATCGAGTAAGTAATGAAAGGGTAAGAGAGATGTGTGGTAATAAAAAGAGTGTGGTTGAGAGAGCAAAAGAGGGTGTATTGAAATGGTTTGGTCACATGGAGAGAATGAGTGAGGAAAGATTGACAAAGAGGATATAAATGTCAGAAGTGGAGGGAACGAAGAGAAGTGGGAGACCAAATTGGAGGTGGAAGGATGGAGTGAAAAAGATTTTGAACGGTCAGGCCTGAACATACAGGAGGGATGTTGTTTTTGGCAGCATGGAGCATATTCACTTTGTTTTGATCTCAGTTTGCCTTAAGCGCAGTCAGGTTGTATACAGAGAATTGTGACTATCTATTAAATAACTCTGCAATCCTTACAATTCAAAGTGGCATCAAGTGATAGATGATTTACAAGAAAGTGTGTGAACTGTATATTGCATTACTGTTTAAAGTATTAAAATATGTCCCATAGGTTATATTCGATTTAACAGACACCTGCTCACCCCAGTTTGTCCAGTAAATTGTGGGTTTGCTGTATATCCATATCAAAAGCCATTTTGGTGACCTAACTTACGGAATAGAAAAAAAAAAAAAAAATAGAGGTATCAATGAAGTTAGCTTTCATTCCATCTTCCAAGTCACAGATACAAAAATAACTATATTGCAAGTAAAGCATTTAAGTTTTATACAGGAGAGCAATGAGAAAACTTTTTTTTTTTTTTTTTATACTTTGTCGCTGTCTCCCGCGTTTGCGAGGTAGCGCAAGGAAACAGACGAAAGAAATGGCCCAACCCCCCCCATACACATGTATATACATACGTCCACACACGCAAATATACATACCTACACAGCTTTCCATGGTTTACCCCAGACGCTTCACATGCCTTGATTGAATCCACTGACAGCATGTCAACCCCGGTATACCACACCGTTCCAATTCACTCTATTCCTTGCCCTCCTTTCACCCTCCTGCATGTTCAGGCCCCGATCACACAAAATCTTTTTCACTCCATCTTTCCACCTCCAATTTGGTCTCCCTCTTCTCGTTCCCTCCACCTCCGACTCACATATCCTCTTGGTCAATCTTTCCTCACTCATTCTCTCCATGTGCCCAAACCATTTCAAAACACCCTCTTCTGCTCTCTCAACCACGCTCTTTTTATTTCCACACATCTCTCTTACCCTTACGTTACTTACTCGATCAAACCACCTCACACCACACATTGTCCTCAAACATCTCATTTCCAGCACATCCATCCTCCTGCACACGTCCATAGCCCACGCCTCGCAACCATACAACATTGTTGGAACCACTATTCCTTCAAACATACCCATTTTTGCTTTCCGAGATAATGTTCTCGACTTCCACACATTCTTCAAGGCCCCCAGAATTTTCGCCCCCTCCCCCACCCTATGATCCACTTCCGCTTCCATGGTTCCATCCGCTGCCAGATCCACTCCCAGATATCTAAAACACTTCACTTCCTCCAGTTTTTCTCCATTCAAACTCACCTCCCAATTGACTTGACCCTCAACCCTACTGTACCTAATAACCTTGCTCTTATTCACATTTACTCTTAACTTTCTTCTTCCACACACTTTACCAAACTCAGTCACCAGCTTCTGCAGTTTCTCACATGAATCAGCCACTAGTGCTGTATCATCAGCGAACAACAACTGACTCACTTCCCAAGCTCTCTCATCCCCAACAGACTTCATACTTGCCCCTTTTTCCAAAACTCTTGCATTTACCTCCCTAACAACCCCATCCATAAACAAATTAAACAACCATGGAGACATCGCACACCCCTGCCGCAAACCTACATTCACTGAGAACCAATCACTTTCCTCTCTTCCTACACGTACACATGCCTTACATCCTCGATAAAAACTTTTCACTGCTTCTAACAACTTTCCTCCCACACCATATATTCTTAATACCTTCCACAGAGCATCTCTATCAACTCTATCATATGCCTTCTCCAGATCCATAAGTGCTACATACAAATCCATTTGCTTTTCTAAGTATTTCTCACATACATTCTTCAAAGCAAACACCTGATCCACACATCCTCTACCACTTCTCAAAGAGAAAAAGAGAAAGAGAAAACTGTAAGAGAATCATATTTCTATTGGTATCTTTTAATTTCAAAACTATAAATTATGCTCTGAAAAATGAGTCATTAAGTATGATATATATGAGACAAAATGATGAAGGGAGAAGAAATGCAAATTAATAACAGTGCTTTAAATCCTTAAAATCAGTGCATGTTGGAATGAAAGAAAAAAACATGCTATGTTAAACCAAGACTGACTTTCAAAAGGGTTAAAACATGATGGCGCACTTACCATGAGCAGCAAAATATTCACTGCACTGAGTTAAAACCTGTCCCTTACTCCTTCTGCCAATTCCTACCAGTGTACAGAAATCACAATACAGTCCTTTTTCTACCAGAACTTATTTCACTTGAGATACCTTGGTGGTACCTAGTTTGTTAGCTTCAAATTCAAAAACCAAGGTCTAGCCTCCATTGCAGGTACATGACATAGCCAATCCAGATGTTCAGCCTTTTTCTGACTTGAGTAAACAGGTACCAACCTCAGCTGGTGTAGAGCACAACAGCTGTGATAAAACTAGGCAGCCAACAGTTTGTATACTACCTCAAGATTTTCCAGGGATGTCCTTGCCTAGAGACATGGCCCTTACTGAAATGCCAAATGTGCCTTACAGCCCACTTTACTTGTTTCAGTTTTGCACTAAATATAAAAATCACAAACAGTCCTGGCAGAAAAATTGGCATGATAGGAAACGGACCAGTATTTTTTGCCCGTTTGTATAATACCCTAAAACATGACTATGAAATTATTTTTTGCCCATTTGTATAATACACTAAAACATGACTCTTAAAGGTTGAAAAATACTGGGGTAGCTCATGGGTGTTGGTGTGGAGAGGGGGGGCCCCTAGGGTAGCAACAGGTGGTGGTCAGTCTGCCTGCAACTATAGTGGTGGGTGTATGTTTTTTTCTGTTGTCCCTTTGACATCCAGTTTTCTATCCTACCCACATGAGCTTTGTGGTGGGTTTGTGCTGCAATGCCTGGCCCTAAGGACTTGTCTAAAGAGGATATTGCTGCTATTGTAGCCTTGAACACGGCAGGAAAGTGTAATAAAGAAATAGCTGAAACTACAAGGCTGGCATTACAAAGTATGCAAAGATGGAGGAAGCATTTTGTTAACAGTGGTGGCACTGATATTCCTACTCAGAAGAAATGATCTGGACGAACTCGTAACACTTTCCAACATACTTTGAAGATCATCTAACATCACGTGAACAAGAATCCATGTATTTCAGCATGGCAATTAAAGAAGGGCAACACAAAGCTGCTTGGTCAAGTGTCTGTACATAAGATTCATAGGAGGCTTCATGATGACTTGAAGTTCAAGACGTGCATGCCTCGCAAAAAAAACACTTCCAACAGACCACCAGAATAAGAAAAGACTTGCAATTGCAAAGAAATATTTGCAGTGGGATGAAAAAAAACTGGAAGAAAGTGTAGTGGTATGGTGGTATGACGCTACTTGCAGCCATCGATGCAATGTGTACTGGAAGACAGGTAGTGACCCATACAACCCTAAGTACATTCAAGCAATGGTAAAATTTCCATGCTTACTAATGGTTTGGGGTCTTTTGGCTATAATGGTGTTGGAAGTCTTGTGTTTTACCTCAAAATGTGACTGTGAATCAGAATCGATACCTGGAGCTGTTGTGTGATGGATGACCAGACTGTTTTGAGAAGACTGGTTGTGATATTTTTAAGCAAAATGGTGTATCGTGCCACACTGCTAAATCAATACATGATTGGTTTGCATTTTGTGGTAAGACACTCATTCAGGACTGGCCAGGAAATTCACTTGACTCTAACCCTACTGAGAACTCATGGTCAATTATAAAGTCACAGTTATGTGGGTGGGATACATACAGCATTCCTAAGTTCCAGACCACCATCCAGGACACGTGGGACATCCTTGACCCTACATACCTTCAGAGTCTTGCAGCATCTGTTCCCAAGCACCTTCAGGACTGCATTAAGGTTGAATGACATCATACTAAGGGGAGTAAGTATCTGTTTTATCTTGTTTATTCATATTTTCATGTTGCATCACACTGTAAGTAGGGCATGTCAGTCTTTTCTGCCAGGACTGTATGTCAAATACCACCAACAATGATCTACCAGCAGGGTCTTGAAATAACTTCATTTAACCAATCAAAAACATTTAGTATAAATATTACCATACCTGCATCTGGGTAAGCCTGATGGTGAAGACAGCATGTGATCGAGATGATTTATCATTCACACCTGTTGCAGCAATTGACCGCTCTTTATTTCCCAGCAACAACCATGTCTATTGGGGAATTCAGAGAAACATATTCATTGAAACATAAATTATGTGATTACTGCTAATCTGCAAATAATAAAGAAAAAGTTTAACACCAGAAATTGGACAGAGCATCATATTGGGGAAGAGCAGTGTGGTTTCAGAAGTGGTAGAGGATGTGTGGATCAGGTGTATGCTTTGAAGAATGTATGTGAGAAATACTGAGAAAAACAAATGGATCTGTCTGTAGCATTTATGGATCTGGAGAAGGCATATGATAGAGTTGATAAAAGATGCTTTGTGGAAGGTATTAAGAGTATATGGTGTGGGAGGCAAGTTGCTAGAAGCAGTGAAAAGTATTCATCAAGAATGTAAGGCATGTGTATGAGTAGGAAGAGAGGAAAGTGACTGGTTCCAAGTGAATGTCGATTTGCAGCAGGGGTGTGTGATGTCTCCATGGCTGTTTAATTTGTTTAGGGATGGGGTTATTAGGGAAGTAAATGCAAGATTTTGGAGAAAGGGGCAAGTATGCAGTCTGTTCTTGATGAGAGGGCTTGGAAAGTGAGTCAGTTGTTGTTCGCTGATGATACAGCGCTGGTGGCTGATTTGGATGAGAAACTGCAGAAGCTGGTGACTGAGTTTTGTAAGGCATGGGAAAAAAGAAAGCTGAGAGTAAATGTGAATAAGAGCAAGGTTCTGAGGTTCAGTAGGGTTGAGGGACAAGTTAATTGGGAGGTAAGTTTGAATGGAGAAACACTGGAGGAAGAAGCGTTTTAGATATCTGGGAGTGGATTTAGCAGCAGATGGAACCATGGATGCAGAAGTGAGACAAAGGGTGAGGGAGGGGGCAAAGGTTCTGGGAGAAATGAAGAATATGTGGAAGGCGAGAACGTTATCTCATAGAGCAAAAATGGGTATATTTGAAGGAATAGTGGTTCCAACAAAGTTATATGGTTGCGAGGCATGGGCTATAGTTAAGGTTGTGCGGAGGAAGGTGGATGTGTTGGAAATGAGATGTTTGAGGACAATACGTGGTGTGAGGTGGTTTGATCGAGTAAGTAATGAAAGGGTAAGAGAGACGTGTAGTAATAAAAAGTGTGGTTGAAAGAGCAGAAGAGGGTGTATTGAAATGGATTGGTAACATGGAGAGAATGTGTAAAGAAAGATTGACAGAGGATATATATGTCAGAGGTGGAGGGAACAAGAAGTGGGAGACCAAATTGGCGGTGAAAGGATGGAGTGAAAAAGATTTTGAGTGGTAGGGGCCTGAACATACAGGAGAGTGAAAGGCATGCAAGGAATAGAGGTACTTGGAAGGATGTGGTATACCGGGGTCGATGTGCTGTTAATGGATTAAAATCAGGGCATGTGAATTGTCTGGGGTAAACCATGGAAAGTTTTGTGGGTCCTGGATGTGAAAAGGGAGCTGTGGTTTCAGTGCATTACACATGACAGTTAGAGACCGAGTGTGAACAAATGTGGCCTTTGTTGTCTTTTCCTAATGCTACCTCAAGGGCGCGCGGGGGAAGGGGGGTGCTGTTTCATGTGTGGCGAGGTGGCAACGGGAATGGATGAAGGAAGCAAGTATGAATATGTACATGTGCATATATGTATATGTCTGTGTACACATATGTATGTATACGTTGAAATGTATTGGTATGTATATGTGCATAAGAGGGCATTTATGTACATACATGTGTATCTGGGTGGGTTTGGCCATTCTTTTGACTGTTTCCTTGCACTACCTCACTAATGTGGGAGACAGCGATTAAGTAAAATGAAAAGAAATAATGCACATACCTGTACATATGTGTGGGAGACCAAATTGGAGGAAGAAGGATGTAATGAAAATTGTTTTGAGTGATTGGAACCTGAACATGCAGGAGGGTGAGAGGTGTGCAGGGAATAGAGCGAACTGGAACGATGTGGTAAACTGGGGCCAATGTTCCATCAATGGTTCAGGGTTAAGGGCTAAGTTAATTAGGATGTATGTTTGAATGGAGAAAAATTGGGGGAAGTGAAGTGTTTTAGATATCTGGGAGTGGACTTAGCAGCGAAAGGAACCATGGAAGTGGAATCAAGTCACGGTGTGAGAGAGGGGCGAAGGTTCTGGGAGCGATGAAGAATATGTGGAAGGAGAATGTTATCTCAAAGAGCAAAAAATGGGTATGTTTGAAGGAATAGTAGTTCCAACAATACTATATTGTTGTGAGGCATGGGCTATAGATAAGGTTGTACAGAGGAGGGTGGATGTATTGGAAATGAAATGTTTGAGGGCAATATGTGGTGAGGTGGTTTGATCAAGTAAGTAATGAAAGGGTAAGAGAGATGTGTGGATATAAAAACAGTGTGGTTTAGAGAGCAGAAGAGGGTGTGTTGAAGTGGTTTGGACATATGGAGAGAATGAGTGAGGAAAGATTGACAAAGAGGATATATGTGTCAGAGGTGGGGGAACAAGGAGAAGCAGGAGACTAAATTGGAGTTGGAGGGATGGAGTGAAAAAGATTTTGAGCGATCGGGGCCTGAACATACAGGAGGGTGAGAGGCGTGCAAGGAATAGAGTGAATTGGAACGATGTATACCTGGATCGATGTGCTCCCAATGGACTGAACCAGGGCATGTGAAATGTCTGGGGTAAACTATGGAAAGGTCTGAGGAGCCTAGATGTAGATAGGGAGCTGTGGTTTCGGTGCATTACACATGACAGCTAGAGACTGAGTGTGAACGAATATGGTCTTTATTGTCTGTTTTCTGGGCGCTGCCTTGCTGAAGCATGGGGTGGCGATGCTGTTTCCTGTGGGGTGGGGAAGCACCAGGGATATATATATTTCACCTTTGATCGTTGTTTCCTGAGTTAGCACCAGAAAACAGACAAAGACACATCCACTCACAAACACATATATTTACAAACATACATACACACATGCAAACATATACATACATACACATGTACTTATTCATACTTGCTCACCTTCATCCATTTCCAATGCCACCCCATCCCACAAAAAAACAGCACAATATGCATCATGGAAAACAAAAAAGATAGCATATACATTCTTCTCTCCTCCCCCACACTCAACTGCTGCCCCCTGCATTGGCAAGGTAGCGCCAGGAAACAGACAAAGAAAGGCCACTTCTGCTCACACTCATTCTCTAGCTGTCATATGTAATGAACCAAAACTACAGCTCCCTATCCACATCCAGGTCCCACACACCTTTCCAATGTTTACCCCACATGCTTCACATGCCCTGGTTCAGTACATTCATTGCACGTTGACCCCAGTATACCACATCGTTTCAATTCACTCTATTCCATACATGTCTTTCACCCTCCTACATGTTCAGGCCCCAGTCGCTCATAATCTTTTTTGCTCCATCCTTCCACCTCCAACTTAGTCTCCTGTTTCTCACTGTTCCCTCCACTTCTGACAAATATATCCTCTTTGTCAACCTTTCTTCACTCATTCTCTCCATATGTCCAAACCATTTCAACACACCCTCTTCTGCCCTCTCAACCACACTCTTTTTATTGCGATACACTTCTCTTACCCTTTCATTTCTTACTTGCCCAACCACCTCACACCACATATTGTCCTCAAACATTTCATTTCCAACACATCCACCCTTCTCTGCACAACCTTATCTATAGTCCATGCTTCACAACCATATAATTTTGTTTTAACCACTATTCCTTGAAACATACCCATTTATAGCATCCGAGATAAAGTTCTCCCCTTCCACACATTCTTCATCACTCCCAGAACCTTCATCCCCACCCCACCCTATAACTCACTTCTGCTTCCATGGTACCATTCACTGCCAAGTCCACTCCCAGATATGTAAAACACTTCACTTCCTCCAATCTTAGTCATTCAAACTTACATCCCAACTAATTCAACCCTCAACCCTGCTAAACCTAATAAACTTACTTTCATTCACTTTTAATCTCAACTTTCTCCTTTCACACACTTCCAAACTCAGTTACTATCTGTATTCTCAATCGAATCAGCCATCAGTGCTGCATCATCGGCAAACAACAACTGACACTTCCCAGGCACTTTCACCTCCAAAAGACAGCATTTCACTCCTCTCCCCAAGACTCATGCATTTACCTTCCTCACCACCCAATATATAAACAAATCAAACAAACATGATGACATCACACATCCTTGCTGCAGACTGACCTTCACAAGAAACCATTTCTTGTCCTCTCTTCCAAGCCATACAAATGCCTTACATCCTTCATAAAAACTTTTCACTGCTTCTAGCATCTTACTTCCCATACCATATATTCTTAAGATCTCCCACAAAGCATCTCTATCAGCCCTATCATATGCTTTCTCCAGATCCAAAAATGCCAAATACGTATCCATCTATTCTTCTATGTATTTCTCACACATTCTTCAAAAGCAAACACATGATCCATACATCCTGTACCACTTCTGAAACCACACTGCTCCTCCATAATCTGATGTTCTGTACATGCCTTCACCCCTCTCAATCAATACCATCACTTATACAACTGTTAACTGTGTTGGGATTGCAATATTGTTTTGTAATTTATGAAGTACAGTGAATTATCAAACGATGAAGTGAGCATTTGTAAAGGTGTAGTGTATGCTAGTTTGTCAAAACCAGCTGCTCCAAATTGTCCAAAAAGATTCAGCAGTGCTATTAACAATTTGAAGATAGATAGCGTACTACATATAACTGAGAGAGATAACGACTAACACAGTTGTAATTATGGACTAAGTTGATTATTTGTCAAAAATTAATAATCTTTTATAAGATGATACAACATACTTTAAACTAAATAAAAATACCCTAGATGCTATAATTTGTCACTTTAATGAACAACTGATGTTAAAAGGTAGCGATTCCATCAAAAGATTTTCATCATCCCCTTCATTACCATATATGTATGGACTTATCTAAATACATAAGCCAAACTATCAGCAAGACCCATAGTGAGTTCAGCAGGCTTAATCACAATTAATTATCAAAATGGTTAAATATTTAAGTGAGTCGACTATCTCTCTATCTATCTAATCTATCTATCTATCTATATCTCTGATATATGAAGCTCCATTAAAAGAGGTTTCTCTCTCTAGTCATAATTATCAAATTCATCACCACTCAGCATACTGGCTTGAAAGGATAGTGGAAAAGAAAGGGAAAATAATCCAGGAGCTTATCTGAGAAATACCTGAACATGCTGTTGTCTGCAAATGTAAATAGGTGCTTGTGACACCATCTACTGAGAGAAACGACACATATGTTTTTGTCTGCTGGAAATGTCAGGCATTATATGTGGAACCCCATACCAGTTATCTTGAGATAATAATTTTCAGAACTTGAGTGACCCAAATAAATTTGGGATAATAATCATCTGCAGCTCTTCAGCAAGAGGAGAGGACCAAATTACATGCAGAATCTCTTGATGAAAAAAGGGCAGGAAGGTATGGGAGCAATTCTGGCATTTGATCAACAGATATAGAGCATGAAGACTGATGTAGAGGCACAAAGGATAATAAATAAAACTGTAGAAAGATAAGAACTGTTTGAGATGGAGCAAACAGTTAATGAAAGGTATTGGAAGGTACCAAGCATAAAGGAGTGGTGCGTGTTTGCTAAAAGACTTATTTTAGAGAAAGTCAGAGTTACAGAGTCAGACAATTCAACACTGAAGGATACAGCTGGAAAGTGGGAGAAACTACGATCACAAAAATTAGTAAAGAAGGAAATTTCTAGATTTAAATCACTGATTGTTTTGGGCTTGAAAGATCATACATCAGATAAGGAAGATAGGGGATAGAAATTCTTAGCAAGAGAAACTGAAGGCTACAGAATTGCCAAAGAAAATTTCAGCAATAAAAAAAAGAAAAGAATTGGTGGTTATACTCAAGATGTAAGAGGGAGACCAATAATGATTATGTTTGACTTGGAGTCTCTAGCCATGAAGAATTTATGAAAGCTAAGAAAGCTAAAGACAAGGTGGATTTCAGTGGGATATTCATCAAATATGATAAATCAAAGGAGTGGGGGATAAGAAAGGAATATAACCATCCCTCACTTCATGCAGGATCACTGAGTAATTTACCTATTCTGTGGCACTGCTACTTCTATCACACTCTCTTTTAATGCAGTCAAAATTCACTATGTGCAAACATGCGGTAGATAGTGCAACAAAACTGCGTTTCTCTGTCAAAAATTACTGATTCGCTACATGCAGTTTCTCTGTGTGAGGTTTTCCCAGAAAATAGCCCGAGCATAAAGTGAGGGATGGGTGCACAGTAAAAAGACAAAAAACATGAGTTGCCAAAAGAGGCAAGAGGACAAAGCAGATATGCCAGCAGTACAAAGAGGGCAGGAGTGTCAGGAGGGGATAATGTCAACTGAAAGTAATGTATTCAAATGCTGATGGATTAATAGTAAATGGTAAAAAGCTGGAATTTAAAAACTGTATAAAGGAAAGTTCATCTGATATTGCTGGAGTCATGGAAACAAAGCTTAATAAAAAGATAAGATCTCACCTGTTTTGATCAGAGAGGTATGTAACTGTAAAGAGAGAATGAGAAGGCAAAAGGAGGAAGAGTGGCCCTTTTAATAAAAGATACCCTTATTTTTCATGAAATAGCAGCCCATTCAGATAATATATAATGGGTAGAGCAACTGTAGGGAAGAAGTGTGTTAGTGGTGTTACTATATAATCCAAAAAAAAATTGCAATGAGCCAGAACAAATATATACTTATAATAATGATTTTCTCAAACACCCACTGAGTGTCCTCTCCCATGGGTGACATGAAACACATTAGTGTTGCTTGAGCTTGGATGTGGAAAGTGTTGCGAAGAGAAAGAATTTTTGTTGTCAAATTTATGAAAAATCTATTCTGACCATAAGATATCCACTCAATGGATACTTGCAAGTTAAATATCAATTTTTTCAAAAACTCGCGTAATGTATGAGAAGTTTGATTCAAACTTTAGCTTTGGACATAGTGGAGCAAATGATACCTATATTGCTAAGACCTAAGATGAGAAACTTAATTGCTTATTACTGTGCTTCATATAGTAACAGTCTAACAGATTATTGCAAGAGTTTTATACCTAGCTCTAACGATTTAAAGGTGTAAGAAGGTTTGTGGGCCTATCACATGGTTAAAGAGAACTAAAGCTTCAGATCTAATGACTTGAAAATGATCTGGACAGACTGAACCTATATGTGGGTGAGCAAGAACAAACAAAGAATGGTGATAAATTTATGTAACCTAAAAGGAAGTGTTAGTAATATTATCTGATACTGGTAGATCTGGTAACAAAGATATTTCCAGTATTAATTCTTTAGGCTTCCTCGAGATACTCAAGTAAGACTGACTTTAACATAGTCAGGAGAAACCTCTTATGTTTTGAAATATTGGGCTGACACAGTTGAATAGCATAGTCTTAAAAGTAAACTGAGTGCTTTTTGTGGTGATAACACATATGGTACTTTATTCGAGACAAAGAAAAGGAGGAAATGATAATTTCATTGGGATTGGTTGTGGTGCTCACATTGTTCATAATGCTGTTTGATATATCTAATGATATGGGAACTTGAGAATAATTTCTTTCTCAATCTATACCTTTACTGTTAGAACAGAAGAACTGAAAGAATTTTGTGATTTTGTTAAAATTACCAGTAAATAATTATTGGGATACTGTATGCCAATAGACTACTATTGTGATAATAAGAATAGATAGTTGGGGATAGGGGAGAAAGAATACTTCCCACGTATTCCCTGCGTGTCGTAGAAGGCGACTAAAAGGGGAGGGAGCGGGGGGCTGGAAATCCTCCCCTCTCGTTTTTTTTTTATTTTCCAAAAGAAGGAACAGAGAACGAGGCCAGGTGAGGACATTCCCTCAGAGGCCCAGTCCTCTGTTCTTAACGCTACCTTGCTAACGCGGGAAATGGCGAATAGTATGAAAGAAGAAGAAAGAAAATAATGAAAGAACAATCAGAATGGTGCATGAAGATGTAAAACACAATTGCCAGAGATGGTAAAGTACTATTAAGGAGGGAATTCAATAATAAAGATATACACAAGGGGAATTTACATTCTCATTGTGATGGGGATTATGGAGAAAAGTTTTTAGGGGATTATGGAGAAGAAAAGTTTTTACAGTGTATACATAAAATTTTGCTATAACAACATGTCACAGCACACAAAGATGAGAGGGACTTGTACAACATCATTACTTCTTTTATCTTTACATGCTGGCACTGAGAGAGAAAATTGTATCTGATACACCAACATAAAAGAGTGGTCATGTAATATCTCTAACAAGAGTGTGGTAAATGAAGACTTAAAAGAACAGAAGTGTAGCAAAACATAAATGGGAGATGTAACTGTAGGCACTATATAAACCTTAACAACCTGGCAGTGGAGTTCAGAAGCCAGAACCAGGGCTTTCTGGTGAGAGGTTCTTTGAAATTTACTATGAAGGAGTAGGAACATGGATACATCTAGCCTTAAATACAGAGGGAATGGTAAGACAAGGAGAGAATGGTTCAATAAGATGTCTATAAAGAAAAGAAGCTTTATGTACAGGGAAAAGATACAGATGGAACTCCAGCCAGCCAGCATGCATTTACTTTGAAAAGAATATTTTGGTAAAGGCCATAGAGAATTCAAAACTTTCTCATAAATCTATCACTAACTCGTGCACGCAGCAGGGTGCTATCTCGTGTGGCAGGGCGGTGATTGTAAAGTGTGTGAAAGAAGAAAGCTGAGAGTAAATGTGAATAAAAGCAAGGTTATTAGGTACAGTAGGATTGAGGGACAAGTCAATTGGGAGGTAAGTTTGAATGGAGAATACAAAAGGAATAAATTGTTGAGTGGTAGAGTGGGTGAAATGATATTTTGAGGTAGTATAGGCATATGGAAAGAATGCAAGATAGGGAGTTTATCAGGAGAATGTTTGATAGTACAATTAAAGGGGTTGGTCTGACAGGAAGATCACCTGTGACACTGGGATTTAGAAAGGAAGAATAATGGAGGGAAAGAAATGGATGCTGAACGTATGGAATAGTATATGCAAGGGAGGCATGTAAGGACATGGAGAAATGGGCACTCTTTTACAGTGGCCATCCCTTTGATGGGAGTTCCCAGAGGGAATGGGCATCAGAGATATATATAGATAGATAGAACCTCTTAAAATACTGGTAAAAATATCAAGAGAGAGAGTGCCAAGGGAAAGGAAAATGGCACATCATACCCATCTGTAAGAAAAGAGATCAGGTACAGACACCAAGCTACAGACCTGTTTTGATGACATGTTTGGTCTGTATGTTTCTGGTAAAGATAATTAAAAAGCAGTAGGATTACTTTCTACACAAGAGAAATTACCTCAATGAAAGAGAGCATGATTATAGTGTAACGAGGTCATGTTTAACTATTCTTAGAATTTTTTTCATAAGAAAATGAACCTGTCTTGGACAAAAGGGAAAGCTGGATGGATTGTTTTTATTTGGGTTGGGAGAAATTATGTAACAGTGCATTGCAGGGAGGGGGGCTGATTAAGAAAGTGGATCGCCAGGCTAGAATAAAGGGAAAGCTCATTCAATGGTCAAGTTATCATCTCAGTGTAAAGGAAGAATGGATAAGTGTGAGAGGAGCCTTCCCTAAACGAGTTGACTAGCTGAGTACCATACAGTTGTGTTCTGGGACCTTTACTCTTCTTGCTCTATATAAATCACTTCCCTGAAGGTATATACTCCTACTTGAATGTGTTTGCATATGAAGCAAAGGTTTAGAAGGTGAAAAGCAAGGATGATTGCATCAACTTATAAGGGAACCTAAACAATGCATCTACTTACAAGGGAACCTAAACAGACTCCAATATTGGTCTAGCACATGGATGACATGAAATTCAACCCAAGCTAATTAAGAAAGTGGATCACCAGGCTAGAATAAAGGGAAAGCTCATTCAATGGTCAAGTTATCATCTCAGCAGAAAGGAAGAAAGGATAAACGTAAGAGGAGCCTTCCTCAAACGAGTTGAGTTGACTAACTGAGTACCTTAGGGTTGTGTTCTGGGACCTTTACTCTTCTTGCTCTATATAAATCACTTCCCTGAAGGTATATACTCCTACTTGAATGTGTTTGCATATGAAGCAAAGGTTTAGGAGGTGAAAAGCAAGGATGATTGCATCAACTTATAAGGGAACCTAAACAATGCATCTACTTACAAAGGAACCTAAACAGACTCCAACATTGGTCTAGTACACGGATGACATGAAATTCAACCCAAGCTAATGTAAATGAGGTGAAAGAAGGCCTCTTATTTCCTAGCAAGAAATAAGCTTCAGGATTCTGTGAGCTAGAAGAACTTCAGAGTCAACATAATCCCTAACATGTTGACAGAGTCCTACATTTGTAGAATAGTTAAGAAAAAACAGTCTTCTGGCAAATATCAGAACAGCTCTATAAGAAATATTTAGCAAGCTATTAATTTCCTAAATTAGGCCAAAATTAAATATGCTTCAGGCATGGTCACTGGATCTAAAGCACAACTAGAAACCTAAAGGAAAGCAACAAAGACTATATCAGAATTAAAATAGCCAAGTTACAGGGAAAGGCTTGTGGCTTTAAATTTGCCCATTTGAAGAGAGAAGAATGAGAAGTGACCTGATCACAACCTTCAAGTTTCTAACAAACATCAATTATGAATCTAGTCATCAGTTCTTAAGGGAATGTTGTGACAGAGCAAACTGAGGGCATAACATGAAATTAAGCAAGACACATATCAGAACTGATGAAAATATATACTTTTATTGTATATCTACTGGATGAAAAAAACAAAATTAAGAGAAGGTCAATGAAGATAGTATACATAAATTTACAAAGATATATGTCAGTAGAGAGTGTTTAAGAGATGGGGCCCTAAAATGTAAATAAGTACAAATAGATAATTACACAAAAGCTAAACTCGAGTATATTCAGAATAGCTCACAAGTCGAAAAATAAAGTTGCAAGAAGTTAAGAGTTACCCACATTCCAAATTGTCATAAGCCCATCACAACTCAAGGCCTCAGTGTACATAGCTACATATACTAAATTACAAAAATATGAAGCATTCTGGCAAAACTGCAGTAAGGTCTGTGGGATTTGGCTGTGGAGGGAGGGGCTTTGGTTTCAGTGCTTTACAAAAGGCACCTAAAGAGTGGATGTTAGAAAATAAAGCCATTATTTGGCAATGTAAGGATAAAAGAAGTCTTACAATTGGAGCCTGGATTAAGTTTAAAAAACAATCTGTTAAGGTTGTATGTCCAGAACACAATTTGTGGTCCATATTTCTAAGATGTGTTAAATACAAAATCCTCAAACAGCTTGATCCTAAGGACTTCTTGATATTTATACATTTCATCAATATAAACCTTATGAGAATTAAGAAAAATGGAATTCAAAAGTAACTTCAACCTCAGCTCACCTGAAGATCGTTATAGGATGAAATCAAATGATGAGCAACACCTTCTACGTAAGGGCCATTATCTGGGTGTTCCCTAACTCTCAGAGGTTCTCGATGATCTGACCTACTTCCTCCACTTCCAAGTAAATCGTATATTCGTTCATTATAAATCTCAATGTAGCTTATCTCCACTTCAACACGACACTGGGGTAGCTGAAATGAGATAATTTTCATAATAAATCTACAAGATAATTTTCATAAGTGAAAAATATGACAAAGATATTTGAAACAGAATAAATTCTTAAGTACATTCATAATCCTCAAAAGTTCTCAACTAGTAGAAAAAATGGGCAAAGTTGCTACACCACCTAAAATAAGTACTGCCATGGGTTTGTGATATGCCAATTCTCCTTGTAAACTCAGTTTTGCCTAATTTTTGAGGTGGTTTGATCAAGTAAGTAATGAAAGGGTAAGAGAGATGTAAGGTAATAAAAAGAGTATGGCTGAGAGAGAAGAGGGTGTGTTGAAATGGTTTGGTCACATGGAGAGAATGAGTGAGGAAAGAGCGACAAAAAAATACGTGTCATAGGTAGAGGGAACGAGGGGAAGCAGGAGACCAAAGTAGAGGTGGAAGGATGGAGTGAAAAAGATTTTGAGCGATCAGGGCCTCAACATACAAGAGGGTGAAAGGCGTGCAGGAAATAGAGCGAATTGGAACCATGTGGTATAACGGGATCGACGTGCTATCAATGGATTGAACCAGGGCATGTGAAGCGTCTGGGGTAAACATGGAAAGATTTGTGGGACCTGGATGTGGAAAGGGAGCTGTGGTTTCGGTGCATTACACATGACAGCTAGAGACTGAGTGTGAACAAATGTGGCCTTTGTTGTCTTTTCCTTGCACTACATCGTGCATGCAGGAGGGTGCTATTTCATGTGTGGCAGGGCGGTGATTTGTTCACTCAATCCTTCCACCTCCAATTTGTTCTCCCACTTCTCCTCGTTCCCTCTACCTCTAACACACCTCTAAACCATGGAAAGATTTGTGGGACCTGGATGTGGAAAGGGAGCTGCGGTTTCGGTGCATTACACATGAGAGCTAGAGACTGAGTGTGAACAAATGTGGCCTTTGTTGTCTTTTCCTAGCACTAACTCGTGTACGCAGGAGGGTGCTATCTCGTGTGGCAGGGTGGTGATTGTAAAGTGTGTGAAAGAAGAAAGCTGAGAGTAAATGTGAATAAGAGCAAGGTTATTAGGTACAGTAGGATTGAGGGACAAATCAATTAGGAGGTAAGTTTGAATGGAGAAAAACTGAAGGAAGTGAAAAATTTTAGATATCTGGGAGTGGATTCGGCAGCGCATGGAAATATGGAAGTGAAAGCGAGTCACAGGGTGGGGGAGGAGGCAAAAGTTCTGGGAGCATTGAAAATGTGTGGAAGGAGAGAACACTATCTTGGAAAGCAAAATTGGGTATGTTTGAAGGAATAGTGGTTCTAACAATGTTATATGGTTGCAAGGCATGGGCTATAGATAGAGCTGTGCAGAGGAGGGTGGATGTGTTGGAAATGAGACATTTCAGGACAATATGCGGTGTGAGGTGGTTTGATGAAGTAAGTAATGAAATGGTAAGGGAGATGTGTGGAAATAAAAAGAGTGTGGTGGTGTGAGCAGAAGAGGGTGTATTGAAATGGTTTGGTCACACAGAGAGAATGAGTGAGGAAAGATTGACAAAGAGGATATATGTGTCAGAGGTGGAGGGAACGAGGAGAAGTGGGAGACCAAATTGGAGGTGGAAAGATGGAGTGAAAAAGATTTTGAGTGATCGGGGCCTGAACATGCAGGAGGGGAAAGGCATGCAAGGAATAGAGTGAATTGGAACGATGTGGTATACAAGGGTCAATGTGCTGTCAATGGATTCAACCAGGGGATGTGAAGTGTCTGGGATAAACCATGGAAAGTTTTGTGGGCCTAGATGTGGAAAGGGAGCTGTGGTTTCGGTACATTGCACATGAAAGCTAGAGACTGAGTGTGAACGAATGTGGGCTTTGTTGTCTTTTCCTAGAGCTACCTCGCATGCACACGGGGGAGGGGGGTGTCATTTCATGTGTGGCAGGGTGGCAGTGGAATGGATGAAGGCAGCATGTATGAATATGTACATGCGTATCTAAGTATATGTCTGTGTATGTATATGTATGTATACGTTGAAATGTATAGATATGTATGTGTGCGTGTGTGGGCACTTATGTATATACATGTGTATGTGGGTGGTTTGGGCCATTCTTTTGTGTTTCCTTGCGCTACCTTGCTAATGTAGGAGACAGCGTCAAAGTAAAACTAAATAAATGAATATTGTATATAAGCTGGCATTATTGGACTCTGCCCGCTTGAGGTTATGTAATAAGTCACATTTGGCAAGGCTTTTTTGTATTGAGTGGTCTCATCAAAAAATTCTTACTCCAAAGGATTTCACATTCCTCTGCTACTGGAGTAGTGCAGCCTTAGGCCGCCAGAACCTCTCAAGAAAGAGCCTGGGTAAAACAAGGACTCTTCTTAGAAAGAGATCCTGAGGTAATTAAATACAAATAAAAACTACATATGTGCTTTTAGGAAAAGAGGTATAGGAGTATAGTCAGCAATAAATTATGTACATACCTGGTCTTCCGGTGGATTCTGGGAATGTAGATAATCAGCTTTGTTAAACAGATCACGACAAAATCGTGGGATAACACCAGCAGCTAGTGGCACCCCAAGGTCTGGATCATCATGACTGTCCTCCCCTAGCATTCTGAAAATTGGTGACATGTTAATAAACGATTCAAAAATAAATTGTTCTCAAATACAGACATTCCAATCTCTATGCGATGTATCTGTAAAACGCATTATGCCTCTCACTTTTGTCTAATATATCCTCTTAGTATATATTTTTTTTTTTGTCACTGTCTCCCGCGTTTGCGAGATAGCGCAAGGAAACAGACGAAAGAAATGGCCCAACCCACCCCCATACACATGTATATACATACGTCCACACACGCAAATATACATACCTACACAGCTTTCCATGGTTTACCCCAGACGCTTCACATGCCCTGATTCAATCCACTGACAGCACGTCAACCCCGGTATACCACATCGATCCAATTCAATCTATTCCTTGCCCTCCTTTCACCCTCCTGCATGTTCAGGCCCCGATCACACAAAATCTTTTTCGCTCCATCTTTCCATCTCCAATTTGGTCTCCCACTTCTCCTCGTTCCCTCCACCTCCGACACATATATCCTCTTGATCAATCTTTCCTCACTCATTCTCTCCATGTGCCCAAACCATTTCAAAACACCCTCTTCTGCTCTCTCAACCACGCTCTTTTTATTTCCACACATCTCTCTTACCCTTACGTTACTTACTCAATCAAACCACCTCACACCACACATTGTCCTCAAACATCTCATTTCCAGCACATCCATCCTCCTGCGCACAACTCTATCCATAGCCCACGCCTCGCAACCATACAACATTGTTGGAACCACTATTCCTTCAAACATACCCATTTTTGCTTTCCGAGATAATGTTCTCGACTTCCACACATTCTTCAAGGCTCCCAGGATTTTCGCCCCCTCCCCCACCCTATGATCCACTTCCGCTTCCATGGTTCCATCCGCTGCCAGATCCACTCCCAGATATCTAAAACACTTTACTTCCTCCACTTTTTCTCCACTCAAACTTACCTCCCAATTGACTTGACCCTCAACCCTACTGTACCTAATTACCTTGCTCTTATTCACATTTACTCTTAACTTTCTTCTTTCACACACTTTACCAAACTCAGTCACCAGCTTCTGCAGTTTCTCACATGAATCAGCCACCAGTGCTGTATCATCAGCAAACAACAACTGACTCACTTCCCAAGCTCTCTCATCCCCAACAGACTGCATACTTGCCCCTCTTTCCAAAACTCTTGCATTCACCTCCCTAACAACCCCATCCATAAAGAAATTAAACAACCATGGAGACATCACACACCCCTGCCATAAACCTACATTCACTGAGAACCAATCACTCTCCTCTCTTCCTATATGTACACATGCCTTACATCCTCGATAAAAACTTTTCACTGCTTCTAACAACTTCCCTCCCACACCATATATTCTTAATACCTTCCACAGAGCATCTCTATCAACTCTATCATATGCCTTCTCCAGATCCATAAATGCTACATACAAATCCATTTGCTTTTCTAAGTATATATCTTAGTATATATCAAAAACATGTCAAGATATCCCACAAAGGGATGTACCTGCCCCTCATCCCACTGACTTCTGTGGTTAATGGGGTTTATTATTCGGTGGTTCTTCCAAGTTGCATTTTTCAGGAAAACATCCCCAACATCATGTATTATGAATAACAAAGATATGTATCAATCTGTGAGGAAAGTAACATCAGGAATGTGAAGAAATGAGCAGAGGAAGAGAATCCAAAATCTTAATTCTAAAATCTGGAAACCTCCAAAAACCAAAGATTTTTGCAGTGTCACTCAAGTAAGAAACAACCCAAGAGGCCCCGAGCCTCACGTGACAGGCACACAACGTCTTAACCTCTGCCCTCACAAGTCAGTTGTTTGTTAGCATTGCTAGCAGTCACACATACATGCATTACCCTCTGATATTTCTTTGCTTTATTTTTGTGCTTTTTGGCTTTTTCATCACTGTCACTGTCAAAAACAGCTGCAGTTACTCCTATGGAAAACAGTGAGGAAAAGAGCAGAATCCCTGGAGATAGGGGAGAAACCTCCCACGTATTCCCTGCATGTCGTAGAAGGCAACTAAAAGGGGAGGGAGCGGGTGGCTGGAAATCCTCCCCTCTCGTTTTTCTTTTTTTTTCTTTAATTTTCCAAAAGAAGGAACAGAGAAGGGGGCCAGGTGAGGATATTCCCTCAAAGGCCCAGTCCTCTGTTCTTAACGCTACCTCGCTAACGCGGGAAATGGCGAATAGTATGAAAGAAAATATATATATATATATATCTATTTTATCTATTTTATTCATTTGGCTTTGTCGCTGTCTCCCGCGTTAGCGAGGTAGCGCAAGGAAACAGACGAAAGAATGGCCTAACCCACCCACATACACATGTATACACATACACGTCCACACACGCAAATATACATACTTATACAGCTCACTGTATACATATATATACACACACAGACATATACATATATACACATGTACATAATTCATAGTCTGCCTTTATTCATTCCCATCACCACCCTGCCACACATGAAACAACAACCTCCTTCCCCCCCGCATGTGCACAAGGTAGCGCCAGGAAAAGACAATAAAGGCCACATTCGTTCACACACAGTCTCTAGCTGTCATGTATAATGCACCATATATATATTGAAGTCCCTAAACAATCTTACCTATGCAACTGCTACATACAAAGTGCTGCAATCTTAATCACTTGAGGTTAAGACTGCATCAGATGTCTCTTACTTATATCTGAAATATCTCAAGGCACAAAAACTACACGTTACTCGTGTGGCCCAACATTACTCACGTGTAGCTCTTTCCAGAACCAGTCTGACCATATGCAAAAAGACAGGTATTGTAGCCTTCATATGCTTTCTCTAGCAGTGGTTGTGCCAGAGCATTATATACAGCTCTCTGAGAAGCAAGACTTGGCTGGCATTCATCATATGACCAAAAGCAGTGGTCATAGCTGAAGGAGTGACGAGTGCCACTACCAGTTGTAACTCTGATGCTGTTGTTTACAACATCAATAATATTTTCCACTTCTAATGAGGATTGTTCCCTGAAAATATCAAGATAATATCAAAAAGGGTAGTATTTCTTAAACCTACAAGTCCACACAAAACATTATACAGGAAGACCAGAAACAATACTTCATAATGACATGTGAATAAAGCAACAGTTACAAGTGATATAATAATTTCTCAAAAGAAACTATAAACTATAAATCTCTTTGTCATATTACTTGCCTCTTACCTCTCCCTACTTATATTTCAATTTCTAAAAGTTGGGACAGAAAAAGGGGTCAACCAAGGAGTGCTCACTTTCTTGGAAGGCTTACGCTGGGGTGTTTGAATGTATGTAGATGTAACCAAGGAGAGAAGAAAGGGGAGATAGGTAGTATGTTCCATGAAAGGGACCTGAATCTTCTAGCTCTGAGCAAAACAAAGATCTAGGAAAAGAGAGCACAATGGCCTGGGAATGTCTTACAAGTAAATTCAGGTTATTGTGATGACAACAGCCAAGGAAGGGGTAGCGTTTATGCTGAGGATGGAGTTGTGGAAATCTGTGAAAGAGTGTAAGAAAGTGAGCTCCAGAAAGATGTGAATTAAAAAGAAAGCATTACAAGTGATGAATCATTATCAGTACTTATGTAGCTGGCCACAAGAAGAAAAAAGAAGAAGGGCAAACATTTCAGGAGCAGCAGAGTGAATGTGACATCAGTTTTGATGCAAGAGATTGGGTATTAGTTATGGGTATTTTAAATGCAAAAGTGATCATTGTGGAAGTTCAGGGTATAACTGGGGGTCAGGAGGTATTCAGTAAGGTGAACAGAAACGAAGAGCTCGTGGAAAATTTTGTCTGCATGCACTACTATTTTTGTACTTTTTGAGAAATTTGCAAAAGACTCTCAGATGTAAATACCGAGAGGGGTTACTGGTGGAATGTATCATCAATAACTGGTATAGATGAAGAGGAAGATTCTGGAGGTTTTAAGAAAAGAGAAAATGATATATGTGAAAAGAGGGTCGTGAGTATGTAAAAGAGAGTTGTATGAAACAATACCAGGAGAAACTGAGTGTAGAATGGCACAAGATAAGACTAAATGAAGTCAGTGATGAATGGGAGCAAACCGCACAAGTGGAAGTAAGTCATAGGGTTAGAGGGACCGAAGGTTTTGGGAGTGATGTAGAATGTATGGAATAAAAGAACGTTATCTGGGAGGGCAAAACTGCAGATTGCATACTCACTCTTCACCAAGACTCTTGCATTCATCCCCCTCATCACAGCATCCATTGATAAATGAAGATGACATCACACACCTCTGCCACATACCAACCTTCACTTGGAATAATTTTTTTTCCACCCTCCCTACCTGCCCAAATGCTTTAAATCTTGATAAAACTTCTCATTATTTCTAGCAACTTTCCTCCTATACCCTGTATTTTTAAGACCTTCCACAAGGCATCTTTATCAACCCCATCATATGCTTTCTCCAGATCCATAATTGCTACATACAAATCCATCTATTTCTAAATACTTCTCTCACACATTCATTAAAGCAAACACCTGATCCACACATCCTCTACCATTTCTGAAACCACACTGTTCCTCCCAGATCTGATGTTCTGTACATGCTTTGTATTTTCATGTTTGTATATGTACACTTAGTCTCATTTATTATTATGCTTGATCGCCATTTCCATGTTAGTGAGGTAGCACCAGGAAACAGACAAAAAAACACCCATCACTCATTTACACACGCATATATATATCTTATCTTATCTATTTTGCTTTGTCGCTGTCTCCCGCGTTAGCGAGGTAGCACAAGGAAACAGACGAAAGAATGGCCCAACCCACCCATATACACATGTATATACATACACGTCCACACACACAAATATACATGCCTATACATCTCAATGTATACATATATATACACATACAGACATATACATATATACACATGTACATAATTCATACTGTCTGCCTTTAATCATTCCCATCGCCACCTCGCCACACATGGAATAACAACCCCCTCCCCCCCTCATGTAAGTGAGGTAGCACGAGGAAAAGACAACAAAGGCCACATTTGTTCACACTCAGTCTCTAGCTGTCATGTAATAATGCACCGAAACTACAGCTCCCTTTCCAAATCCAGGCCCCACAGAACTTTCCATGGTTTACCCCACGCGCTTCACATGCCCTGGTTCAATCCATTGACTGCACGTCGACCCCAGTATACCACATCATTCCAATTCACTTTTTACCTTGAACGCCTTTCACCCTCCTGCATGTTCAGGCCCCGATCACTCAAAATCTTTTTCACTCCATCTTTCCACCTCCAATTTGGTCTATTTACTATACTTTGTCGCTGTCTCCTGCGTCAGCGAGGCAGCACAAGGAAACAGATGAAATAATGGCCCAACCCACCCACATAAACATGTATATACATTCACGTCCACACATGCACATATACATACCTATAAATTTCAACGTATACATGTATATACATATAGAGACATATACATATATACATACGTACATAATTCATACTGTCTGCCTTTATTCATTTCCATTGCCACCACACATGAAATGACAAACCCCCTACCCCCACATGCACGCAAAGTAGCACTAGGAAAAGACAACAAAGGCTACATTTGTTCACACACAGTCTCTAGCTGTCATGTATAATGCAGCGAAACCACAACTCCCTTTCCACATCCAGGCCCCACAAAACTTTCCATGGTTTATCCCAGACGCTTCACATGCCCTTGTTCAATACATAGACAGCACGTCGACCCCGGTATACGACATCGTTCCAAATCACTCTATTCCTTGCAAGCCTTTCACCCTCTTGCATGTTCAGGCCCTGATCGCTCAAAATCTTTTTCACTCCATCTTTCCACCTCCAATTTGGGCTCCCACTTCTCCTCGTTCCCTCCACCTCTGACACATATATCCTTTTTGTCAATCTTTCCTCACTCATTCTCTCCATGTGACCAAACCATTTCAAAACATCCTCTTCTGCTCTCTCAACCACACTCTTTTTATTACCACACATCTCTCTTACCCTTTCATTTCTTACTCAATCAAACCACCTCACACCACATATTGTCCTCAAACATCTCATTTCCAACACATCCACCCTCTTCTGCACAACTCTATCTATAGCCCATGACTACATACCCATTTTTGCTTTTCAAGATAATGTTCTTGCCTTCCACATTTTTCAACGATCCCAGAACTTTTGCCCCCTCCCCCACTTTGTGACTCATTTCCGCTTCCATGGTTCCAGCCGCTGCCAAATCCACTCGCAGATATCTAAAACACTTCACTTCCTCCACTTTTTCTCCATTCACTTATCGCCCACTTGACTTGTCCCTCAACCCTACTGTACCTAATAACTTTGCTCTTATTCACATTTACTCTCAGCTTTCTTCTTTCACACACTTTACCAAATTCAGTCATCAGCCTCTGCAGTTTCTCACCCGAATCAGCCACCAGCGCTGTATCATCAGCAAACAGCAACTGACTCACTTCCCAAGCTCTCTCATCCACAACAGACTACATACTTGCCCCTCTCTCCAAAACTCTTGCATTAACCTCCCAAACAACCCCCATCCATAAAGAAATTAAACAACCATGGAAACATCACACGCCCCTGCCGCAAACCAACATTCACTGAGAACCAATCACTTTCCTCTCTTCCCACTCACACACATGCCTTACATCCTCGATAAAAGCTTTTCACTTCTAACAACTTGTCTCCCACAGTATATACTCTTAATACCTTCAACAGTGCATCTTTATCAACTCTATCATATGCCTTCTCCAGATACACAAATGCTACATACAAATCCATTTGCTTTTCTAAGTATTTCTCACATACATTCTTCAAAGCAACCACCTGATCCACACATTCTCTACCACTTCTGAAATCACACTGCTCTTCCCCAATCTGATGCTCTGTACATGCCTTCACCCTCTCAATCAATACCCTCCCATATAATTTCCCAGGAATACTCAACAAACTTATAACTCTGTAATTTGAGCACTCACCTTCATCCCCTTTGCCTACGTACAATGGCACTATGCATGCATTCCGCCAATCCTCAAATACCTCACCATGAGTCACACATACATCAAATATCCTTATCAACCAGTCAACAACACAGTCACCCCTTTTTTAATAAAGTCCACTGCAATAACATCCAAACCCGCTGCCTCGCTGGCTTTCATCTTCCACAAAGCTTTTACTACCTCTTCTCTGTTTACCAAATCATTTTCCCTAACCACCACCTCATTCAAAACACCCTATATCTGCCACTCTATCATCTAACACATTCAACAAACCTTCAAAATACTCACTCCATCTCCTTCTTACATCACCACTACTTGTTATAATCTCCCCATTAGCCCCCTTCACCGATGTTCCCATACATACATGTACATACACATACTCAATTCTGGCGCCAAGCCACCTCACAGGAATCAGAACTGCCATTTCCTATGTCAGCGAGGTGCGCCAGGAAACAGATGAAGGAAAGCCACATCTGCTCACACTCATTCTCTAGCTGTCATGTGCAATGCACTGAAACCACAGCTCCCTATTCACATCCAGGCCCCACAGACCTTTCTACAGTTTACCCCAGGAGGTTTTACATGCCCTGGTTCAGTCCACTGATGGCACATTGACCCTAGTATACCAAATTGTACCAATCCACTCTATTTCATGCATGCCTTTCATCCTCTTGCATGCTTAGGCCTAGATTGCTCAAAATCTCTTTCAATCCATCCTTCCACCTCCAATTTAGTCTCCCACTTCTCCTTGTTCCCTCCACTTTTGACAAAATATCCTCTTTGTCAGCCATTCCTCATTCATTCTCTCCATATGTCCGAACCATTTCAACACACCCTCCTCCGCTCACTCAACCACACTCTTATTATCGCCACACATCTCTCTTACCTTTCCATTACTTACTTGATCATATACTGCCCTCAAACATTTCATTTCCAATACAATTACCCTTCTTTGCACAACCCTATCTACAGCCCATGCCTTGCAACCATATAATATTTCTGGAACTACTATTACTTCAAACATACCCATTTATGATCTCCAAGATAATATTTTCCCTTTCCAAACATTCTTCACTGCCCCCTCCCCTATTCTATGACTTCCTTCCACTTCCATGGCTCCATTTGCTGCTAAATCCACTGCCAGACATCTAAAACACTTCACTTCCTCCAATTTTTCTCCATTCAAGACTTACATCCCAATTAACTTGCCCCTTAACTCTGCTGAACCTAATAACCTTACATTTATTCACACTGACTCTCAACTTTTTCCTTTCACACACTTTTCCAAACTCAGTCACCAACTTTTGCAGTTTCTCAATTGAATCAGCCACCAGTGCTATATCATCGGCAAACAACAATTAACTCACTTCCCAGGCCCTCTCATCCCCAACAGACTGCATACTTGCCCCTCTCTCCTAAACTCTTGAATTTACCTCCCTAACCATCCAATCTATAAACAAATCAAACAAAAATGGTGACATCACCCACCCTTGCCACAGACTGTCCTTTGCTGGGAACCAATCACTCTCCTCTCTTCCTACTTATACACAAGCCTTACATCCTAGATAAAAACTTCTCACTGCTTCTAATAGCTAACCTACCACACCATATATTCTAAATACTTTCTACAAAGCATCTCTATCAACTGTATCATATGTCTTCTCTAAATCTATAAATGCCACTAACAAAGCCATCTTTTTGTCTAAATATTTTTCACACACATTCTTCAAAGCAAACACCAGATCCACATATCCTCTACCACATCCTCCTCTACGATCTAGTGCTCTGTACGTACCATCATCCTCTGAATCAATACCCTCCTATACAATTTTCCAGGTATACTCAACAAACATATGCTTCTATAGCTTGAACACTTTATTTCATCCCCTATGCCTTCTGTTAGAGTCATCTCCGCTCTCCCAATAATTGTTTCAGTTATCCATTATATTCTGTTCAGTATCTATGCAAGTTACATTATCCAAGGTACATTACATTCTTTTGAAAAGTATGATTGTTTCATGTCAAAATGTGAAATATGATTTGCTTGTGTATAAATTAATAGTAACCCTGGGGATGGGGGAGAAAGAATACTTCCCACATATTCCCTGCATGTTGCAGAAGGCAACTAAAGGGGGCGGGAGCAGGGGGCTGGAAACCCTCCCCCTCCTTGTATTTAAGTTTCTAAAAGGGGAAACAAGGAGGAGTCTTGTGGGGAATGCTCATCCTCCTCGAAGGCTCAGATTAGGGTGTATGAATGTGTGTGGATGTAACCAAGATGAGAAAAAAAGGAGAGATAGGTCGTATGTTTGAGGAAAGGAACCTGGATGTTTTGGCTCTGAGTGAAACAAAGCTCAGGGTAAAAGGGAAGAGTGGTTTGGGAATGTCTTGGGAGTAAAGTCAGGGGTTGGTGAGAGGACAAGAGCAAAGGAAGGAGTAGCACTACTCCTGAAGCAGGAGCTATGGGAGTATGTGATACATTGTAAGAAGGTAAATTCTAGATTGATGTGGGTAAAACTGAAAGTAGATGGAGTGAGATGGGTAATTATTGGTGCCTATGCACCAGGTCATAAGAAAGATCATGAGAGGCAAGTGTTTTGGGAGCAGCTGAGTGAATGTGTTAGCAGCTTTAATGCACGAGACTGGGTTATAGTGATGGGTGATATGAATGTGAAGGTGAGTAATGTGGCAGACTGAGGGTATAACTGGTGTATATGGGTTGCTCAGAGTTGTAAATGGAAATGGTGAAGAGCTTGTAGATATGTGTGCTGAAAAAGGACTGGTGATTGGGAATAAATGGTTTAAACAGAGAGATGTACATAAGTATATGTATGTGAGCAGGAGAGATGGTCAGAGGGTGTTACTGAATTAGATGTTAAATGATAGGTGTGTAAAAGAGAGACTTTTGGATGGAAATGTGCTAAGAGAGGCACCTGGAGGAATGTCTGACCACTATTCTGTGGAGGTAAAGGTATATGTGCGTGTGTGGGCGTTTATGTATAAACATGTGTATGTAGGTGGGTTGGGCCATTCTTTCATCTGTTTCCTAGCGCTACCTCGCTAGCGCAGGAGACAGCAACAAAGCAAAATAAATAAATAAATATAAAGGTGAAGATTTGTAGAGGTTTTCAGAAAAGAAGATAGAATGTTGGGGAGAAGAGAGTGGTGAGAGTAAGTGAGGTTGGAAAGGAGACTTGTGTGAGGAAGCACCAGGAGAGACTGAGTGCAGAATGGCAAAAGATGAAGGGGAAATGACTTAGGGGGAATGGGGGAGGCATGGGAAGCAGTGATGGCTTGCACAAAAGATGTATATGGCATGAGAAAGGTGGGTGGTGGACAGATTAGAAAGGGTAGAGTGGTGGGACAAAGAAATAAGATTGTCAGTGAAAGAGAAGAGAGAGGTGTTTGGACAATTTTTGCGTCCTAGCTTCGTCTCTTCGATGTATATCAACTGACTGTTATATTTCTCTCTTGTGTCTCCCCTGATGATGTGATTATTGCACGAAAGTGCACTTGGGAACTTTTCATGTTTCATTTTCCCCGTGGACTCATAGGAATATCTTGATCACGCGCAAAATTGTGATCCTTTCCAATATATAAGTGTATATGGGTGGTTGGGGCATTCTACCTCTGTTTTCTTGCACTACCTCACTGATGCAGGAAACCAATTATGATGTTACTAAATAATCTTTACAATTTATTGGAGACCAGGAAACATGTAAGACACAACAGAAATTAACAGAAAGTACATGCATACAAAAGTAGAAAAAGTATTGGAATGTTTTGTTTTTCTCTCTCTCTGAATAGGTTTTGATAGGATGTTGTACAACACTTGTCTGGTGAATGTATCATGTTATCTGTACACATCTTGGCAATTTCAAAGAATCATGTGATAAATTGAGGCCACTATATATGCCTAAGACTTGCAAAGTAAAATAAATAGAGAGAGATCACTGTATCTGAAGCAAATTATGTTATATATATATATATATATATATATATATATATATATATATATATATATATATATATATATATATATATATATGTGTGTGTTCAGAGAGCATATATCTATTTTCATAGCTGTAAATATAGTTTTGTAATTTTTATAGACATGTGTTTGGTATTCATCCAGTGTAGGAAGGGAAAGGATATATATATCAAGTGGCAGTCAGCCATCAGGAGACATTAGCCAAATGGTAAAGGAGTCCATGTCTAGCCAAAATCTCTCTGCTAACAGAAGCCATCATTTCAGAGTTCTGACTTACTGGGCCTATGGGCTGATTAATTATACACCCTTAAAGGAAGCGGTTAGATCGTAACATGGGGCCTGTCAAGGATATATAAAACCGACCATTGTGGGTTAGTACTCTACTGTGCTCTCGTGTAATATACTGGCGAAGATTTCTATAAACAAGTGTTCATACTTGCATCAAATTTGTGGTTAGAAATGGTAGATAACATTAAGAAGTTCAAGGATGTTCACATTCTGTACCAGTGTAATAAAGATGAGCTGAAGCAGGTGGAAGCTATTTATGGAATTTCTCTGAGGACACATATCAAAAGTGATATGCAAAGAGAATCTACTGATCAATTGGTGTCCTCATCAATATTGGAGGAATCTATAGATGTTGAAAATAGTGGTGATGGTGAGAAGCAGATGAGTAAATAGGTTGCAATGGAGAGATTGAGGTTAGAATTTGAACTTAAGAAAATGCAACTAAAAGCAGAAGAGATAAAACAGGCTAACAAAGAGGTAAGACTTAGTGAAATTAGAAATACATGAGAGGACAGGCACAAGAAGAGGAATTGGAGATAAAGATGACAGAGTAAATCAGTTACCTGAGTTTAAAAAGAAGCTGAGGACTTCTTTTTTTAGTCTGTAAACTTACAACTTTCAAAAAATGGAATTAAAGTGACTGGGCTCTTTTGGTGCAGAGAAAACTTGAGGATAAGGCTCGAGAGGTGTACGTATGTCTGAGTATGATGGAATCAGTGAATTATAAGGCTGTCAAAGAAGCGGTGTTGAAAACTGAGGTTATGTATGCAAAAGTATACAGGATGTTTAGGGACATTGAGTAAAACAAGTAAGCAAACTCAACTTGAGGTGGCAGAGAGTGTGGATTGAAATCGACAGGTGGTGTAAGTCTGAGGAAGTAGAGACGAGGAATGAAATAAGACAACTAATCCAGTTGGAACATTTCAAAAGTATTGTACATCCTGAAATAAATATGAGTAGAGTGAAGAATGTGATGGATGTGGTCATGATGGCTGACTAGTCAGAAGTGGCACACAAAATGTATGAGGGAGAGGTGTCACAAACAAAGTGGAGTTAGACAGAGTAATAGAAGGAATCATGACAAAACATTATAAATATCAGAACTATTCAAATGTTACACAGCCTAGTCAACATTATTTTGTGGAAGGTCTCACTAGCTATAAGCAACAACTGTAAGGAATAGATTCCAAAAACAAACACAATACAGATATTAAAGACCTCAGTTCAATCATAACCCTTATGCTAGTAGACAGGAGACCACCAATGAAATGTTTGGGATGTAGGGAAACTGGACGTGCTAAATATCAGTCTAAAAAACAAAAAGACTGTAGGATTAACTGTTGCCTGGGAAAAGACACAGGATATTAGTGATGTAAGAGGTAATGAGTACAGTGTGAGTAAACCAAAATTTGTAAATTATGAGCCATATCACTGAAGGAAAGGTTGGGATTAAAGGTAGTCCTGGGAAGAAAATTTCAATACTGAGAGATACTAGAGCAAATCAGTATTCAATTCTGAAAGATGTATTAGGGTGGACAGAGGACTCTTAATCTAGAGAGAGAATAAGTGTAAGTGGGTTACGTTTAGGGATGACTATCCTAATACATTATATGAATCTTGAGAGTAGATTTGTGGCTGGCCAGGTAAAAGTTGGAGTATGTGAGGAATTTCCCATACCTGGAATACATATGCTATTGGGGAATGATTTGGCTGGTGACAAATTAGTCCTAAAGCCTTTTATGAGTGATAATTCATTTGATGTAGAGACTACTTTAGAGGTGAACCATATGACATAAAAATGTAGAGGATACTTTTAAGCAGAATCAGAATGATAGCAAGCAATGTAAAGTATAAAGAAACTTTACCCAGCCTGTGTAGTGACCAGGTCAATGTTAAAGAGAGAAGTTAAATATGACTTAGGAGATAAACATGATCAAGAGGAGTCTGTAACCAGAGGTAATACAAAGGAACTGGGAAGAGTATTGTACAAAAAAAAATGGATGTATGTTTATTGTGGACAGGAAAGAGTTGACAAAGTTATAGAAGAGTGATGAGAGTTAGAAAAATTGTTGGAGTGAAGCTGCTAGAAATGGGAGCGAAAGTGGTGCGTCAGTTAGAGTTTACGTACAGAATGACGTGTTAATGAGAAAGTGGAGGCCTGCTCATGCCAGCAACTGATCACTAGGAGGTAAGAAAGCAGATTATTCCAAAGAATATAGGGTACATGTTACTGCTTTAGCCTATGGGTCTTGTTTGTCTGGACATTTGGGAGTTAGGAAGACAAATGACACACTATTAATTTGTTTCAACTGGCCAAATATGAAGAAAAATGTATCCCAGTACTGTAAGACTTGTGAATTATGTCAGAGAGTAGGTAAGCCCAACCAGAGTAGACAGCCAGTACCACTGCAGCCAATTCCTGCTTTTTGTAAACCTTTTAGCAAAACTGTAATTTTAGTGTATAGGTCCTTTGCCAAAAACACTTAAAGGAAATCAGTATTCATTGACAGTAATGTGTGCATCTACCAGATTTCCAGAAGCAGTACCATTACATAGCATACATCCTCAAAACATTGCAAGAGTTAGTGAGACATTTCTCCTGGGTGGGTACGCCTGAAATTACAATCAAACCAGGAAAGTAATTTCACTTCAGTAATGTTCAGGAAAATATCAAAGGGGTTACATATAACACAAAATGTGTTAAATGCTTATCACCCACAAAGCCAAGGAGTTGTAGAGAGATTCCATCAAACTCTGAAATATACTTTGAGAATGTAATGTGAGGAATTGTCAGTAGATTGGGATGAGGGTGTACCTTTAGCATTGTTTGCCATCAGACATGCAACACAAGAATCTACAGGTTTTAGTCCATCTGAGCTGGTGTATGGACATGAAGTTTGACATCCAATGAGTATGCTGAAAGAAAAGTGGATTGCAAAGAGTGATTCTCCAGGATTACTGAAGTGTTTCAGATTTTAAAAACAGATTGTGCAGGGCTAGAGAGATTGCTGCAGCAAATATGAATTAGTGTCAGGAAGATATGAAAGTATGGTATGATAAGAAATCTAGAAGCAGAGAGTTCAAACCACATGATCGAGTGTTGGTATAATTGCCTCAGAAAGGAAATTCTTTGAGAGCAAGATTTTATGGTCCCTGGGTGATTGGGAAAAGAGTGGATGAATCAAACTATATTATAAACACCCCAAGAAGACTCAAGCCAAACCAACTGTGTCGGGTAGACATGATAAAAACCCTATCAGGATTCAAATTCTGTAAAGGATGATGATAGTATAAATATGTACTGTGCATGAGTCAAGTCTGATGATGTAGAGGTAATGGATGAAAGTAAAAATGTGAAGTTGGGGAGATGTAAAGATAAACTGCTAAACAATTGAAATGTGTTAAATACCTTAGAAAAGAAGCTTGATCATTCGGAAACTGAGAGGTGAAATCATTCAAATTTTGCATGAGGAAGGAAGAATTGGGAGGAGAAGCAGCCTAAGAAGGCATAAGAGAGATTGAAGATGAAAAAAAAAAAAAAGGTAAGGAAGTTTCAAGAGGAGGAAGTAAAGAGCAGGCAGCGACGAGTTTCAAAAGAACATATTGAAGGAAATGTACACAAATTGCATATAGAAGACTTATGAAAGGAAAAGATATAACATGAGAAAAAAGATGAAAATCTGAAATTAACATAGGAAAATAAGAGTTACACTAAGGAAGAAAACTGGTAGAAAGAAAATTTACCTGTCACTAAGAGGACGAACTCTCACTCCAACAGACACAGTTGTCGACTCTGCTCCTCCGTAGTGATTGTCAACAACTGGGCTAGTGGGTGATCTTGCCGAATAACAAGTCACAACATCTGGTGTTAATAACTGCGAAGAGCCACCCTAAAACAAGATAAAAAAAAAAATAAAAAAAATAATGCAATAAAAGGTTTATCTATTTATCTTTTATACTCTGACACTGTCTCCCGCGTTAGCGAGGTAGAGCAAAGAAACAGACGAAAGAATGGCCCAACCCACCCACATACACATGTATATACATAAACGCCCCATACGCACACATAAATACCTATACATTTCGACATATATACACATTTACATATTCATACATGCTGCCTTCATCCATTCCTGCCACCACCCCACCACCCATAAAAATGGCACCCCCCGCACAAGTGCGGGGTAGCACTAGTAAAAGACAACAAAGGCCACATTCGTTCACACTCAGTCTCTAGCTGTCGCGTGTAATGCACCAAAACCACGGCTCCCTTTCCACATCCAGGCCCCGCAAAACTTTCCATGGTTTACCCCAGACGCTTCACATGCCCTGGTTCAATCCATTGACAGCACATCGATCCCGGTACACCACAGTGTTCTAATTCACTCTATTCCTTGCACGCCTTGCTCTTATTCACATTTAAACTCAGCTTTCTTTTCACACAATTTACCAAACTCAGTCACCAGCTTCTGCAGTTTCTCACCCGAATCAGCCACCAGCGCTGTATCATCAGCGGACAACAACTGATACTTCCCAAGCCCTCTCATCCACAACCAACTACATACTTGCCCTTCTCTCCAAAACTCTTACATTCCCCTCCCTAACAACCCCATCCATAAACAAATTAAACAACCATGGAAACATCACACCCCCCGCCACAAACCGACATTCACTGGGAACCATTCACTTTCCTCTCTTCCTACTCACAAACATGCCTTACATCCTCGATAAAAACTTTTCACTGCTTCTAGCAACTTACCTCTCACACCATATATTCTTAATATCTTCTATAGAGCATCTCTATTAACTCTATCATAGGCCTTTTCCAGATCCATAAATGCTACATACAAATCCATCTGCTTTTCTAAGGATTTCTCACATACATTCTTCAAAGCAAACACCTGATCCACACATCCTCTACCACTTCTGAAACCACATTGCTCTTCCCCAATCTGATGCTCTGTACATGCCTTCACCCTCTCAATCAATACCCTCCCATATATTTTCCCAGGAATACTCAACAAACTTATACCTCTGTAATTTGAACACTCACCTTTATCACCTTTGTCTTTGTCCAGTGGCACTATACATGCATTCAGCCAATCCTCAGGCACTTCACCATGAACCATACATATATTGAATATCCTCACCAACCAGTCCACAACACAGTCACCCCCTTTTTTAATGAAAGTTATATACATAAATTTCTTTGTGTACTCTTCCACAATTTCCTGCATCAACATGGTAGTACTGAGAACAGACACAGAAAAAAGCCTCATTCTCTCATGTTTATTTTCAGTGTTATATACAGCAAAACAAAATCCCCGTATCCACACAGGGCCAACAGACTTTTGCATTGTTTACCCCAGCTGCCTCATACGCCCTGGTTCAGTCCAGTGTTGGAGGGCTCAACCTGCAAAAGGTTACACTGCAAGGGAAAAGACATCTTTGTCAAAACTATATTACTTGCAGTACAGTTTTGTCAAACAACTTATCACTCAAAAGGAGTCTTCATTTTCCTGCTGTTGGAAATAGTACAGCCTTGACCGCGGGGACATTTTGAAAGGTCCTGGGTAACACCTTGACTATCAAAATCAGTCAATTTCTAAAAGAGGGAACAGAAGGAACCAAGGAAGGTGTACTCATTCTCCTCAAAAGCTCAGGCTGAATTGTCTAAATGTGTGCGGATGTAACCAATGTGAGAAGAAAGGAGACGTGTGGTATGTTTGAGGAAAGAAACTCAAATGTTCTGGCTCTGAGTGAAACAAAGCTCAAGGGTAAAAGGGAATACTGGTTTGGAAATGTCTTTAGGGTAAAGTAAAGGACTGCTGAGAGGACAAGAGATAAGGAAGGAGTACCAGCACTCCTGAAGCAGATGTGGGAATGTGATAATATGAAAGGAAGTAAATTCCATATTGACGTGGGTAATCTGAATGTAGATAGTAATAAGAGATAGGTGATTATTAATGCTTATGCACCTGGCCATGAGAAGAAAGATCATAAGTCAAGTGTTTTGGGAACAGATGAGTGAGTGTGTCAGCAGTTTTTGATCTAAGTGATGGTTGATTTAGATGCGAAGGTTAGTGATAAGGCAGTGAAGGGTATAATCAGGGCACATGGAGTATTTAGAGTTATGAATGGAAATGGTGAACAGCTTGTGGAGCTGTGGGCTGAAAAAATCACTGGCGATTGGGAATACCTGTTTAAAAAGAGGGATATACACAAGTATACATATGTGACAAGAGAAGATAGTCAGCGGGCACTATTGGATTACATATCAATTGAATGGTGTTTAAAAGAGAGACTTTTGGATGTAAGTGTGATGAAAGGCACAGCTAGTGGGATGTCTGATCACTATCTTGAGGAAGGGAAGTTGAAAATTTGTAGAGGCTGTCAAAAAAGAGGATACAATGTTGGGGAGAACAGACTGTGAGCTTGGAAAAAGTCTTGTGTGAAGAAATACCAAGGGAGATTGAGTGAATGATGGCAAAAGGTAAGAGCACATGAAATGAGGAGAGTGGGTGAGGAATGGGAGGTATTTAGGGAAGCAGTGATGGTATGTGCAAGAGATGCATGTAGCATGCAAGGTGGGAGGTAGGCATATAAGAAAAGGTAGTGAGTGATGGGATGAGGAAGTAGAGGTGCTAGTGAAAGACAAAAGAGAGGCATTTGGGCAGTACTTATAGGAAAGGAGTACAAATGATTGGGGGACATATAAGAGGAAGTGGCAGGAGGTCAAGAGGAAGGTGCAGGGGTAAAAAAAAAAGGGGGGGGGGATGAGAGTTGGGATGAGCAAGTATCAGTAAACTTTAGAGAGAATAAGATGTTTGGGAGGGAGGTAATCAGTGTGTGAAAGACAAGAGAAAAAATGAAAACATACATAAAGAGGCTAAATGGGAAGTGATAACAGGTAGTGATGGAGTGAGTATTTTGTAGGCCTGTCAAATATGTCTGACGATAGAGTGACAGATGTTGGGTGTTTTGGTCAGAGTGGTATGTGAAGCAAGAGTCATGGACAGTGGTTTGGTGAGGAGAAAAGAGGTGGTGAAAACTTTGAGAAAGATGAAAAGTGACAAGGCAGCTGGAGTGAATAGTATTTCAATTGAATTTATTAAGAAAGGAGGTAACTTTGTTGTTGATTGGTTGGTAAAGATTTTCCATGTATGTACGATTTACAGTGAGGTGCCTGAGGATTGGAAGAATGCAAGTATAGTGCCACTACATAGAGGTATTTCAAACCACAGAGGTATAAGTTTGTTTAGCATACCTGATAAGTTGTAAGGAGGGCACTGACTGAGAAGGTGAAGGCATGTACAGAGCATCAGATTGGGGAGGAGCAGTGTAGTTTCAGAAGTGATAAGAGAATGTGTGGATCAGATGTTTGCTTTTAAAAATGTGAGAAATACTTAGAAGAACTGATGGATTTGTATGTGGCATTTATGGACATGGAGAAGGCACATGAAAGGATTGATAGAGATGCTTTGTGGAAGGTCTTAAAAATAAACGATGTAGAAGGAAAGCTGCTAGAAGCAGAGAAGATTTTGTCAAGGGTGTAACGCTTGTGTACAGCTTGTGTATGAGTAGGAGAGAACATTGAATCGTTCTAAGTGAAGGTTGGTCCATGGAATGGGTGTTTGATCTCACCATGGTAGTTAAATTTCTTAATGGATGGAATGGTGAGGCAAGTAAATCTGAAAGTCTTGGAGTAAGGGGTGAGCATGTTGCTTGTGGGTGATGATAGGGCCTGGGAAGGAGAACGTTGCTGTTTACTAATGTCACAGCACTGCTAACATGTTTGAGCGAGAAACTGCAGCAGCTGGACACTTAGTTTGGAGGTGTGCATGAAAGGTGAAAATTGAGAGTAAATGTGAATATAAGAAAGGTTACTAGGTTCAGCAGAGTCGAGGGAAAGGTTAGTCGGGGTGTGAGTTTGTATGGAAAAAACTGGAAGTGAAGCATTTTAGATATCTGGGAGCAGACATGGCAGCTAATGAAACTATGGAATTGGAAGTGATTCATAGAATCGGAGAGGAGGAGAACGTTCTGGGAGTAATGTAGAATGAGAGGAAAGAGTGTGTGTTTCCTGGGAGGGCAAAAACAGGAATGGCAGACCCAACAATACATATGGAAGCAGGAAGCAAAGCATGGGCTACAGAGAAGGCTGTGCAGAGGAGGGTGGATGTGTTGGAAATGAAATGTCTGAGGACAATCCGTAGTGTAAGGTGGTCTGACCAAGTACGTAATGAAAGGGTACAAGAGATGTGTTGTAATAAGAAGAGTGTGGTTGAAAGATCAGAGAGTGTGCTGAAATGGTTTGGACATATGGAGAAAATGGGTGAAGAAAGGTTGACAAAGAGGATATGTGTTAGAAGAGGAGGGAACAAGGAGAGAGGGGAGACCAAACTGCAGATGTAGGGATTGAGTGAAGAAGATTTTTATTGATTGGGGACCAAATATGCAGGAGGTTGAAAGCTATGCACAGGACAGAGTGAATTGGAACAATGTGGTATACTGCCAACTATGTTCTGTCTGCACCAAACCAGGGTTTTTGAAGTATATGCAGTAAATTATGGAAAGATCTGTGGTGCCTGGTTGTGGATAGAGAGCTGTGGTATCAGTGCATTACACATGACAGCTAGAAAATGGACGCAAGTGGATGTGGCCTTGTTTATCTGTTCCTGGCACTACCTCACTAACATGGGAAACAGCAATAAAATATGAAGAAAATATTTTTTTAAATAACTGCTATTTACTCTGTTAGCAAAGTAGTGCCAAATACAGATGAAGAAAGGCCCATTTGCTCGAATCCATCCTCTAACTATCCCATACCATATGTTCAATGCCCACAATTTCACCTGTCTTAAATGCTCACATCCATAACCCCTAAGCTGAACTACTCAAACAAACTACAACCTCTAACATATCCTCAACTCATTCAACCAGACTCCCAACTCGCCATACCCAGCAACTGATCTAACCAGGCATCTCACTCTGCTCACCAGCACTACACACAAGGACCATCTGGAGCACACTTCATAAATTGTCCTCTGACATTCTATCTAGCCTACTGAATCAACACAACTACAAAAACCTCAAACAAACTACAGAAAAGCAGACTGGCCAGCCTGAACACAGTACAATGAAACAAAGCTTCAAAATCCGATCACTTCATCAACAACAACAACTAATCCAGCAAAGAACACATAAAAAAATCAGACATCAAATCCAAACTCTAAACAACACTATCACTAACCCAATCACTGAAGGACTAACTAAAAATTGGCATTCCCTCCTCAATGAAGTCAGTCACATGACCCACAGCAACCAATTCTGGCACACATTAAAGAAAATCCTCTCTCAACCCATGAAGCACTCCTGACCCATTCCAATGATATCCCTTCTTCCAAAGAAGAAACAAAGATACAGAACACAACTAAAAAATCTAAAGACAAATTCACCATCCTAAACAGGAAATTCATGAAAACCTACATAAAAGTCATCCAGAAACATTTGCCCTCCCACCTTTCACTCCCACTGATACAACCAATTGAAATCTTGAGGGACCCTCCTGTTACAGGCACTAACAATATATCAAACTTTCAAATAAAACACTATGGCCCACTTGCACTCCAAGCACCTACAGTTACCTTAATAAATTCCCCAACAACTGGAAATTTGCCAACATAATACAAATCCTAAAACCCTCCAAACATTCAACTAACCTTTCTCCTACAGCCATATATCGCTTCTATCCTCAGTACCCAAACTCGGAGAAAATGATTCACAACAGAATCAAACAAAACATCCCACTCTCAACCACACAGCATGACTTCAGACCCAAACACTCTAACACCACACTACACACTGAGCCCACACAACATATCCTAGATAGATTCAACCAACCAAAACTCCCCCTGCACAGAACTAGTGGCAATAGTCATTCAAAGAGCAATTGAAACAGTCTCCCAACACTTCCTCACACAAAAATTACTTAACACCACACTCAACAACAGTGACAAAAAGTGGCTGGCCAATTTTGTAGCTGGTCATCATGCCAGAGTTACTCATGAAGGCTCATCTCTAAAACACTAAAACTCTATAATGTAGTTACAAAGAGCAGCTCTTTCTCTAAGTCTCTTGAGTCTCTTCCTCCACAACCTCCCAATGCTTCAAGAAAGCCTCAACATGAAGGTTCTTTCGTAAGCACATGACATCACAAATACATCATAACACCTTAACAACACAGTAACAATATCTAACATGCAGCACTACATTATACTACTGGGACAATGGCTCACTTAGAAAAGAGTGTCTGCATCTCCACAGAAGTCTTCAATCATGCTCTTAACCCGAGACATATATGAATCCAGCTCACAACCTCCAGTCGTCTTTAATGGATAGTCTCCTCCACTTTGCAGGACCCCAGCCATTCTATACATCACAGAAGACACACATGACATTCACTCCCCACATCAATAACATCAACACAAAAGCAACACACAAACTAAATACCTCGGAATGCTAATGAGCATACTAAAAGGGGAAACAGGAAGAGTCAAGCAGGGAGTGCTCATCCTCCTCGTAGGCTTAGATTTGGGTGCCTGAATGTGTCTGGATGTAACCAAGAGGAGAAGAAAGGACAAGAGAAGAAAGGATAGGTACTATGTTTGAGGAAAGAAACCTGGATGTTCTAGCTTTTGAGTGAAATGAAGCTCAAAGGTAAAGGGGAAGAGTGGTTTGGAAAAGTCTTAGGAGTAAAGTCAGGGATTGGTGAGAGGACAAGAGCAAAGGAAGGAGTAGCACTACTGAAGCAGGAGTTGTGGGAGTGTGTGATTAAGTGTAAGAAAGTAAACTCTAGATTAATGTGGGTAAAACTAAAAGTGGATGGAGAGAGATGGGTGATTATTGGCGATTATCCACCTGGTCATGAGAAGAATGATCATGAGCGGGAAGTGTATTGGGAGCAGCTGAGTGACTGTCAGCAGCTTTGATGCACCAAACCGGGTATTACTGATGGGTGATTTATATGTAAAGGTGAGTAATGTGGCAGTTGAGGGTATAATCTGGGGTACATGGGGTATTCAGTGTTAATAATGGAAATGGTGAAGAGCTTGTTGATTTGTGTGCTGAAAAAAGATTGGTGATGGGGAATACATGGTTTAAAAAGAGGGATATACATAAGAGGGATATACATAAGTATGGTTCTCAGTGAATGTAGGTTTGCGGCAGGGGTGTGTGATGTCTCCATGGTTGTTTAATTTGTTTATGGATGGGGTTGTTAGGGAGGTGAATGCAAGAGTTTTGGGAAGAGGGGCAAGTATGAAGTCTGTTGGGGATGAGAGTGCTTGGGAAGTGAGTCACTTGTTGTTCGCTGATGATACAGCGCTGGTGGCTGATTCATGTGAGAAACTGCAGAAGCTGGTGACTGAGTTTGGTAAAGTGTGTGAAAGAAGAATGTTACGAGTAAATGTGAATAAGAGCAAGGTTATTAGGTACAGTAGGGTTGAGGGTCAAGTCAATTGGGAGGTAAGTTTGAATGGAGAAAAACTGGAGGAAGTAAAGTGTTTTAGATATCTGGGAGTGGATCTGACAGCGGATGGAACCATGGAAGCGGAAGTGGATCATAGGGTGGAGAAGGGGGCGAAAATTCTGGGAGCCTTGAAGAATGTGTGGAAGTCGAGAACATTATCTCGGAAAGCAAAAATGGGTATGTTTGAAGGAATAGTGGTTCCAACAATGTTGTATGGTTGTGAGGCGTGGGCTATGGATAGAGTTGTGCGCAGGAGGATGGATGTGCTGGAAATGAGATGTTTGAGGACAATGTGTGGTGTGAGGTGGTTTGATCGAGTAAGTAACGTAAGGGTGAGAGAGATGTGTGGAAATAAAAAGAGCGTGGTTGAGAGAGCAGAAGAGGGTGTTTTGAAATGGTTTGGGCACATGGAGAGAATGAGTGAGGAAAGATTGACCAAGAGGATATATGTGTCGGAGGTGGAGGGAACGAGGAGAAGTGGGAGACCAAATTGGAGGTGGAAAGATGGAGTGAAAAAGATTTTGTGTGATCGGGGCCTGAACATGTAGGAGGGTGAATGGAGGGCAAGGAATAGAGTGAATTGGATCGATGTGGTATACCGGGGTTGACGTGCTGTCAGTGGATTGAATCAGGGCATGTGAAGATTCTGGGGTAAACCATGGAAAGCTGTGTAGGTATGTATATTTGCGTGTGTGTACGTATGTATATACATGTGTATGGGGGTGGGTTGGGCCATTTCTTTCGTCTGTTTCCTTGCGCTACCTCGCAAACGCGGGAGACAGCGAAAAAAAAAAAAAACATATGTGAATAGGAGAGATGGTCAAAGGGCATTACTGGATGTTAATGGGCTGAGAGGGGCAGCTGGAGGGACGTCTGATCAATATTATGTGGGGGCAAAGGTGAAGATTTGTGGTTTTCAAAAAAGAAGAGATAATGTTGAAGAGAACAGAGTGGTGAGAATAAGTGAGCTTGGAAAGGACACTTGTGTGAGGAAGTACAAAGACAGATTGAGTGTAAAATGGTAATAGGTGAAAGTAAATGACGAGAAGGTAGTGGTTGAGGAATGGGATATATATAGGGAAACTGTGATTGCACAAGCAAAAGATGCACGCGGCGTGAGAAAGGTGGGTGGTGGACAGATTAGAAAGGGTTCCGAGTGGTGGGATGAAGCAGTAAAGTTGTTAGTGAAAGAGTAAAGAGGCATTTGGACGATACTTACAAGGAAGGAGCGCAAATGACTTGGAGATGTTTAAAAGAAAGCAGCAGGAGGTCAAGGTGCAAGGGTTGAAAAAGAGGGCAAATGAGAGTTGGGGTGAGAGAGTGTCATTAAACTTTAGGGAGAATAAAAAAGATGTTTCGGAAGGAGGTAAATAACGTACATAAGACGAGAACAAATGGGAACATCGGTGAAGGGGGCACGAGGGAAAGTAATAACAAGTAGTGTTGAAGTGAGGAGGAGGTGGAGTGAGTATTTTGAAGGTTTCATGACAGTGGCAGATGTAGGGTGTTTTGGTTGAGGTGGTGTGCAAAGTGAGAGGGTCAGGGAGAATGGTTTGGTTAAGAGAGAAGACGTAGTGAAAGCTTTGCGGAAGATGAAATTCAGCAAGGCGATGGGTTTGGACAGTATTGCCGTAAAATTTATTAAGTAAGGGGGTAACTGTGATGCTGATTGGTTGAAAAGGATATTTAATGTGTGTATGGATCATAGTGAAATGCCTGAGGATTGATGGAATGCATGCACAGTGCCACTGTGCAGAGGCAAAGGGGATAGGGGTGAGGCATAAGTTTGTTGACTATTCCTAGGAAATTGTATGGGAGGGTATTGATTGAGAGGGTGAAGGCAAGTACAGAGCACCAAATAGGGTAGGAGCAGTGGGGTTTCAAAAGTGGTAGAGGATGTGTGGATCAGGTGTTTGCTTTGAAGATTGGGTGTGAAAAATACTTAGAAAAACAAATAAATTTGTATGTAGCATTTATGGATCTGGAGAAGGCATATGATAGGGCTGATAGAGATGCTTTGTGGAAGGTCTTAAGAGTATGTGTTGTGGGAGGTAAGCTGCTAGAAGCAGTGAAAAGTTTGTATTGAGAATGTAAGGCATGTGTATGTGTAGTAAGAGAGGAGAGTGACTGGTTCCCAGTGAAGGTCAGTCTGAAGCAGGGGTGAGTGATGTCCTTATGGTAGTTTAATTTGTTTATGGATGGGATGGTGAGGGAGATAAATGCAAGAATTTTGGAGAGAGGGGCGAGTATGCAGTATGTTGGGGAGAAGAGGGACTGGGAAGTGAGTCAGTTGTTGTTTGCTTTGGTGGCTTATTCAAGTGAGAAACTGCAGAAGCTGGTGACTGAGTGTGGAAAAGTGTGTGAAAGGAGAGAAATGAAGTAAATGTGAACAAGAGCAAGGTTATGAGGTTCAGCAGGGTTGAGGGACAAGTTAATTGGGGGTGTAAGTTTGAATGGAGAAAAATTGGAGGAAGTGAAGTATTTTAGATATTTGGGAGTGGACTTAGCAGTGAACTGAATTATGGAAATGGAAGTGAGTCACAGGGTGGGGGAGGGGTGAAGGTTCTAGGAGTGATGAAGAATGTGTGGAAAGAGAGAACATTATCTCAGAGAGCAAAAATGGGTATGTTTTAAGGAACAGTAGTTCCAACAATATTTTGCAGAGGAGGGTGGATGTGTTGGAAATGAAATGTTTGAGGACAATATGTGGTGTGAGGTGGTTTGATTAAGTAATGAAAGGGTGAGAGAGATGCTTGGTAATATAAAGTGTGGTTGAGAGAGTATGGAGAGAATGAGTTAGGAAAGGTTGACAAAGAGGATATATGTGTCAGGCGCGGAGGGAACAAGGAGAAGCAGGAGACCTAATTGGAGATGGAAAGATGGAGAGAAAAAGATTTTGAGTGATCAGTGTTTTTGTATATATTTTTTTTTCTTTCATACTATTCGCCATTTCCCGCATTAGCGAGGTAGCATTAAGAACAGAGGACTGGGCCTTTGAGGGAATATCCTCACCTGGCCCTCTTCTCTGTTCCTTCTTTTGGAAAATTAGAAAAAAAAAAAAAACGAGAGGGGAGGATTTCCAGCCAAACGCTCCCTCCCCTTTTAGTCGCCTTCTACGACACGCAGGGAATACGTGGGAAGTATTCTTTCTCCCCTATCCGCATATATGCATATATATATATACATCTCTCTTACCCTTATCGAGTAAGTAAGGTAAGGGTAAGAGAGATGTGTGGAAATAAAAAGAGCATGGTTGAGAGAACAGAAGAGGGTGTTTTGAAATGGTTTGGGCACATGGAGAGAATGAGTGAGGAAAGATTGACCAAGAGGATATATGTGTTGGAGGTGGAGGGAACGAGGAGAAGTGGGAGACCAAATTGGAGGTGGAAAGATGAAGTGAAAAAGATTTTGTGTGATCGGGGCCTGAACATGCAGGAGGGTGAAAGGAGGGCAAGGAATAGAGAGAACTGGATCGATGTGGTATACCGGGGTTGACGTGCTGTCAGTGGATTGAATCAGGGCATGTGAAGCGTCTGGGGTAAACCATGGAAAGTTGTGTAGGTATGTATATTTGCGTGTGTGGACATATGTATATACATGTGTATGGGGGTGGGTTGGGCCATTTCTTTCGTCTGTTTCCTTGTGCTACCTTGCAAACGCGGGAGACAGCGGCAAAAAAAAAAAAAAAAAAAAAAAAAAAAAAGAGTGTGAGTGGATGGGTTGTTCTTCACCTGTTTCCTAGTGCCACCTTGCTGTTGTGGGTAATTGTGATCAAGTATCATCAGCAGACAACAACTGACACTTCCCAGGTCCTCTCATCCTCAACAGACTGCATATCGCCCCTCTCTCCAAAACTTTTGCATTTACCTCCTTAACAACCCTGTCCATAAACAAATTAAACAACCATGAAGACATCACAAATCTATGCCACAGACTGACATTCATTGGGAACCAATTACTCTCCTCTCTTCCTACTTGTACACATGCCTTACATCCTTGATAAAAACTTTCACCACTTCTAGCAGCTTACCTCCCACACCTTCCACAAAGCATCTCTATCAACCCTCTACTGCACCCAGCCTATAAACAAGTCTTACTGTATCTACACCCAGGGTTTTTGATGGGCTGGCCAAGGCCAAAAATGATACAGCAGTGGGAGTATATCATACTCTCTTTTGACACTCTGATGGTTACTGAGCCACATACTCAAAAATATGTGGCTCATTGTTTGGCATCAGCTTCATGTGTTGCCATTTCTTAATACTGCCACCATCTTTCTTGCTAATACCTCAAGCACAAATCTATGGGGCTGTTGTTATAGTCACATCCTGCAATCAACATAAGGTATTTTTGGTTCAGCTGTTGCAACACTGCAGTGAATGGATTAATACAGAAAGCACAAACAAATTCAAGTTGTGTTAAAATAGAGAATGATCAATATATGAGGCACCATTAGTATAAAACTCCTTCCGAAACAGTATAAATAGGTAATTACATAGAAGCATCTTCATTACAGGGTATACAGCAAACACATTAAAGTATCTTGATAATGCATTATAAAAGGAAAAAGGAAGGATACTGAAGATCATAAAACTAAACAAACAACTCTGTAAATTGATGTCAACATATGTATAATCAAAAAGGACATACAGAGGAACGATGCATGGGGTTGGAGTATCTAGGTTGGTTTGCACTTGATCGCCTTGTGTTGCCTTGTGTTGGTGTACTAGAGCCACTTAAAATCTTAGTCGACATTGATGATCTTCCTGAGGATGATTTAGCTTGGGCTGAGGCCTTGGGATCAACAGGCAATTTACTGGAAGACACCCTGTAGATAGCAAGACCATAAGGAGAGTATACAAAGCTTTTGCATAGTCTTAATTTTGCAGCAACAAACAAACTCATAATAACAGTAAAATATGGGGTGTCTGAATGTGCATGCATGAAACAAGATGAGAAAAAAGGAGACATAGGTAGTATGTTTGAAGAAAGAAATCCCGATGTTCTGGCTCTGATGGAAACAAAGCTCAAGGGTAAAGGGGAAGAATGGTGTGGGAATGTCTTACGAGTAAAGTCAGGGGTTACTGTGAAGGCAAAAACTAAGGAAAGGAGACCACTACTGCTGAAGCAGGAGCTATGGGAATGTGTGAAAGAGGGTAAGGAAGTGAGCTCCAGGGTGATTTGGGTAAAATTGAAAAGGGACTAAAACATGAGAGATTAGTGTTTATGCACCTGGCCACGAGAAGGAAGATTATGAAACGCAAGTGTTTTGAGAGAAGCTGAGTGAGTGTGTCAGCAGTTTTGATGCAAGAGACCAGGTATTAGTGATGGGAGATTTAAATAAAAAATAAGTAATGTGGCAACTGAGGAAATAATTGGGGTCATAGGGTATTCCAGAAGGTGAATGGAAATGATAGACAGCATGTGGACTTGTGTGCTAAAAAGGACTGTTGACTGGGAATATCTGGTTTAAAAGTACATGCTCTAGTTTGTCCCACGAACTAAAATAGGTGGACCTTACGGTACTTTTTATGCTGAATTTGAATCTGTTAGAATTTTTCTAAAAGGCATGGTTTTTAAGTGAGAGCAAATGAATTTTTCAATATGTGGATATTACTCATTCATAAATAAGGCTGGTATTACACTTAAAAACTACCTCTAAAATGAAGAAGTGTACAATTTTTGGCAATATTTAACCACAGGAACATCCCTCCTTAGGGTCCAGCAGCAATCTGCCAACAAAGAAGAGGGGCTCCACTTTCCTTAGCACTGGTTTTAGATGTCCAAAATCCTGGTAAAATCATTTGCTACACTCATCTCTGGCTGCCCCAAGATTTTCCAGGAAAAAGTCTAAGTGCGAATCCAAACAGTGAATTTTTAGACTTCTACTGCACCCCAGAGCCTCATATGAAGTCACAGATATTTTACATCACAGTAGTTTTCTGATCTGTGATTCCCAAAAAATATTTGCAAACTCTCTTAAATTACATCCATGCAGTTTTTTCAACTTGACTTAGCTCTTCGTTGAACTTTTCATCTCAAATCACTTCCCTGATCTGTGGTCCTACAAAAACACACTCCTTGATTTTTGCATCACTGATTCTGGGAAATTTATTTCTCAACTATGTGAATCCAGCGTTATCTAAACCTTTGACGAAGTTATTCATCAACCTGAGCTTAATGTGCGAAGGAGGCAGATAAATTTTCATACAATTAACAAAAGGAGGACTGATGCCATTCTTCTTCCAAGGAATCAATGATGTTCATTGTGGCCATACTTTCTTTATATAATGATTTTTCTTGTCCTGGCTGTCTCACCCACAGAGGAGACAACAGAACTTCGTGCAACCAAGTTGCATTTCAAGTTAAAGGGCCACAACCTTTAGGTCACCACATACATTCCACTCAAAGTCCCCATACTTAATTTTTTCAAAAAGAAACTTCACGTTATCATACGGTTCCTGCATGTTAGCTGCACGAGCCAAGGATAGGAGGAAAACTTATTTCCGTTGTGGAGTAGAACCGTTTTCAAGATTACTTTTGATGAATCAATAAACATGTGCCACATATTTATTTATTTATTTTTTTTGCTTTGTTGCTGTCTCCCGCGTTTGCGAGGTAGCGCAAGGAAACAGACGAAAAAAATGGCCCAACCCACCCCCATACACATGTATATACATACACGTCCACACACGCAAATATACATACCTATACATCTCAATGTACACATATATATACACACACAGACATATACATATATACCCATACACACAATTCACACTCTCTGCCTTTACTAATTCCCATCGCCACCTCGCCACACATGGAATACCATCCCCCTCCCCCCCTCATGTGTGCGAGGTAGCGCTAGGAAAAGACAACAAAGGCCCCATTCGTTCACACTCAGTCTCTAGCTGTCATGCAATAATGCCCAAAACCACAGCTCCCTTTCCACATCCAGGCCCCACACAACTTTCCATGGTTTACCCCAGACGCTTCACATGCCCTGGTTCAATCCATTGACAGCACATCGACCCCGGTATACTACATCGATCCAATTCGCTCTATTCCTTGCCTGCCTTTCACCCTCCTGCATGTTCAGGCCCCGATCACACAAAATCTTTTTCACTCCATCTTTCCACCTCCAATTTGGTCTCCCACTTCTCCTCGTTCCCTCCACCTCCGACACATATATCCTCTTGGTCAATCTTTCCTCACTCATTCTCTCCATGTGCCCAAACCATTTCAAAACACCCTCTTCTGCTCTCTCAACCATGCTCTTTTCATTTCCATACATCTCTCTTACCCTTACATTACTTACTCGATCAAACCACCTCACACCACACATTGTCCTCAAACATCTCATTTCCAGCACATCCACTTGTCTGTGTTATATTCATGGCCAAGTGAATCCATAACAGAAAGAACATCATTGCAAAACATCAGACCATCTTCAAGGGAGAAATATTCTTTGAAAACAGCATGGCAATCACAATAAAAACAAACCAATTCAATTCTGGAGAAGATTCCAGCCCTTTAACCTGGAACCCAAAAGTTTAACTTACTTCTTAGACAAATTCAAATCAAGATGAGATCATTAAGATCTCCTTGACTCAGCAAATGTGGTTCACTTGAAGAACAGCCCGCTTCTAATGTTGGATCTATACTGTGCTCTACTTGGTCTACTTTCTGGCCCAGACAATTCCTGACTGTGAAGTATTGGCTTCAGATAGTAAATTAGGATATTTACCAATAGGCTTGGATTTTGATGTTATACCATCTATATTTGTCAGGCAGATGTAGCAATCCGAAGCTTGATCTTGGAATGGCAAAAGGCATATGGCGTGAACCTTTTGCCCATGCTGTGAGAAGCATGACATATGTAACACAAAAAAAGGGGGGCTAACTTTTATTCTGGTGACCCACTTCACAACCATAGTAATGCTCATAGCACTTTTTAAAAAGGGATGTGAAATAATGTTTTTGTGCTATGAATGTCAATGCACCACAGATGTAGCAGAAATCAAACTATTTACATAGTTTCTTGGCATAATCATGGTAGATGGGGTATCAGCACACTTGAATACACAAAGGAACAAGCTGTCAACAGAGTGGAAACAACCCTGTAATGGACAGAGAACTGCTTCACAGGAGTGGGCAGTGTTTGAATGCAACATTTCCAGTCATTTTTCTGCAGGCCCCTGGTGACTCATTTATCTAGGCCGGCACTTTTATAGATAAGCTATTGTACTTTACAATGAAAATAGCTGCATTTGTTAAACCTTTTGTTTAAATACTCCGTAGAGCCTTGGTACATATATATATATATATACAGTATATAACAACATACGAGTATGCTGGAACAGAAAAACCATGGGTGATGGAGAAATTCTGAAAACCTATTTGGATACTGCATCCAAAAATACATTATTTTACTATACTTTGTCACTGTCTCCCGTGTTAGGGAGGTAGCGCAAGGAAACATACGAAAGAACGGCCCAGCCCACCCACATACACATATATACACATACACGTCCACACACACTCATATACATACCTATACATTTCAACGTATACATATAAATACATACACAGACATATACACATGTGCACAATTCATACTTACTGCCTTTATTCATTCCCATCGCCACCCCGCCACAGATGAAATGACAACCCCCTCCCCCTGCACACGCGCGAGGTAGCCCTAAAAAAAGTTGGAAATGAATTGTTTGAGGACAATATATGGTGTGAGGTGGTTTGATCAAGTAAGTAATGAAAGTGGAAGAGAGATGTGTGGAAATAGAGTGTGGTTGAGAGAGCAGAAGAGGGTGTGTTGAAATGGTTTGGACATATGGAGAATGAATGAGGAAAGATTAAAAAAGAGGATATATATGTCAAAGGAAGAGGGAACAAGAAGAAATGGGAGACCAAACTGGAAGGATGGAGTGAAAAAGATTTTGAGCAATCGGGGCCTGAACATACCGGAGGGTGAGAGGCGTGCAAGGAATAGATTGAATTGGAACTATGTGGTATACTAGGGTAGACGTGCTGTCAATGGACTGAAACAGGGCATATGAAACATCTGAGGTAAACCAAGGAAAGGTCTATGGGGCCTGGATGTGGATAGGGAGCTGCGGTTTCAGTGCATTACATGACAGCTAGAGACTGAGTGTGAACGAATGTGCCTTTTTTTTCTGTTTTCTTGGCGCTTCCTTGCTGAAGCAGGGGGAAGCAATGCTGTTTCCTGTTGGGTGGGGTAGTGCTGGGCATGGATGAAGGCAAGAAAGTATGAAAATGTACATGTGCATATATGTATATGTCTGTGTATGTATACGTGTATATGTTGATTTGTATATGTGCATGTATGGGCATTTATATATATATATATGTGTATATGAGTAGATGGACCATTCTTCATGTTTCCCGGCGCTACCTTGCTGTCACAGGAAACAGCAATGAAGTATAATGAAAAAAAATAATATCTTGGAAGAAGGTTAATACAGTGAGAAGAGAGAGTATATGGAAGCATTGGTGATGGTGGCAAAGGGGGATGTGGTAACAGATAGTGATGAGGTGAGAATTCTGAGTGGGTATCTTGAAGGACTGTTAAATCTGTCTTTTTGATAGGGTGTCAGACGGAGGATGTTTGGGTCAGGGACACATGTAAAGTGAGAGTCATAGACAGTGGTTTGGTGAAGGGATCAGGTGGTGAAATCCCTGCACAAGGTGAATTGTGGCAAGATGGCTGAAGATGATGGTTTTGCAGTTGAATTTTTTAAGGAAGGGGTGACTGTGCTATCAACTGCTTAATCAGGATTGTCAATATGTGAATGTGGAGATCATGGATAGCGAGGTGCCCGAGGACCAGCAGAACCCATGATTAGTGCCAATATGTAAAGGCAAGGGAGACAAATGTGAGTGTTCAAACTACTAAGGTATAAGTATGTTGAGTATACTGGCTGCCATACAGGAAAGTGGTAATGAGAGGGTGAAGGCATGTAAAGAGCATCAGACTAGGAGGAGCAATGTAGTATCATGGATTGGATGTTTGCTTTACAGGAAGTGTGCAAAATACTTACTTCAGACAGACAGAAAGATTTGTAGGTGGCATTTATGAATCTGGAGAAAGCATAAGATAGGGTTAATAAAGATGCCTTATTGAATGTCTTACAAATTTATGGTGAAGGAGGAAAGCTGCTAGAAGCAGTGAGAAGTTTTTAGCAAGGGTGTAAAGCATGTGGACGAGTATAATAACTGGAAAAAGAGTGGTTACAGATGAAGGTTGGGCTGCAGCAAGGGTGTGTGATATCACCATTGTTGGTGAATATGTTTATGGATGGAGTGGTGAGGGAGTTAAATGCAAGTCTGGGAAAGTGACAAATATGAAGTCTGTAGTGTCACGTGTTTTTTTTTGCTCATGATTCAACACTAGTGAAAATATTCATGAGAAACTGCAGAAGATGGTGGCAGTTCTGGAAGCACTGAAAAATGTGTGGAAAGGGAGATCACTATCTGGAAGGGAGAAAATGGATGTGTTTGAAGGAAGAGAAGTCCCAACAATGTTGTATGGGGGTGAGACATGGGTTGTAAATAAAGAGGTTCAGAGAAAGGTGGATGTGTTGGAAATGTGATGTTTGAGGACAATATGCAGCGTGAGGTGATTTCATTAAGTAATAAAAGTGTAAGAGAGAGATGGGGTAATAAAAAGAGTGTGGTTAAGAGAGCAGAAGACAGTGTGCTGAAATGGTTTGGACACATGGAGAGAATGAATGAGGAAAGATTGACAAAGATGATATATGTATCAGAAGTGGAGGAAACAAAAAGAAGGGGAGACCAGATTGGAGATGGAATGATGAAGTGAAAAAAGGTTTTGAACAACTGGGGCCTGAAGTTGCAGGAGGGTGAAAGGTGCGCACAGAAAACAGTAAAATGGAATGATGCAGTATACAGGTGTCAATGGGCTGAACATATTAGGTATTAGTAGTTGGTAGGAACATAAAATAAGACTCTCTGAAAACACTATGCTAGAGTTGTCCTCTGCCAGTGGCCTGTTATGGGTGAGGCACTAAAGGCTAAGAAGAGGTCCTAGAGTTCAATATTTATGGAGACTTTTAACATGACCAACCCCCTGAGAGAGTTTCCAAAGAGAAAGTGTGAAATATACTGATACATAGAGTAACAGATCGACCATTAATGGACTAAACCAGGGCCAGTGAAGTGACGGGGAGACCATGGAAAGGTCTGTGGGGATTGGTTGTGGATTAGGAATTGCAGTTTCAGTGCATTACACATGATGGCTTAAGAAAGGAAGTAAGTAAATATGGCCTTTCTTTGCCTGTTCCTGGCCTCACTGATGTGGGAAGCGGTGATCATACATGAAAAATATTCTTTTTCATACCTGATTGCCATTTCCCACATTAGTGAGGCAGCCCCAGGAATAGACAAAGAAAGGTCACATCTACTCACATCCATTCTTTAGCTCTTATGAGCTATGTACCAAAGCCACAGCTCCCTATCCACAAGCAGAACCCAGAGACCTTTCCATGGGTTAACCTGGATACTCAACATGCCCTAGTTCAGTTCAATTCACTTTCAGCAACTTAAAACCAGTATGCCACATTGCTCCAGTTAATTCTATCCTGTGCACTCCTTTCACACCCCTGCATGTTCAAGCCCCGATCACTCAAAATTTTTTCACACCATCCTTCCATATCCAATTTGGTCTCCCCATTCTCTTTGTTCTCTCAACTTCTGAAACTTATAACTTCTTTGTCAACCTCTCCTCACTCATCCTCTCCATATGTCTAAACCATTTTAGCAAGCCCTCTTAAGCTCCACACTCTGTTTTGTTACTCTCACCTCTCTCTTACGCTTTTATTATTTACTTAATCAAACCACTTCATCCCACTTATTGTCATTAAACTTTTCATCTCCAACATATCCATCATACTACATGCAGCTTTATCTGTAGCCCATGCCTACTATTCCTTCAAACATAATCATTCTTGCTTTCCTAGATAAGGTTCTCTCTTTTCAAACATTCTTCAGTGCTCCGAGAACATTCAGCCCCTCACACAACCTATGACTCACTCATGCTTCCATGTTTCCATTCGCAGCCATGTCCATTCCCAGGTATCTAAAACACTTCACTTTCTCCAATGTTTCTCCATTCAAACTCACAACCCAACCAACTGTCTCTTAACCTCGCTAAGCCTAATAACCATGCTTTTATTCATATTTAATCTCAACTTCCTCCTTTCACACATTCTTCCAAACTCAGTCACCAATCTCTGCAGTTACTTCAATCTTTCAATCTACCATCAGTGCTATATCACAAGCAAACAATGATTTAATCACTTCCCAGGCCCTTCCATCTCACTCATACTGCCTCTCTTCGAGAATCGCGCATTACCTACCTCAATATCCCATCTAAGAACAAACTGAACAACCATGGTGACATCACACACCATTCACTCTCCTCTCTTCTTTCTTTTTCCGCTGTCTCCCGCGTTTGCGAGGTAGCGCAAGGAAACAGACGAAAGAAATGGCCCAACCCACCCCCATACACATGTATACACATACACGTCCACACACGCAAATATACATACCTACACTGCTTTCCATGGTTTACCCCAGACGCTTCACATGCCCTGATTCAATCCACTGACAGCACGTCAACCCCGGTATACCACATCGATCCAATTCACTCTATTCCTTGCCCTCCTTTCACCCTCCTGCATGTTCAGGCCCCAATCACACAAAATCTTTTTCACTCCATCTTTCCACCTCCAATTTGGTCTCCCACTTCTCCTCGTTCCCTCCACCTCTGACACATATATCCTCTTGGTCAATCTTTCCTCACTCATTCTCTCCATGTGCCCAAACCATTTCAAAACACACTCTTCTGCTCTCTCAACCACGCTCTTTTTATTTCCACACATCTCTCTTACCCTTACATTACTTACTCGATCAAACCACTTCACACCACACATTGTCCTCAAACATCTCATTTCCAGCACATCCACCCTCCTGCACACAACTCTATCCATAGCCCACGCCTCGCAACCATACAACATTGTTGGAACCACTATTCCTTCAAACATACCCATTTTTGCTTTCCGAGATAATGTTCTCGACTTCCACACATTCTTCAAGGCTCCCAGGATTTTCGCCCCCTCCCCCACCCTATGATCCACTTCCGCTTCCATGGTTCCATCCGCTGCCAGATCCACTCCCAGATATCTAAAACACTTTACTTCCTCCAGTTTTTCTCCATTCAAACTTACCTCCCAATTGACTTGACCCTCAACCCTACTGTACCTAATAACCTTGCTCTTATTCACAATTACTCTTAACATTCTTCTTTCACACACACTTTACCAAACTCAGTCACCAGCTTCTGCAGTTTCTCATATGAATCAGCCACCAGCGCTGTATCATCAGCGAACAACAACTGACTCACTTCCCAAGCTCTCTCATCCACAACAGACTTCATACTTGCCCCTCTTTCCAAAACTCTTGCATTCACCTCCCTAACAACCCCATCCATAAACAAATTAAACAACCATGGAGACATCACACACCCCTGCCGCAAACCTACATTCACTGAGAACCAATCACTTTCCTCTCTTCCTACACGTACATATGCCTTACATCCTCGATAAAAACTTTTCACTGCTTCTAACAATTTGCCTCCCACACCATATATTCTTAATACCTTCCACAAAGCATCTCTATCAACTCTATCATATGCCTTCTTCAGATCCATAAATGCTACATACAAATCCATTTGCTTTTCTAAGTATTTCTCACATACATTCTTCAAAGCAAACACCTGATCCACACATCCTCTACCACTTCTGAAACCACACTGCTCTTCCCCAATCTGATGCTCTGTACATGCCTTCACCCTCTCAATCAATACCCTCCCATATAATTTACCAGGAATACTCAACAAACTTATACCTCTGAAATTTGAGCACTCCCTCTTATTCCCTTTGCCTTTGTACAATGGCACTATGCACGCATTCCGCCAATCCTCAGGCACCTCACTATGAGTCATACATACACTAAATAACCTTACCAACCAGTCAATAATACAGTCACCCCCTTTTTTAATAAATTCCACTGCAATACCATCCAAACCTGCTGCCTTGCCGGCTTTCATCTTCTGCAAAGCTTTTACTACCTCTTCTCTGTTTACCAAATCATTTTCCCTAACCCTCTCACTTTGCACACCACCTCGACCAAAACACTCTATATCTGCCACTCTATCATCAAACACATTCAACAAACCTTCAAAATACTCACTCCATCTCCTTCTCACATCACCACTACTTGTTATCACCTCCCCATTTGCGCCCTTCACTGAAGTTCCCATTTGCTCCCTTGTCTTACGCACTTTATTTACCTCCTTCCAGAACATCTTTTTATTCTCCCTAAAATCTAATGATACTCTCTCACCCCAACTCTCATTTGCCCTCTTTTTCACCTCTTGCACCTTTCTCTTGACCTCCTGTCTCTTTCTTTTATACAACTCCCACTCAATTCCATTTTTTCCCTGAAAAAATCGTCCAAATGCCTCTCTCTTCTCTTTCACTAATAATCTTACTTCTTCATCCCACCACTCACTACCCTTTCTAATCAACCCACCTCCCACTCTTCTCATGCCACAAGCATCTTTTGCGCAATCCATCACTGATTCCCTAAATACATCCCATTCCTCCCCCACTCCCCTTACTTCCATTGTTCTCACCTTTTTCCATTCTGTACTCAGTCTCTCCTGGTACTTCCTCACACAAGTCTCCTTCCCAAGCTCACTTACTCTCACCACCCTCTTCACCCCAACATTCACTCTTCTTTTCTGAAAACCCATACAAATCTTCACCTTAGCCTCCACTAGATAATGATCAGACATCCCTCCAGTTGCACCTCTCAGCACATTAACATCCAAAAGTCTCTCTTTCGCGCAACTGTCAATTAACACGTAATCCAATAACGCTCTCTGGCCATCTCTCCTACTTACATATGAATACTTATGTATATCTCGCTTTTTAAAAAAGCTTTACAAAAGCTTTACACCCTTGATATAAATGTCAAACAGCTTTCAGCAGCTTTCCTCCCACACCATTATTTTCAAGACCTTCTAAAAAGCATCTCTATCAACCCTACCATGTTTTCTCCAGATCCATAAATGCCACGCATAAATCCATCTGTTTCTCAAAGCATTTCTTACATATTCTTTAAAGCAAACACTTTCGCATACTTGCAAAACTCCTATATTACATACGTATCTATTCTATTCTATCATACTTGATCGCCATTTCCCACATTAGCAAGGTAGCACCAAGAAACAGACAAAGAAAGACCCATCCACCCATATACAAACACATATACATACACATACAAATACATATCAACATATACATATACTCTGTTGAGTATTCCTGGGAAATTACACGGGAGGGTATTGATTGAGAGGGTAAAGGCATGTACAGAGCAACAGATTGGGGAAGAGCAGAGTGGTTTCAGAAGTGATAGAGAATGTGTGGATCAGGTGTTTGCTTTGAAGAATGTATATGAGAAATACTTAGAAAAGCAGATGAATTTTTATGTAGCATTTACATATACATACACAGACATATACATCTATACACATGTACATATTCATACATGCTGCCTTCATCCATTTCCGCCACAACCCTGCCACACATGAAATGGCACGCCCCTCCCCCGCATGCGTGCAAGGTAGCACTAGGAGAAGAAAACAAAGGCCACATTTGTTCACATTCAGTCTCGAGCTGTTATGTATATTGCACTGAAACCACAGCTCCCTTTCCACATCCAGGCCCCACAAAACTTTCCATGGTTTAGGCCAGATGCTTCACATGCTCTGGTTCAATCCACTGACAGCATGTCGACCCTGGTATACCACATCGGTCCAATTCACTCTATTCCTTGCACGCTTTTCACCCTCCTGTATGTTCAGGCCCCGATCACTCAAAATCTTTTTCACTCCAGCCTTCCACCTCCAATTAGGTCTCCCACTTTTCCTCGTTCCCTCCACGTCTGACACGTATATCGTCTTTGTCAATCTTTCCTCATTCATTATCTCCATGTGAACAAACCATTTCAATACAACCTCTTCTGCTCTCTCAACTACACTCTTTTTATTACCACACATCTATCTTACCCTTTCATTACTTACTCGATCAAAACACCTCTTACCACATATTGTCCTCAAACATCTCATTTCCAACACATCCACCCTCCTCCACACAACCCTGTCTATAGCCCATGCCATTCAATTATATATATATATGTATGTATACGAATAAAGTGCATATGAACGCGCACCTTCATAGAACATACAAACCTCCAACAGCCAGGATCAAACCTGGGACCCCTTGTGCAAGAGGCAGGCATGCTAACCGCTAGGCTATGGGCCTATACAAGTGGATGGGTCTTTGTTCACTTGTTTCCTGCTACCTCACTGATGTGGGAAACAGTGATCAAGTATAATTGATAAATAAAAACAATAGTTTAATGCCGCAATGCCATTTCTTGTAACTTTAAACCTACAAAGAAAATTTTTCAAAATCTCAAGAAGAAACAATACACAGCTTGGTTAGTGCCAACTTGGTCAATGCTTGTGGTCTCACACAAATGCATAATTTTTTGTCATACAAAGGCCTATATTTTTGAGTTACATGATAGCAGATTTCTGAGTGATCTTGTTACTTCCTGAACACCTCAAGTTTCAGGGGGTGACCTAAAACAAATAATCATTAATGAACCAAAGAAAGTTTAAAGCATTAATAACAAAGATGTGAATTTCCAAGGCCCCTAGCATACACTCAAGATATAATGGAATTTGGCAGCCAGTCCATTAGAACAGAATTCAAGGTACTAAGTATTAAGTACAAATAACAAATGAAGACTATCTAACCTTGGTGTGCTCATTCCAGGATTCTTGGATGCAGCAAATTGAAGAGGGGTACGATTAGCCCGCACAGTGGAGCGCTTTGAAGATGGCAATGGGGAAGGAACAGAATGACAGGTCATTGTACCTTGAGAATCAGATGTTACACGTGTACAAGGAGCAGCTGTATGACTATCAGAAAATCGAGGTGTGGTGACAGGGGGTATCACTTGAGTTGCAGCAGCAGGTGTGCGAGGAGTCACTACTGTGGCACTATTGGATGATCTAGTTGGAGTCTTCAAGATGAATGCACTTTCCATTTCAGTTGAATGGAAGCGTGATGAGGTATTCATTGCAGATTTCATCCTAAAATGGATATTATCTCAATTACTAAAAATACTCAGAACAATCTGAATGCACTTACCTACTTCATATAAAGATGTTACTAGACTAGACCTGTACAAGGTTACACAATGTGAGTGACATGTCACAACTGGCAAGGCTGTTATTTTCTTCAGTTGATGAAACAGTACAATCTTGTCAAAGAACTTCTTACCTCAGAGAAGTCTATCCTATCCCTGTTACTGACTTTAGTGCAGCTCTGAAGCACAGGAGCCCCTGGATCACAAAAGGAGAAGGGGGGCCTTGGGTAATATAACATTTCTTTTTATCTGTTCTTTGTTCCCACATTAGCAAGGTAGCCCTGTTTTCTCATATAATACTAAATATAAATCTCCTTAAAAAGGTTTGAATATATGTACAAACTAGATGTAAAATATGCAAAGGTATGACTACTTTTGAGTTCTCTCACACACACATACAATACAAATGTCCATGGTAAGGGAGACTGGGAAATGGAGTTCAATAACTAGAAACCTGAGATTTGTGGAAAGAGGTTCTGTGATTTTTACAGTAAAGGAGTACAAAAATGGGTACCATGAGCCTCAAACTCAAAGAGGATGATAAAAAGAGAAAAGAATGGTTTCATTAAAGATGTAAAAAGCAAAGGAGCTTCAGGCCATACAGTGGTGAAGATACAGTCGACACTTCAGCCAGCCAGCATTTGCAACATATAAGAGAGCAAGAAATAAATATAGAATGGAGAAAAGGAGGAACAAAAAACTCTGAAAAGAATATTGTGGACAAGGCAGGAGGCAATCTAAAACTTTTCCAAATTCATTAAGAATCAACTGTCAATTAAGAACAGGTAATCAGGCAAAGGGATTCAGAGAGAAGGCTTCCTGATGATGATGATGTAGGGATACAGTAAATGAGGAACTGTAAAACAAAGTTCAGCATGTATTCATAGTGAAAGCCACTGTTGACTCAATACCACTGCAATGGAATAGAACAAAGGCTTTAGAAAACATTAAGATATCAAAAAAAAGAAAATAAAAAGACATTTACAGAATACTAAAAAGTCTTGACCCATACAAAGTTCATGGTCCTGATGAAAGTGTTTGCAGATACACGAGTTAAATCTCCTGAAAAAGTATTCAAAAGGTGGCTAGAGAGCAGTAGAGTGCCACGGGAATGGACAAGGGTGAACATCTTACATATCTACAAGAAAGGAGGCCAGGAACGGAGATTGTACTACAGAGCGGTATCACAAATGAGTATGGAGTGTAAGAGTCTGAAAGAGATCATTAGAGCATATGGATGACTTTAAACAGAGGAGAAATTACATGAGAAAGAAAGAACATGATTTTAGGGAAAGAAGGTAATGTTTAACAAACCTCTTAGGATGTCTATGCGAGTCAGCTCTGCCTCAGACAAAAGGGAAGGCTAAGTGGACAGATTGTATCAGGGCCGCTAGATAAGAAACAAAACCAGAAAACAACACAACGAGCGAGTTAAAAACTGAGGATCATGAAGGGTCATGAGATCAGTGAGGAATTAAGAAATTTAAGAAATATAGTTTATCATTATGAAAAGATACACAATATAGTGAAGGGAAATCAAGAAATACAATACAAGAAGGATGAAGGTGAAGCCATCAAAATGCAAACACTGTCTGAAAGGTCTTTTCTGGATGTACAAGAGGATGTCCAGTCAGAGGAAAGGACTAAAAGGCATGCAGAATCTATTGGGCAGGGAACTGCAGAATCGATACCAGCAGCAGGTCAGGCAGAGGAAAGGACAAACACACATACAGAACATAATGAAGAGACACAGCACAGAAATGCAAAATAAGATTATCAGCAGCTGCTTTTATACAGAAAACGACTAACATATACACACACACACACACATACAGACTGAAGAGACCAGTGGGAAGGGAAGTTCGGAGGGAGCAATTTTGGCAAGAGACAAACAGACATAGAAGATGTAGTGATGGAAAGGAAAAAAAGACCCTGCAACATATAAACAGAGGTACACTAGTAAAATAAACACTGTAAGAAATTAAGCAATCAGAGAAGTTTATGGGCTAGTTTTGGAAGGATTGGAAAAGTATATATCATACAGGACCAGTGCTTGCTAGCTACAAGAGGGGTTATAGTCCAAGTCAAAAAGACGCAAAGGTAGACACTTCTACAGAGGGATCTAACTGAAAAGTGGACGGCTCCAAAATTAAAAAAGATTAGCAGACAGAAGTGATGACAGATGTATATCAATGATCACTTTTAGTTTGCAAGATCATACAACAGATAAGAAAGAGAAGGGAAAGAAGAAAATGCAAACTAAAAAATGTTAGAAGCTATGGCACCGCAAGATGCAATTTCTGTGATAAAGCAAAGGAGAAAAATTGGCAGTTATAACCAAGACATGAAGGATGGCCAAATATGTTTACGTCATCAAGCCAGGAAAGACTAAGGAGAGATAAGAAACCTACAGGTAAGGTGGAATTCAGCAGGATATTCATTTTTTTTTTTTCTATTTGCTTTGTCACTGTCTCCCGCGTCTGCAAGGTAGCACAAGGAAACAGACGAAAGAAATGGCCCAACCCACCCCCATACACAATGTATACACACACACGTCCACACCGCAAATATACATACCTATACATCTCAATGTACACATATATATGCATACACAGACATACATATATACCCATGCACACATTTCACACTATCTGCCCCCATTCACTCCCATCGCCACCTCGCCGCACATGGAATACCTTCCCCCTCCCCCCTCATGTGTGCGAGGTAGCACTAGGAAAAGACAACAAAGGCCCCATTTGTTCACACTCAGTCTCTAGCTGCCACGCAATAATGCCCGAAACCACAGCTCCCTTTCCACATCCAGGCCCCACACAACTTTCCATGGTTTACCCCAGACGCTTCACATGCCCTGATTCAATCCACTGACAGCATGTCAACCCCGGTATACCACATCGATCCAATTCACTCTATTCCTTGCCCTCCTTTCACCCTCCTGCATGTTCAGGCCCCAATCACACAAAATCTTTTTCACTCCATCTTTCCACCTCCAATTTGGTCTCCCACTTCTCCTCATTCCCTCCACATCCGACACATATATCCTCTTGGTCAATCTTTCCTCACTCATTCTCTCCATGTGCCCAAACCATTTCAAAACACCCTCTTCTGCTCTCTCAACCACGCTCTTTTTATTTCCGCACATCTCTCTTACCCTTACATTACTTACTCGATCAAACCACCTCACACCACACATTGTTCTCAAACATCTCATTTCCAGCACATCCACCCTCCTGCGCACAACTCTATCCATAGCCCACGCCTCACAACCATACAACATTGTTGGAACCACTATTCCTTCAAACATACCCATTTTTACTTTCCGAGATAATGTTCTCGATTTCCACACATTCTTCAAGGCTCCCAGGATTTTCGCCCCCTCCCCCACCCTATGATTCACTTCCGTTTCCATGGTTCCATCCGCTGCCAGATCCACTCCCAGATATCTAAAACACTTTACTTCCTCCAGTTTTTCTCCATTCAAACTTACCTCCCAATTGACTTGACCCTCAATCCTACTGTACCTAATAACCTTGCTCTTATTCACATTTACTCTTAACTTTCTTCTTTCACACACTTTACCAAACTCAGTCACCAACTTCTGCAGTTTCTCACATGAATCAGCCACCAGTGCTGTATCATCAGCGAACAACTGACTCACTTCCCAAGCTCTCTCATCCCCAACAGACTTCATACTTGCCCCTCTTTCCAAAACTCTTGCATTCACCTCCCTAACAACCCCATCCATAAACAAATTAAACAACCATGGAGACATCACACATCCCTGCCGCAAACCTACATTCACTGAGAACCAATCACTTTCCTCTCTTCCTACACGTACACATACCTTACATCCTCGATAAAAACTTTTCACTGCTTCTAACAACTTGCCTCCCACACCATATATTCTTAATACCTTCCACAGAGCATCTCTATCAACTCTATCATATGCCTTCTTCAGATCCATAAATGCTACATACAAATCCATTTGCTTTTCTAAGTATTTCTCACATACATTCTTCAAAGCAAACACCTGATCCACACATCCTCTACCACTTCTGAAACCACACTGCTCTTCCCCAATCTGATGCTCTGTACATGCCTTCACCCTCTCAATCAATACCCTCCCATATAATTTACCAGGAATACTCAACAAACTTATACCTCTGTAATTTGAGCACTTACTCTTATCCCCTTTGCCTTTGTACAATGGCACTATGCACACATTCCGCCAATCCTCAGGCACTTCACCATGAGTCATACATACATTAAATAACCTTACCAACCAGTCAACAATACAGTCACCCCCTTTTTTAATAAATTCCACTGCAATACCATCCAAACCTGCTGCCTTGCCGGCTTTCATATATGTGATAAATCAATGTTAGACTGGAGAGAAGCAAAGAATGCAGTCAGAAGACAAAAGACTGGAGATAACACATACGTAGTGAGGGCAGGATTGTTAGGAGCTAGTAATTTCAGAACAAAAATAATGTATTCAAACGCTGATGGATTAATAGCTAATGGTAAAGAGCTGAAATTCATGACACTGTCTTTATACATAGTCACATGGAAACTAAATACATTAAACATGTCAACTGGAAAAAGTGCTTATGCAATACTTTAAGTATGTGGTTACTGATGACATACAAATGGGATCAGTAAGGAAGCTTGATGCAGAGGAGATATAATCATGGTAATTACACAAAGATATAAAATTCATTTTTAAACATACATTGGGAAATGGAATTCCACAGCTAACATACAGACCAATTCTATTGAAGACTCAATGAAATCTAGAACGGAGTTAAAATCTAGATACCACTGGATGCTAACAGAGAGGAAATATAAAATAAAAGACATAATTCAACAAATATCAAAAAGCAGAAGACCATAACAATATACTGAAGGGGAGATTTAAGCAGCACAATAGCCAGCCACCTTTTGAAAAACATGAGAAAGCAAGGAATGATTGCAACAAGACAAGGAATAAGATAAGAAACTGAAAAGAATGTGGAAAAGCAAAGGAATAAGCCAAGATTTTCCAAAAATTCATCAAGTGAAAAAATTTTTGCTTGAAGCACTGCTGAATGGCAAGTTCATAAGTGCTCTCGTTGTGAAAAACAATGTAAAGCGAGACCAAACACCATACTAAACTCCGAGATAAAATAAAAACAGAACATCAAAGGACTTTTTTTAAGGACATTACCTACATATGGCATATAGGTTATCCCTGGGGATGGGGATAGGGGAGAAAGAATACTTCCCACGTATTCCCTGCGTGTCGTAGAAGGCGACTAAAAGGGGAGGGAGCAGGGGGCTGGAAATCCTCCCCTCTTGGTTTTTTGGGGTTTTTTCCCCAAAAGAAGGAACAGAGAAGGTGGCCACGTGAGGATATTCCCTCAAAGGCCCAGTCCTCTGTTCTTAACGCTACCTTGCTAACACTGGAAATGGCGAATAATTTGAAAGAAAAAAGCCTCAATTTATTCTCTTAATGTGCTAAGGGAGTTTGCAGATACATCTAACTTGTCAACTGAAAATTTTTTCAGTATCACAGGATAAAGGTGTAATGCCAAGAGAGTGGAGGATGGTAAAAGATGGAGATTGGGAACTTGCCCTGAGCTACAAACCAGTCTCTACGACAAGTATGGCATAAAAACACTAGACTAGATAATATGACTGCCTTCAATAGAGCACTACCCAAGAGACACAACATCGAATCAGTCATGTGTAACAAATCCCTTATCCTTAAAAAAGACCTTCATTTTAAACGAGATGGATGAGTGGGTTGCGTTTTCCTAGACTGCCAGAAGGCATCTGACACTGTGTTGCACAGGCTGTTGGTAAAGAAACCATATCTTCTGTCAAGTATAATAGGGAGACTCCTCTAATGAACACAAAGTTATCGAAGTGGAAGGGGACAGGGGATGAATGTTAGAGTCTTGTCAACAATGATTTGGGTCATCTATAAGATAGCACTATCAAGATGAGAAATAAGAATGATAATGAGAACTTTCACTTTAAGAGAAAGGAAACTAATAATGAAAATGTTCACTGTGTATCTTTGAAGCAAAACTGAAAACTGCTGTGTTGTATGGTCACCAACCATACAAGCAGAAACATACAAGTAATGAGAGAATTCAAAAACACTTAATAAGCACATCAAAGGAATGGAACTATGAACAATTAATAGATGCTAAAAGAACTTGTACAGTTTATAAAGATGAGAAAAATACCTAATGATACATAATTGGCAGCAAAGTGAGATCAAGAACCAGTCTAACAGTATGTAAAGGAGGAGGAAACAAATTAAGTTTCCAATAATACCTTGGAACACACCAAGATTATCTCAAACGAAAAATTTACTAAGATCAGCAAAAAGGTGGAAAGATTATTACAGCAATGTACTATGAACCAAAATTAAAGGTCTACATCTGATAAACAAACATGGAAAAGAAGCGTAAATAAACGACCAAAAATTTTCTAAATGAGGCCAGGATTAACAATTCTACAATGTATGCAGCAGCAGTTATAAACAACACTGCTAAACAAACAAGACATAGTGAACACCGTACAATATCTCTGCCATCAAAGGTATTCAAAGTACATAATATATTCGAATATTCAGATAAGCACATTAAAAAATATACATTACTAGCAATATTCAACAGGACACAAATACCTTTCATCTTAGAAGTAGAACATTTTTGAACACATCGTAACTATGCAAAGCTTTGAAAAATCATACTTACTTGGCTTTATCATCTCTTCCATTATGTTTGGTTACAAGATTCTTCCCTTCCAAATGGGATGTGACAATAACCTTTACTTCAGTCTTCTGCTTACTCATGATGCAGCTCTGGTAAAAGAAATACTATTGTAGATAATAACAATACCACAGGAGACTTGTGTGAGGAAGTACCAGGAGAGACTGAGTACAGAATGGAAAAAGGTGAGAACAATGGAAGTAAGGGGAGTGGGGGAGGAATGGGATGTATTAAGGGAAGCAGTGATGGCTTGCGCAAAAGATGCTTGTGGCATGAGAAGCGTGGGAGATGGGCAGATTAGAAAGGGTAGTGAGTGGTGGGATGAAGTATGATTATTAGTGAAAGAGAAGAGAGAGGCATTTGGACGATTTTTGCAGGGAAAAAATGCAATTGAGTGGGAGATGTATAAAAGAAAGAGACAGGAGGTCAAGAGAAAGGTGCAAGAGGTGAAAAAGAGGGCAAATGAGAGTTGGGGTGAGAGAGTATCATTAAATTTTAGGGAGAATAAAAAGATGTTCTGGAAGGAGGTAAATAAAATGCGTAAGACAAGGGAGCAAATGGGAACTTCAGTGAAGGGGGCTAATGGGGAGGTGATAACAAGTAGTGGTGATGTGAGAAGATGGAGTGAGTATTTTGAAGGTTTGTTGAATGTGTTTGATGATAGAGTGGCAGATATAGGGTGTTTTGGTCGAGGTTGTGTGCAAAGTGAGAGGGTTAGGGAAAATGATTTGGTAAACAGAGAAGAGGTAGTAAAGGCTTTGCGGAAGATGAAAGCCGGCAAGGCAGCAGGTTTGGATGGTATTGCAGTGGAATTTATTAAAAAAGGGGGTGACTGTATTGTTGACTGGTTGGTAAGGTTATTTAATGTATGTATGATTCATGGTGAGGTGCCTGAGGATTGGTGGAATGGTGTGGGAGGCAAGTTGTTAGATGCAGTGAAAAGTTTTTATTGAGGATGTAAGGCATGTGTACGTGTAGGAAGAGAGGAAAGTGATTGGTTCTCAGTGAATGTAGGTTTGTGGCAGGGGTGTGTGATGTCTCCATGGTTGTTTAATTTCTTTATGGATGGGGTTGTTAGGGAGGTGAATGCAAGAGTTTTGGAAAGAGGGGCAAGTATGCAGTCTGTTGGGGATGAGAGAGCTTGGGAAGTGAGTCAGTTGTTCGCTGATGATACAGCGCTGGTGGCTGATTCATGTGAGAAACTGCAGAAGCTGGTGACTGAGTTAGGTAAAGTGTGTGAAAGAAGAAAGTTAAGAGTAAATGTGAATAAGAGCAAGGTTATTAGGTACAGTAGGGTTGAGGGTCAAGTCAATTGGGAGGTAAGTTTGAATGGAGAAAAACTGGAGGAAGTAAAGTGTTTTAGATATCTGGGAGTGGATCTGGCAGCAGATGGAACCATGCAGGCCTAGTTTGTTTATGTGAATCATGGACTTCCTCACTCATAAAAGTGCTCTTCACTTTTTCATTTTAAAAGCTATATCTCTGTCAGGTTAGATCAATATCTCCATCCACACCACCTACATTTATCATATACCATACATTTTACATAATCATACCATTCAATATGACTTTCAACCATGTGCCTTTCCAATACCTTCTTCACAACACATAACCTTCATACATCTTCAATCTTTTTGTCCTCCAAATTTCAGTTATATAGTGGAGGACATCTATTTCAACCACCCAGCCATCAGAAATGGGAAGTGCTTCATGCAAACTTATTGCATAAACCATGATTGAATTTCTGACATTCATTGGAGCTTTCATTACACATCTATTTTGTCTCCTTCACATGACTCTCAACTTTAGCTTTTGCACAACTATCCTTGCATTACTTACAGATTCTTAAACTCATTCACAACTTCCGGTTTTCACTAAGCTAGATTATCTTACACTCCTTCAACTTTAGGGAGTAAAAAGATGTTTTGGAAGGAAGTAAATAACATTCGTAGGATAAGAGAACAAATGGAAACATCTGTGAAGGGGAAAATAGGGAATTAATAACAGGAAGTGATGAAGTGAGTATTTTGAAGGTTTGTTGAATGTTTGATGCCAGAGTGGCAGATATAGGGTGTTTTGTTTGGGGTGGTGTGCAAAGTGAGAGGGGTTCAGGGAGAATGGTTTGGTTAAGAGAAAAGAGGTAGTGAAAGCTTGGAGGAAGATGAGATCCAGCAAGACAGCAGGTTTGGATGGTACTATAGTGGAATTTTATTAAAATAGGGGGTGACTGTGTTGTTGATTGGTTGGTAAGGATATTCAATGTATGTATGGATCATGGTGAAGTACCTGAGGATCGGTGGAATGCATGCATAGTGCCATTATACAAAGGCAAAGGGGATAAAAGTGAATGTTCAAACTACAGAGCCACAAGTTTGTCGAGTATTCCTGGGAAATTATATGGGACAGTATTGATTGTGAGGGTGAAGGCATGTACTGAGCATCAGATTGGGGAAAAGCAGTGTGGTTTCAGAAGTGGTAGAGGATGAGTGGATCAGGGGTTTGCTTTGAAGAATGTGTGTGAGAAATACTTAGAAAAGCAGATGGATCTGTATGTAGCATTTATGGATCTGGAGAAGGCATAAGATAGGGTTGACAGAGAGGCTTTGTGGAAGGTCTTAAGAATATGGGTGTGGCATAGAAGTTGCTAGGAGCAGTGAAAAGCTTTTACCAAGGATGAAATTCAAGCGTATGAGTAGGAAGAGAGGAGAGTAATTGGTTCCTAGTGAGTGTTGGTCTGCGGCATGGGTGCATGATGTCTCCATGGTTGTTTAATTTGTTTATGGATGAGGTGGTTAGGGAGGTAACTGCAAGAGTTTTAAGAGAGAGGGGCGAGTCTGTTGGGGATGAGAGGGCCTGGGAAGCAAGTCAGTTGTTGTTCACTGATGATACAGCTCTAGTGGCTGTAGTGGGAGTAGTACATCATCATCTATACCTGTAAAATTCTAAGAGGTATGATTCCTAAATGACAATCAGAAATAGTGTCCTACTGGCACAAAGCATGGAAGACTCGTAAAATATTACCTCCAAAATCCACAGGTGCAATATGCACAAAAATAGCGAACAACTTACGGTAAATCTATAGTTTTTTTATGACCAATGGTATTAATCCTAATCAAATTACCTGAACTATTCTTGCCGGGGGGCTTCTAAAAAATAGATCTACCGACTGAATGACAAATTTTGTTAACTTCTGTGGGGCATGAACATTCAGGGCCCAAGACTTTTCAGTATCTTGCCTATAATTATCATAAACCACAAAGGATGCAGAGCAGAAAAGCTTAACAGTGCACTCATCAAGAACCTACAATGTGTACCAGACGGACTAAGCTGTCATAGTATATGTAAGCCTGCCGGCTGTGGCTTCAAACAACTTGGTCGATCAACGACCCAGCAAAGGCTGTAGGGCTGATTATCCCAAAGACTTAGAATGCTAATGATCTTCAGTGTAACTAATTTCTAATCCTTCTAAAGCGGTGCCAATAACTGTCCTCAGCTCAAGATTCAATAATTATGAAATCATTTTATTCTGTATTTAGTTCAGTTGTACTTGAGTTTCATTCTTTAGCTTACGCAATCACTTTAATAATAAAAATGGGAAAAAGTATTTGTATATACTTTTTCTGCCATCCTAGGTGATATACTTTACAATATTCAGTTTATGCATTTTGCTACACTAATCTTAAATCAGTCAGTCAACAGAGTATGTTTGTATCACCTGGAGCCTGCATGTCACCTGCTTCTACCAGCTGATGGTAATGAAGACAACGACACTACCAAACACAGTGATTGCAGGTAAAAGCTACTACCTACCCAAGCAGATGTGGTTGTAAAACATACTTCTATAATCAACAGAGCATTGCGTTGAACTAAGGTACAACAGTAACAATACTCTTCAACTCTCCCGCTGCAACTTAATCATATTGAAAATTGTTTACTAAACACTGAACGTTGATTGGTGAATGAGTTCCAGCGTCCAGGGTTTTGATTGGCTCTCAAAGTTGTGAGACTCGCTCTTTCTCATACCTAGTACTTGAGCCTATATTCTGCTATTTTCAATTCTAATGGCTTCATAAATATTCTTCCTTATGTTGTGCATCCTGTACGATACCTTATCGTAAACTGATTTAAGTATATTCCTAATTTAGAATTTTCTTCAATATGACATCTCTTATATCAACTTTATGTGAAGACTGACAGGACGAAACTCGTGGAACGTATTGCTTGTTACCCATTCTTGTGTTTGCTGAGGTTTTTGTCATTATGTACATATAGCATCTCTAATTGTTATTGCGTATTGACCTTGGAACGAAAGTCGTATGATGTTACTTATCCAGGTGACACTTGAGGGCATTCAACAGAACAATTTCATGCAACAGTGAGTTCCATATATCAACTATTTACTCATATTCAGTCTGCACCCTTCTTTATGTAGCTTCAAAACATGTATGATCTTGTCATACGGATGTTGCTCCGTTTCAACATTTCATGTAGTTTTATCGTAAATGTTACTCATGATCTTGCATAGCTAAAGCATATCGTCCCTGTTCCATCTATAAGCTGGCTAGACAGCATGTCTTTAGGACGCAGAAAAGTCTGTTGTCTTTAGATAAGAGGTTTTCTTGATGAATTTACAATATAGAAAAAATACAGATGTCAAGACAACAGTAATGAGGCTTTAAACACATAGTGACAGAGACAATCTGTATTGTCATGGACTATAAATCGATATATCATATGTGTGATAAAACTGAAATAGGTAAATGGCTGAACTGCTATATCAGTTAATTTTTAGGGTAATTTCCCCCTTTGACTTGGTAGATAAGCATCTACATATTTCTTTTTTTAAGCGTTGGTATATCAGTATTGAAGACTAGAATACATGTTCACTAAGATCATACTAGAGATTACCGAAAGAGTGGAAGCAAATGGGCTTTTATATTCTGATTAGTTTGCTCTTCTCGTTCAGATTGTAACGAGCGCGACTGAGTGATTCAAATATGGCGCTCGTTGGTGTAGGTGGTGCTGGTGCAGTATGCCAGACGTACGATAAGAATTTGTACAAGTACGGTAATATTGGCATGTGTATGATGTACAATCAAAGACTATAAACGATAATACGATAATTTGAAATTTAGGACAATTTTCATATATAATTTCCTATAATTTTTCAGAAAAGAAAAAGCTAAATATAATGAGGAAAAACACTGAATAAATGAGAATCATAAAAATAGTTGTACCTGCTACATGTATCAAATAATATACTCCAACTTGCCTCATGCAAGTGTAATGGTGCTGCGTGTAGAGGGACTTCCAATTAATCGGGAGTGGAGAGAGGTGAAGGATCTGGTGCAGAAGGAAATTCCAAGACGTGAACAGAAATACAGACCTGGGTGGGAGAAAGTTTCCTTGGTTGAGGACTTTAAAGAAAGATTCTTAAAAGGCTCTCTGTCGCAAGTATGATTATGAACTAACTGCTCAAATAACAACCATTAAGTTGCATGAAAATAGTGAAAAACACAAGAAAATATGTGTGCGATCCTCATCTGCCAACGTAAGCACAGTTAGTGAAACTAGTAAAAGTGATTCTGTTCAAGCCGCCGAAATGAAGATTGCATTTATGATGGAACACAACATAAGACTCCGTGTGGCTGATCATTCATGTGAAGTCCTTAAAGGTTGTTTCCCTCACTCAACAACTGCACAATAATTGAAAATGAAAAGGACAGTGACAAAAAGTGTGTTAATGTTATGGTAGTCTCACAAACAGGATCTAATTAAACACTTAAGGCAAACCAAGTTCAGCATTCTAGTGGATGAATCTGCAGACATATCCACCTCTCAGAATTTATACACCATTGTAAAAGTGGCTAAAGAAAATGCTGTTTTACCAAGTTTTGGGATTTAGTGCAGATATTAATTTTATCCCTGGGGATAGGGGAGAAAGAATACTTCCCACGTATTCCCTGCGTGTCGTAGAAGGCGACTAAAAGGGGAGGGAGCAGGGGGCTGGAAATCCTCCCCTCGCATTATTTTTTTTTAATTTTCCAAAAGGAACAGAGAAGGGGGCCAGGTGAGGATATTCCCTCAAAGGCCCAGTTCTCTGTTCTTAACGCTACCTCGCTAACGCGGGAAATGGCGGATAGTTTGAAAAAAAAAAAATAAATAAATAATTTTCATCTCAGAATCAGAGAATAATTTATGTAATTTGAAATAGCAGTATATTTTTGTAAGCCTATGCACTACTGTATATATATCAAAGTGGCAATTATACACCATCGTCAGGAAAACAAAATCAGTACGAAGCTTTTGCCCAAAATACGATAATTTTGACCTGAGTGGTGCTATAATTTGGCTGAAAGGATCTGGCAGCGCTGCGCTGGTGTTGGGAGTCGGGACAGGGAGGCCGACCATTTCTTAATAATAGGTTTGCCGTTGAATGAGGGCTAGAGGAACAACAACAACAAATAAGCACGAATCTTGGGCATGTTATGGTGCCGAGTTACGGCTAGTGTGGAGGAGGGTGGCGCGTCATTAATTTCGTGGCTGTTGAACCGTTTGGGTGGTGCCGGAAACCTGGTCCTATTACTGGATACGTACAGCCAAGTGCAGACAGCGTTACTATCGCGACGTTTGATTGTATCCAGAGCCAGATAGACGGGACCTGCAGCCACGCCCACGACTCCAGCAGCCACAAGCAAAAACAGCAGCCGCCACTTGCTCTGGACTACGGCATGTTCCTTATCTCCCTCCTATAGAAGTTCCACCAGTGCTTGGAAGTTACACAACTGTCTCAAGGACTCCTGTCTCATCCTTTCTACTTACAGCAGCACGGTAGGACTCCTGGCATTCTTGTGTTACAGGTCCAGTCGCTCCATGCCCAGTGATACCTCACCTCTCTACATTACCCAGTCAATCACTGTGTTGTTGTTACTCATGTTTTCGTACCTCCTCTCACTGTCCATTACTAAACACAAAGCTAAAGAAAATGTCTATAAGGACACTTTGAAACTGGTGACCCTGAAACTACGTAGAACACCGCAAAACTGTTGACTCCGAAAACTCTAAGTGAACATTGCCAAACTAGAGACCCCTAGAGCTGACAGAGAGGGACATTCAAACACTCCTACAGTGCTTTATGTTGATCTTCCCTACAGTGCCTCGGCGACACCATCCCCTGCAGTAACCGCCTCTCTGGCAGTAGAGCGACGGAACTTCGACATCTCTTCTCTGCTGCGGAACCCCTTGACTTTGGCGCGCCACCTTGTTTAAAGCTGAAACCTAGATATCCCGATAATGAATATGGAACTCACATCTCAACACCGTCCGAGGGTTCATCTCGATGGCAGCATCAGTCACAGGCCACTGCAGTCAAGTATCTGACCTGACCTCTTCCTCTGGAACAGGGGGTTACAAAACCCATCAGCTTGTGGACGAAGGGCAAAATTTGCGACTTTCAATCCTATCAGGTCACTTTCGACCTTAATGTAAGTACTGCCTTCATCTGGTCACCATCAATCAAGAGAGAGAGAGCTTATTCTCCCAGGAACCTTGTTAAAAAACGCCTTGACATCTGCAAGTCCGACACTCAGACTTTAGGAGCACTTTGAATGTCTCTCTCGTGAGTGGAAGTCCACTTTGTGATTCCTGAAGTTGAATCTCCCTGGCAGATGTCTTTGGCGCTTTATCTCCGACGTTCCCGTGAAGTAGGACTCACGTGGGACATCGCCACCGCCCGTCTCGAAAAGCAGCCACAAATACGGGACTGACAACCACGCCTGGGGCGTTCGTGCAAGCACGGGAACAAACGGCAGCCACCACTGACTTAGAACCACGACACGTGCAACATCTCCCTCCTGAAGAAGCTCCACGGGAAGACTTGGTAGTCAGTTACGCAACTTCACTTGCGCCAGCACCACGGGTCTCCTGTCATTCCTTACCTTGTTCAACATCACTTCACTTTTCTTACCGTAACCTTGCACCTCTGTTGGCTTCGTCTCCTCGAGTACATATCACCTTTGTAGAGTACCCAGTAAAGCAATGCGGGTACGTAGTCCCTCTCAGTCTGTCAACAGAAATAAACCATATGAACAACGCGAAACCTGTAATACTTAAACGGAAAATATTTATAGCTAATAAAGCTGTCAAAAATCATAAAGAAATAATAAAAAAATAGAATAGAAATATCATATGTATCGGTATGATAAGATAATGTTTACTTGTGAGAACGTGTCAGTATTAACGTGTTTGGGTAATGATGGCTTCAGACATCATAAGTTCAAACGACCAAGTCATGTGATGGTACGTCCTACATCTCGTGTGATGGTACGTCCTGCATCTCATGTGATGGTACGTCCTACATCTCATGTGATGGTACGTCCTACATCTCATGTGATGGTACGTCCTGCATTTCTTATGATGGTATGCCCACCATCTCGTATGATGAAAAGTCCTGCGTCTTATGTGATGGTAGGCTATAGTGTTAACTGCGTTGAGAATACGCCTCTGATCTACTTTTCAGTTTACTTTTTCAAGATTTTTTTCTCCTGATGGAATTGAGCAAATTTGCATTTCAACTTTCAGCATGTATCTAACGTTCAAGTACCCAGTACAGCCAACCAAGCCATTGCATCATTATATTATGAAAGATAGAAACCATCCCTTGTACCCTAAATATCAGATGTTGCCGTCTGGCAAAGACCTAAGAACTCCTCAACCCAGGAGGTACCCACTCTCCTGTGTGCCGCAGAGACGAGTGTTCATGGCAGGGACGTACCGGTGGAGGTGATTCTGGTTGCAGGCGTCGCAAGGGAGTCTTGCGATCTCAGGGGCAGCTGAAGGCTCAGTATTAGCTGCACTAACAGCAGGGAGATGGGGTGCTCCGTCACGGCCTCCCATCACGCGCTCAATCGTCTACCCAGGTACTTGGTTACCGGTGGTCGACGACCATTGGTAACAACAAACCTTGCTGCTAAGGGGAAAACCTTCCCTGTAGCAAAAGAGTGATCTAATTCCCAACTTGTTAAGCGGTCGCATGTAACATGACAAATTCTGCATTTTTGGACTTTATGTCCAGCGTGTGAATATACTTATCTTCACCTACGTTTATACGACATACATGCAGAAAACAAGCGTGTGTTATGGTGTATATTTGTACTGGTTGCTCAAAGAGCACGAACATCTATTTTAGATACAAGAATTAATAGCATTTTACAGACGCACTAAGAACGTGTCATGGACATCATCTTCCAACAGCTCTGTATGCTAGGAGGGTTATAACTCATTCACAATCATTCAAATACGAAAAGTCAGTTGGGACTGACCCAGGATCGATTGGAAAATTTGAAAATAATTCACCTCTGGTCTGTGTAGGTATCAAGTATGTAGTACATCTAGCGTAGAGTTTAATGAATGAACCTGAAGTGAGGATGAGTTGAGATGGATGCAATTCAAGACAACATTACTGGAAGGTGTAGTACGTGTGTAAGTACGGCATGGGTGGGTTATTATACTGGGATGTAGGTTTATATAAAAGGCGGGGAAAGACAAAGCGTTTGGAAGAGGATGAGCCAGAAAATTATGCTCAATGAAACACAAGAGCGTAGCAGAAGATATAGCCCTGAAACTGAGAGATAAAAACGATTGTACATAGTGATAATGAGAAAAGTGTCGATCAGGGAAGGGAAAGTTATGCAAGTAAGAAGAGCAGCTATACTGTCAAAGAATATCAGATCTTAGTTATATGCTTTAGACCGGGTTGAGTTTAACAATAATAGGGGATTAAGTCTCTCTTTGTTGGTTGCGCTAAACGTTACGTTTCGGAAGGGAAGAAGTGTAAATCAGTGTAAAAAAAATTAGGCCAGCTGTGGAGAGTGTTTTAGAGAGTTGGGGAGGGGGAAGGGGGTTGAATTAACAATTCACGCAATTAGAAAAGGCATCAACAAGAAAGCATTTTGGGAACTGACTCCATATAGTGGTGACGGTAGGCGTGATCATTTAATGTCACCATAGGATGAAGCATTTCGTCAAATGAGAGCGGAGTAACGTTGAAAGCAAAACTGTAGGTGATGTATGCAGATGATGCAATGCTGTTAGCTAGATCACAAGATAAGTCCGATAGAGTAAGGGACCGGTTCGATATATATATATATATATATATATATATATATATATATATATATATATATATATATATATATATATATATCCCTGGCGATAGGGAAGACAGAATACTTCCCATATATCCCCCGCGTGTCGTAGAAGGCCACTAAAAAGGGGTGGGAAATGTGGGGGGGGGGGGGGGTGAGGCTGGAAATCCTTCCCGCCTGTTTTACTTTCCAAAGAAAGGAACAAAGAAGGGGGGTCAAGTGAGGATTTTTCCCTCTAAAACTCATTTAGTTGTTATTAACGCTAGCTCGCTAACCCCGGATATGGTGAATATTTCTTTTTTATGTTGAAGGCACCAGTCACAGATAAAAGTCCATATCAAGGCCGTGCCTTAGTCAAAACATAGATATGAAACAGAAAAAGAAAAGACAAGGGAAAGTATTTACGAATTTTGGAGGAAGCAAAAAACCTGTCTTTTAAAATGTGCCAGGCCATGATTACTGGGAAGGACATGAGAAGGTAGGGAATTCCAGAGCTTCGACGTGTAGGGAAAGAAGCATTATTAGAACGGCCCACCCTTGAGTTGCCGATGGCCACAAAATAATCATGTGATGCAGCAGCTTCCCGGGTACTGCATGGCCTAACTAGTGGTGGGGCTACACAAGCAGCTAGTTCTCGGGAGCAAAACCAAAGTAATACCTGCAGAAGAGGGAAAGTGAACCAACATTGCGGCGTAGGGCAAGAGGGTAAAGCCTGGGACACTTCTTAAGTCGGATCGCACTCGACTCAATCCTTTCAATTAAAGATGCAGAGCTAAAACCAACCCAGATGTGAGAAAAGTATCCCATACAAGGGCGAATCAGTCCTTTGTATAAACGGAGCAAGTGTTCAGAAGAAAAAAAGTTTCTGCATCTAAAAGGGACACCCAGTTTCTTAAGAGGCAGACTTAGCTATTTCCGTAGTGTGAGGCTTTCAAGAAAAAGTAGATTTCAAAGTGATACCAAGTATGTTCATTGCGCCAAGAGGTGGAATTAAAGAACCGTCAAAGGAGAGACAATACTTGTAAGGAGTTTTCGAAAGAGAGATGGGTAGAAACTGGGTCTTGGAGGCATTAAACTTAATTAAATTTCGTCTACCCCACCCACTGACATATCCTGTCCGAGTTTACTGAATAAAGCTGTGTCGTCAAGACAAGATGCAGATCGAGTGAAAGAAGGAGCAGAAGTGAAGGATGTGGATGAACGCAGTGTTGAGTCATCGCATGAATGCATTGGATTATTTGTGAAGGATAGGAAATCGTTGAAGGAGAAAAAGTGTAAGAGACAGGGCAGAACCTTGAGGAACACCGCTGTTGATGAAGAAAAGGAGGGAGGCTGATCCATCAGCAACCATAAAGATAGATAGATAGATAGATAGATAGTGAGAAAAAATTAAATGAAGTGAAAAAAAAAATGATAGAAATACCAACACTTACGAGCGAATGATGTCTTCCATGGAGCTGTACCCTCACTATCGTTTTCATTGTGGAGGAAAACACTACATGAAAACATCTTCACTCTGCCTTTGGTTACCATAGATTTATTTCACCTTCGAGAAATCACATCATTTCATTCTCAGGAAACACGTCTACTTCACCCCCGACGGTTGCGCCCTCACTCTCCTTTGACCTGTGTCCTGATCCTTATGGTCGAGTTCAAATACATTTTTCACTTCCTCATCACCGCTGGTCTTTGCTCTCTTCACGACACGCTGATCTTTACTATACCATCGACACTATTGGCCCGTAAGGGTCAAACACATCATCAGCACACCCTGGCCATTGATTGATCTGACCCATAAGGCTCAAGTCAAACATCTTCAGCGCACATTAATCTTCGACTTGACTTCTCAGACGGAAAAGTGCCAATGTTCTAGGGAAAAAAGGGAGCAAAAGCAATGTTTATCTTATTTTCAGGAAAACATAATAAAGAGAAGAAAAACTAAAGGAAAAACAATGTGTTTTAGTTCTTATATAAACACGAGTGGGATAGACACGAAATTGTTGAGGAACGAAAGTAAAATCTTACTTCATTGAGGACCCAAAACAGATACAGGTGCTATGGAAGCAGTTTGAGAAAATGTTACTAAAGGCTGTAGTGGAGGTCTATGACAAAATGTATTTGGTTTATGAAAAACGAGTTACAGCATGATGGAAATTATATTTGATACTGTGTGAAAGTGAAAAAAAGGAAAGTTTAGACGGATACTGTGAAACTGCCAGAGACAGGTAAAGTTAACTCGAAGGGTGTAGAACATGACGCTGACGCTCCGAATTGAAAAGTTGAACGGATGAAGAAAATGAAAGAAAAATAATTACCTCAAATTTAAGAAAATGGCAAACGTCCTTCCGTAGCTCAAGACTAGCCACCTCCAGCAGCAGCAGCAGTAGCATCATAGACGTAGGCATTCCTACCTTCTGCAGCACACCTGAGGCACAGGACCTCGGCAGAGGTTTCCTTCTCCACAAGGAAACCTAAAAATATGCCTCCTCCCTTCTGGGGTACAACTGGGGAAACATTGACAAAGTCTTCTTCCCTTTTTAGCAGCACTCATGGACCTCATCTGTAACAACACCAAGGGGCTACTTAACTGTCTAACCTCCCTTGTTTCACTAGCATAGCGTATTCCCCTGAGCTGCACTCTCCATTACTTTTTGAAATAGCATTTATCATTACGAAAGTTATATGATATATATTCCTAAAATGTGAGGGTGGAATTCTGTGTTGCATCTAACACACTTGAGATGTGTTAGGAATGTGTATGAGTGATTTCAGGGGGTTGTATTTTCCTGGACCACTCAGTGAAAATTGGGAATAAGATTAATTACATCGACTGGCAGAGTAATTAATTACGAGTCAGCATCCTTTTCTAATATCCAAATAGTAAAACGCAAACACCTTCAGGCGTTCTAGATCATTTATAGGCCATACAAGCTCATATATTTCTCTTGAATATTCCAAGTCTACATTCTCTCATCTATATAAAAGAAAAACTGGGCCTGCGCCATTACGGCGCAGTAATATAGATCAAAAGTTAATATATTTTCCGTTTTCTAAGAATTTACATTTTTCTTTTCCAGTGATGAAATAAGTGAGCAATATCAATAATTATTTTAAAAGTAAGATTTATTATTTTGGAAAGACATTTGTAGAATTAATATTTCAACACCAACTGAATATACAGATCGTGGCAGCCAACCGATATTGACAGTTAAAGAAAACGCATAGTTAGAGCTGCATAACTGTCTTCTCTAATTTCTCATTACAAGCAGACATCCTTCGAATATGAACATCTTTATAAAAACCTAGAATGTCTCTGTATAATCATTGCATAAGTAGAAATAAACAATATAGTCACACTAAGAAATATATGATACTTTTGACTCTTCTATTGTCAAAAGACCAATATTTTGAATGTGAAACCAATAAATCAAGTAAAAAATTGAAGCAAGAGAAATTAATACTTTTAACTGATACAACAAAATGATCACAGCGAATGAATGAACTGTATATTACTGTACAATGTGTCTTACTTCAGGAATTTATGACGTGGTTATTCATGTTATAAGTAGCAAATCGGAAACATATTAATTCAATGAAATTGAAAGATATTCCCAAATCAAGAATTCACTTGGCCTTGTCAGACAAAAGAAAAAAAAAGAAAAAAATCGTACCTAAGGAAAGTAGATATTTCTGATGTAGACATAGTTGCCCTAAGTAGATGAAAGCTTGTTTCCCATTAATGAATAAATGACAAAATTCAATGTCACGTACTCCTGAAATGAAGAGACATTACAAGGGAATGATTAATTTACATGAAAAGAAGCAGTTATCAAAGGATGAAGTATAGGCAGTATAGGGCGGTCAATACCTGGCCGAGAGGTTGAGGTCCTATATCGGAGATCCCAGATTCCACACGCGGCAATGGCTGATAACGAACTGCCATCAGGCTGGGAGAAGCGTGTCAGCCGCTCTACTGGTAGTACAAATGTGCTTTATAGTATTCTGTAGTATTTAAGGTTTGATAGGAGTGGTCCCTTACTTGATATAGCTTTATGAATGAGATATCTTGTCGATCAGGGACCTGGGTTATACCGGCATGGCCCGGGAGGCGGCATTTCAGTTGTCATTGATTTGATGTATAATTTTTTTTTCCGTCCTTCCCTTTTTGTTTTGTTAGAATACAGTATACATCTACCACCGTAACATAGGCATATCGTCTGCACTCAAGTTTTTTTTTTCATTTTTTTTTTATTTAATGGGTAGCACGTCTTTCAGGCCTTAGTATGTATTTGTAATGTGTAGATTTGTGTACTAGAATGATTATATTTCCTCACAAAGGCCTTGCTTACCCAAAGGGTAGCGCAATAATGATTTGAAGGTGGTTTTATTTGTGTTTTATTGCACCTCTTTGTACATTCTAAAGATTATTGGGTGATGTTTTACTTTAGGGGCACCACTAAAGTAAAGTAGCAGGAAGTGGAAGAAAAGTGTATCATTGGACTTTTTAACGCTTTTTCGAGGTGGTTTTAGAAAGGCATTAAGGAGCTATAGTGATTTTAAGTAATTCTTGAATGTGAAGAAGAGTATATTGGGGAGGGCTATAAAGGTCAGGGAAAATGCGTAGTAGTTACCAAGTTTATTTTGGTAAAAGTCCATATGTTTCCTCAAGTATTTCACGGAGCATAATCACATAATCACAAATACTTATTTTCTTTTGTGGCCTTCATGGTACATTCAGCATTACTGATGGCCCCAAGTAAAGAATGATAATAGGAATGCACAAAAATAAGTTGAAGCAAAATAAGATGATTTCATAATAAAGATAATGTCAAAAAATCAAGTAAAAATACAAACATCAGTGTAGGAAAATTTAAAATTGATTACACATTGAGTATGAATGTAAAACTAGTGGTGAAACACTACTGGAAATCAATAGGACCTCCTTTAAACCATACCTAATTTCTCTTAGGTGATGAGATTTTACCATGATTTTTTTTTTCCGTTCTTGTTTGTGTTTATCAGCATTGGTAATTGTCTAGATTAGCTCCACATTATGGTTAGCTTTGAATATTCAGTGATGTTCTGAAGTATAGTGTCTGTTGGATACATGAACACTTGTAGGGCATAATTTCAAGCTATTATAAATAATAGAAGTTTTGTATATCATGGAAATGTAGGGTAAATGATTGTGAAAGTAGGTGATTTATGAAATAACAGGATTTATTAAAACTTGATCTAGTAGCAGAAATGGTAGTAGAAATATACCAATTGTGAATTCTTGAAATTATGTAGATTAGCTTTGCATTGCCTTGAAATTTGATTTTTGGTGAATTTATCAAGCAGTGCTAATTAGTGATAAGAAAATTCAGTTAGAAATGTAGAGGGTAATTTGTAGTGTTATATTTTATCAAATATTAGATGAAGTGATAAATAAGTTTTTGAGCATATTTGGTAAAATCTTCATCTTGATCTCGGTGAGGATAGCACATTTAGATAATTGCACTTATTTCCAGTGTGGGGGAGAAGCACATTATGAACACAAGACTATAAAGAGCTCAAAGCAAAAGTGGTAAATCAGTTTGTATCAGATAACCTCAAACTTTTTAAGTTAAGTATGTATTAGATGCTGTTACTATTATTATTTGATTCTCATTAAATATAATAACTTTCACAGAAGTTTGTTATGGAACACAACCACATTTGAATGAAAATATTATCTAAGGGATTTGATAACATAAAAGATCTGATGGCAATTATCAAGGAAATTTTGTTTAATGAAAAAATAATGTTTTTGTAGATAAGGAAAATTTCATCCATATTCTGGAAAGTTGGTGAAACTGACAGTTGTTTCATTAGTCACTGGTGTCTGGCATGGAAAAATAAATTTGTAATTTGATGTACATTTATATACCTATTCTAGGGATTGATAGGGTTAGAATGGCTATTGTAAGAAAATACTGATCGTCATTGATAGTGATTAAGTTTATTGTATATCATGTGCTTCAGTGAGTAGTGGGCAGTTGTCTCCATTGCCCTCCACCTGGAGATACCCTGAGCTGGTTGTTAAGATTTGAGATTCATGGTTTAAAAAGAGGGTCATACATAAGTATCTGTGGAGCAGGAGAGATGATAAGCAAGTACTATTGGATTTCCTATTGACTGATAGGTGTGCAAAAGAAAGATACATAGATGTGCTGAAAGGTGGCAAAGGGTGAGGATTACTAGCATTTTTTAGAAAAGATGATATGTGTGAGCCAAAGGTGGTGAGAGCAAGCGAGAGATACCTGGAAAGGTTGCGTGCAGAATGCTAAAGGTGCAAGTAAACAAAGCTATGGGAGGGGGACAAGAAAGGGAAGACTTAATTGGGGATAGAATTTGTAAATGTTTACATATGCTTAATCCTTTGGAAAATTAGTTTCTTTTTTCTGATGAATCTTAGTGTTTTGTCTCACATGTGTAATGGATTTATGTAAGCTATGATATGGGGCTTAACTCCATTAGTTTATTGACATGCTGGGGTTGAATAAGGTTTTGAGTGATTGGGGCCTGGACATGCAGATATGTGAAGGGCTTGCATGGGATTGAGTGAATTGGAGTGATATGGTATACAGGAGACAAAGTGCTGTCTGTTGACTAAACAGTAGTATACGCAGCAGTAAGAGAAAACCACAGAAAAGCCTGTGGAGCTTAGTTAACCCTGCTACATATTCAGGCCCCACTTGTTCAAAATCCTTTTCACTCCATCCTTCTGTCTCCAGTTTGGTCTCCCTGTTACCTCCACTTGTGACATATATCCGCTCTCTCAAACTTTCCTAACTCATTCTCTCCATATGCCTTAACTCTTTCATTTCAGCGCACCCTCTTGTGCTCTCTCAACCACTTGATCAAACCAACTTCTGCAACACCACATGTCAAATAAGTAATGAAAGTGTAAGAGAGATGTGTGATAATAAAAAGAGTGTGGTTTAGAGAGCAGAAGAGGGTGTGTTGAAATGGTTTGAACATACGGAAAGAATGAGTGAGGAAAGGTTGACAAAGAGGATATATGTGTTAGAGGTGGAGGGAACAAGGAGAAGCAGGAGACCAAATTGGAGGTGGAAGGATGGAGTGAAAATGATTTTGAGCAATCAGGGCCTGAACATGCAATAGGGTGAGAGGCATGCAAGGAAGAGAGTAAATTAGAATGATGTGGTGTACTGGGGTTGACTTAACGTTAGTGGACTGAACCAGGGCATGTGAAATGTCTAGGGTACCTATGGAAAGGGCTGTGGTGCCTGGATGGTGGAGGGAACAAGAAGTGGGAGACCAAAATTGAAGTGGAAGGATGGGGTGAAAAAGATTTTGAGCGATCGGGGTCTGAACATACAGGAGGGTGAAGCGTGCAAGGAATAGGGAATGGGAACGATGTGGTATACCTGGGTTGATGTGCTCTCATTGAACTGAACCAGAGCATGTGAAGCATATAGGGTAAACCATGGAAAGGTCTGTGTGCTTGGATGTGGATAGGAAGCCATGGTTTCTGTGCATTACACAGGCTAGAGCCTGAGTGTGGATTAATGGGGCCTTTTTTGTCTGTATTCTTGATGCTGCCTCGCTGAAGCAGGGGATAGCGATGCTGTTTTTCTGTTGAGCAGGGTAGCGACAGGAATGGATGAAGGCAAGCAAGTATGAATATGTACTTGTGTATGTATGTAGTGTTTGCGTATGTATATGCATGTATATGTTATGTATATGTGAGCATATATATACATATATGTGTATATGTTGGCATATATATACATATATGTGTATATGAGTGGATGGGCCATTCTTCATTTGTTTCCTGGTGGTACCTGATGCAGGAAACATCGATTATGTATGATGATAATATATATATATATATATATATATATATATATATATATACATATAAAAAAAAAAAAAAAAAAAAGAGGGGAGGATTTCCAGCCCCCCGCTCCCTTCCCTTTTAGTCGCCTTCTACGACGGTTTTTTTTTTTTTTTTTTTTTTTTTTTCCCAAAAGAAGGAACAGAGAAGGGGGTCAGGTGAGGATACTCCCTCAAAGGCCCAGTCCTTTGTTCTTAACGCTACCTCGCTATCGCAGGAAATGGCGAATAGTATGAAAAAAAAAATATATATATATATATATATATATATATATATTATTTTTTATATTTTATTATACTTTGTCGCTGTCTCCCGCGTTTGCGAGGTAGCGCAAGGAAACAGACGAAAGAAATGGCCCAACCCCCCCCCCCCATACACATGTATATACATACGTCCACACACGCAAATATACACACCCACACAGCCTTCCATGGTTTACCCCAGACGCTTCACATGCCCTGCTTCAATCCACTGACAGCACGTCAACCCCAGTATACCACATCGCTCCAATTCACTCTATTCCTTGCCCTCCTTTCACCCTCCTGCATGTTCAGGCCCCGATCACACAAAATCTTTTTCACTCCATCTTTCCACCTCCAATTTGGTCTCCCTCTTCTCCTTGTTCCCTCCACCTCCGACACATATATCCTCTTGGTCAATCTTTCCTCACTCATCCTCTCAATGTGCCCAAACCACTTCAAAACACCCTCTTCTGCTCTCTCAACCACGCTCTTTTTATTTCCACACATCTCTCTTACCCTTACGTTACTCACTCGATCAAACCACCTCACACCACACATTGTCCTCAAACATCTCATTTCCAGCACATCCATCCTCCTGCGCACAACTCTATCCATAGCCCACGCCTCGCAACCATACAACATTGTTGGGACCACTATTCCTTCAAACATACCCATTTTTGCTTTCCGAGATAATGTTCTCGACTTCCACACATTCTTCAAGGCCCCCAGGATTTTCGCCCCCTCCCCCACCCTATGATCCACTTCCGCTTCCATGGTTCCATCCGCTGCCAGATCCACTCCCAGATATCTAAAACACTTCACTTCCTCCAGTTTTTCTCCATTCAAACTCACCTCCCAATTGACTTGACCCTCAACCCTACTGTACCTAATAACCTTGCTCTTATTCACATTTACTCTTAACTTTCTTCTTTCACACACTTTACCAAACTCAGTCACCAGCTTCTGCAGTTTCTCACATGAATCAGCCACCAGCGCTGTATCATCAGCGAACAACAACTGACTCACTTCCCAAGCTCTCTCATCCACAACAGACTTCATACTTGCCCCTCTTTCCAAAACTCTTGCATTCACCTCCCTAACAACCCCATCCATAAACAAATTAAACAACCATGGAGAAATCACACACCCCTGCCGCAAACCTACATTCACCGAGAACCTATCACTTTCCTCTCTTCCTACACGTACACATGCCCTACATCCTCGATAAAAACTTTTCACTGCTTCTAACAACTTGCCTCCCACACCATATATTCTTAATACCTTCCACCTATCAACTCTATCATATGCCTTCTCCAGATCCATAAATGCTACATACAAATCCATTTGCTTTTCTAAGTATTTCTCACATACATTCTTCAAAGCAAACACCTGATCCACACATCCTCTACCACTTCTGAAACCACACTGCTCTTCCCCAATCTGATGCTCTGTACATGCCTTCACCCTCTCAATCAATACCCTCCCATATAATTTACCAGGAATACTCAACAAACTTACACCTCTGTAATTTGAGCACTCACTCTTATCCCCTTTGCCTTTGTACAATGGCACTATGCACGCATTCCGCCAATCCTCAGGCACCTCACCATGAGTCATACATACATTAAATAACCTTACCAACCAGTCAACAATACCGTCACCCTCTTTTTTAATAAATTCCACAGCAATACCATCCAAACCTGTTGCCTTGCCGGCTTTCATCTTCTGCAAAGCTTTTACTACCTCTTCTCTGTTTACCAAATAATTTTCCCTAACCCTCTCACTTTGCACACCACCTCGACCAAAACACCCTATATCTGCCACTCTATTATCAAACACATTCAACAAACCTTCAAAATACTCACTCCATCTCCTTCTCACATCACCACTACTTGTTATTACCTCCCCATTTGCGCCCTTCACTGAAGTTCCCATTTGCTCCCTTGTCTTACGCACTTTATTTACCTCCTTCCAGAACATCTTTTTATTCTCCCTAAAATATAATGATACTCTCTCACCCCAACTCTGTACACGACAGCTGGTGACTGAGTTTGGAAAAGTGTGTGGAAGAAGAAAGTTAAGAGTAAATGTGAATAAGAGCAAGGTTATTAGGTACAGTAGGGTTGAGGGTCAAGTCAATTGGGAGGTGAGTTTGAATGGAGAAAAACTGGAGGAAGTGAAGTGTTTTAGATATCTGGGAGTGGATCTGGCAGCGGATGGAACCATGGAAGCGGAAGTGGATCATAGGGTGGGGGAGGGGGCGAAAATCCTGGGGGCCTTGAAGAATGTGTGGAAGTTGAGAACATTATCTCGGAAAGCAAAAATGGGTATGTTTGAAGGAATAGTGGTTCCAACAATGTTGTATGGTTGCGAGGCGTGGGCTATGGATAGAGTTGTGCGCAGGAGGATGGATGTGCTGGAAATGAGATGTTTGAGGACAATGTGTGGTGTGAGGTGGTTTGATCGAGTGAGTAACGTAAGGGTAAGAGAGATGTGTGGAAATAAAAAGAGCGTGGTTGAGAGAGCAGAAGAGGGTGTTTTGAAGTGGTTTGGGCACATGGAGAGGATGAGTGAGGAAAGATTGACCAAGAGGATATATGTGTTGGAGGTGGAGGGAACAAGGAGAAGAGGGAGACCAAATTGGAGGTGGAAAGATGGAGTGAAAAAGATTTTGTGTGATCGGGGCCTGAACATGCAGGAGGGTGAAAGGAGGGCAAGGAATAGAGTGAATTGGAGCGATGTGGTATACCGGGGTTGACGTGCTGTCAGTGGATTGAAGCAGGGCATGTGAAGCGTCTGGGGTAAACCATGGAAAGCTGTGTAGGTATGTATATTTGCGTGTGTGGACGTATGTATATACATGTGTATGGGGGGGGTTGGGCCATTTCTTTCGTCTGTTTCCTTGCGCTACCTCACAAACGCGGGAGACAGCGACAAAGTATAATAAAAAAAAAATAATATATATATATATATATATATATATTATACTTTGTCGCTGTCACCCGCTTTAGCGAGGTAGTGCAAGGAAACAGATGAGAGAATGGCCCAACCCACCCACATACACAAACGCCCACACATGCACATATACATACCTATACATTTCAACGTATACATACATTTACATACACAGACATATACATATATACACATGTATGTTCTGATTGGCACCTTGTTTGACATGGGCATAACTGTTATGGTCACTACAATTAATTCACATTTATTGTGACTCATCTTCATTTTCTGCATTTCTTGTACCTCCCTGTTTGAATTGGTTCATTTTGTTTTTTAATGTTTTTGTTCCAAATTTGCTTCATGATTCACTTTTTCATTAAGCCAAATTTCTAACATGTTAAGACGTCATACCTTATGTACTCATTTACATAAGTCACATTGATTTTAGAGTTCTTATGTATTAGACTTTTTATCGAGGATGTAAGGCATGTGTACGTGTAGGAAGGGAGGAAAGTGATTGGTTCTCAGTGAATGTAGGTTTGTGGCAGGGGTGTGTGATGTCTCCATGGTTGTTTAATTTGTTTATGGATGGGGTTGTTAGGGAGGTGAATGCAAGAGTTTTGGAAAGAGGGGCAAGTATGAAGTCTGTTGGGGATGAGAGAGCTTGGGAAGTGAGTCAGTTGTTGTTCGCTGATGATACAGCGCTGGTGGCTGATTCATGTGAGAAACTGCAGAAGCTGGTGACTGAGTTTGGTAAAGTGTGTGAAAGAAGAAAGTTAAGAGTAAATGTGAATAAGAGCAAGGTTATTAGGTATAGTAGGGTTGAGGGTCAAGTCAATTGGGAGGTGAGTTTGAATGGAGAAAAACTGGAGGAAGTAAAGTGTTTTAGATATCTGGGAGTGGATCTGGCAGCGGATGGAACCATGGAAGCGGAAGTGGATCATAGGATGGGGGAGGGGGCGAAAATTCTGGGAGCCTTGAAGAATGTGTGGAAGTCAAGAACATTATCTCGGAAAGCAAAAATGGGTATGTTTGAAGGAATAGTGGTTCCAACAATGTTGTATGGTTGCGAGGCGTGGGCTATGGATAGAGTGGTGCGCAGGAGGATGGATGTGCTGGAAATGAGATGTTTGAGGACAATGTGTGGTGTGAGGTGGTTTGATCGAGTAAGTAACGTAAGGGTAAGACAGATGTGTGGAAATAAAAAGAGCGTGGTTGAGAGAGCAGAAGAGGGTGTTTTGAAATGGTTTGGGCACATGGAGAGAATGAGTGAGGAAAGATTGACCAAGAGGATATATGTGTCGGAGGTGGAGGGAACGAGGAGAAGAGGGAGACCAAATTAGAGGTGGAAAGATGGAGTGAAAAAGATTTTGTATCATTGGGGCCTGAACATGCAGGAGGGTGAAAGGAGGGCAAGGAATAGAGTGAATTGGAGCGATGTGGTATACCGGGGTTGACGTGCTGGCAGTGGATTGAATCAGGGCATGTGAAGCGTCTTGGGTAAACCATGGAAAGCTGTGTAGGTATGTATATTTGCGTGTGTGGACGTATGTATATACATGTGTATGGGGGTGGGTTGGGCCATTTCTTTCGTCTGTTTCCTTGCGCTACCTCGCAAACGTGGGAGACAGCGACAAAGCAAAAAAAAAAAAAAAAAAAAAAAATATTTATCCATGTTTTCTTCCAAGGGTTTTTTGTTGCCTTATTTGTCTTTAGGTGGTTTTAGGTTATTGTGGCTTTACTTGATTTATTTAACTTCTCATTTGTAACTATTTCATTTCTGCTTTTCCAAGGGACATTCATCGTTTCAGTAGTGTTTTTTTTCATTTGATTGAAAGATGCCGAGTTTCTTTGGCTTGAACATGTAGGAGAGTTCGAGACATGCATGGGATAGAGCAAATTGGAGCATTGTGGCATATAGAGGTTGATATGGTATCACTAAACTGAACCAGGGCATGAGAAGCATTTAGGGGACACCACAGAAAGATCTGTGGGGCATTGCTGTGGAGTGTGGTTTTGGTGCATTGTACACGACAGCTAGTGTGTGGATGTAAGCAAATGAGGTCGTTCTTCATCTGTTCCTGGTGCTACCTAATAAATGTGGGAAACTCTGAACAAATATGTACAAGGAGTGTTAGCAGATTCACAAAGACAGGCAGATCAGAATATAGAATGCCTCAGCATATGTTTGAAGCAAGCCTTTTGGATCATTCACACTTAAAGATATGGAAGTTTTGGTAGCTGAAGTGGGATATATTTAGTAGCAAAAGTTATGTTTCTTTTATATACAAGTCTTATCATAATTTCATATATAACTTTCAAATCTTAATATACCAGGTCAGACCTACTACCTGAATGTGTACACAAAAGAGAGCCAGTGGGATGCACCAACAGAGCCAGCTAAGCCAGCAGGAGGGAGTAGCGGTGGCCCCGACCGTGTGCAGTGTTCTCATCTTCTGGTAAAACATGCAGGCTCACGTAGACCTTCTTCATGGCGCCAGGAGACTATAACTATCTCAAAAGATGAAGCATTAGCTCTTCTAGAAGGTATGGACAGTTTGCTTTTTGATGAAGTAATTTGCTTCTCAGTTTCTTAATATATATATATATATATATATATATATATATATATATATATATATATATTTATTTAGAATATATGGTGTGGGAGGCAAGTTGTTAGAAGCAGTGAAAAGTTTTTATTGAGGATGTAAGGCATGTGTACGTGTAGGAATAGAGGAAAGTGATTGGTTCTCAGTGAATGTAGGTTTGTGGCAGGGGTGTGTGATGTCTCCATGGTTGTTTAATTTGTTTATGGATGGGGTTGTTAGGGAGGTAAATGCAAGAGTTTTGGAAAGAGGGGCAAGTATGAAGTCTGTTGTGGATGAGAGAGCTTGGGAAGTGAGCCAGTTGTTGTTCGCTGATGATACAGCGATGGTGGTTGATTCATGTGAGAAACTGCAGAAGCTGGTGACTGAGTTTGGTAAAGTGTGGAAAGAAGAAAGTTAAGAGTAAATGTGAATAAGAGCAAGGTAATTAGGTACAGTAGGGTTGAGGGTCAAGTCAATTGGGAGGTAAGTTTGAATGGAGAAAAACTGGAGGAAGTAAAGTGTTTTAGATATCTGGGAGTGGATCTGACAGCGGATGGAACCATGGAAGCGGAAGTGGATCATAGGGTGGGGGAGGGGGCGAAAATCCTGGGAGCCTTGAAGAATGTGTGGAAGTGGAGAACATTATCTCGGAAAGCAAAAATGGGTATGTTTGAAGGAAGTGGTTCCAACAATGTTGTATGGTTGCGAGGCGTGGGCTATGGATAGAGTTGTGCGCAGGACGATGGATGTGCTGGAAATGAGATGTTTGAGGACAATGTGTGGTGTGAGGTGGTTTGATCGAGTAAGTAATGTAAGGGTAAGAGAGATGTGTGGAAATAAAAAGAGCGTGGTTGAGAGAGCAGAAGAGGGTGTTTTGAAATGGTTTGGGCACATGGAGAGAATGAGTGAGGAAAGATTGACCAAGAGGATATATGTGTCGGAGGTGGAGGGAACAAGGAGAAGTGGGAGACCAAATTGGAGGTGGAAAGATGGAGTGAAAAAGATTTTGTATGATCGGGGCCTGAACATGCAGGAGGGTGAAAGGAGGGCAAGGAATAGAGTGAATTGGATCGATGTGGTATACCGGGATTGACGTGCTGTCAGTGGATTGAATCAGGGCATGTGAAGCGTCTGGGGTGAACCATGGAAAGCTGTGTAGGTATGTATATTTGCGTGTGTGGACGTATGTATATACATGTGTATGGGGGTGGGTTGGGCCATTTCTTTCGTCTGTTTCCTTGCGCTACCTCGCAAACGCGGGAGACAGCGACAAAGCAAAAAAAAAAAAAAAAAATTTATTTATTTATTTTGCTTTGTCGCTGTTTCCCACGTTAGCGAGGTAGCGCAAGGAAACAGACGAAAGAGTGGACCAACCCAACCACACACCTGTATATACATACACGTCTACACACACAAATATACATACCTATACATCTCAATGTATACATATATATACACACACAAACATATATATATACTCATTTACATAATTCATACTGTCTGCCTTTATTCATTCCCATCGCCACCCCACCACACATGAAATAACAACCCCCTCTCCTGCATCAGCGAGATAGTGCCAGGAAACAGAGAAAGAATGGCCCACCCACTCATATACATGTAAACGCCCATACATGTCATGCATAATGCCTTGAAACCACAGCTCCCTTTCCACATCCAGGCCCAACAAAACTTTCCATGGTTTACCCCAGACGCTTCACATGCCCTGGTTCAATCCATTGACATTATGTCTACCCCGGTATACCACATCCTTCCAATTCACTCTATTCCTTGCATGCCTTTCCTCCTCCTGCATGTTCAGGCCCTGATCACTCAAAATCTTTTTCACTCCATCCTTCCACCTCCAATTTGGTATCCCACTTCTCCTCGTTCGCTCCACCTCTGACACATATATCCTTTTTGTCAATCTTTCCTCACCGATTCTCTCCGTGTGACCAAACCATTACAAAACACCCTCTTCTGCTTTCTCAACTGCACTCTTTTGATTACCACACATCTCTCTTACCCTTTCATTACTTACTTGATCAAACCACCTCACACCATGTATTGTCCTCAAACATCTCATTTCCAACACATCCACCCTCCTTTGTAGAACCCCATCTATAGCCCACGCCTCGCAGCCACATAACATTGTTGGAACCATTATTCATTCAAACATACCCATTTTTGCTTTCTGAGATAATATTCTCGCCTTCCACACATTTTTCAATGCTTCCAGAACTTTCACCTCCTCCCCCACCCAGTGACTCACTTCCACCTCCATGGTTCCATCCGCTGCCAAATCCACTTCCAGATATCTAAAATGCTTCACTTCCTCAAGTTTTCTCCATTCAAATTTATCTACCAATTGACTTGTCCCACAACCCTACTATACCTAATAACCTTGCTCTTATTCACATTTACTCACAGCTTTCTTCTTTCACACACTTTACCAAACTCAGTCACCAGCTTCTGCAGTTTCTCACCCGAATCAGCCACCAGTACTGTATCATCAGCAAACAACAACTGACTTCCCAAGCCCTTTCATCCACAACAGACTGTATACTTGCACATCTCTCCAAAACTCTTGCATTCACCTCTCTAACAACCCCATCTATAAAGAAATTTAACAACCATGGAGACATCACGCACCCCTGCCACAAACCAACATTCACTGAGAACCAATCACTTTCCTCTATTCCTACACGTACACATGCCTTACATCCTCGATAAACTTTTCACTGCTTCTAACAACTTGCCTCCCACACCATATACTCTTAATGATACATAACCATTTTTGCTTTCCAAGATAAAGTTCTCAACTTCCTCACATTCTTCAACGCTCCCAGAACTTTCGCCACCTCCGCCACCCAATGATTCACTTCCGTTTTCATGGTTCCATCTGCTGCCAAATCCACTCCCAGATATCTAAAACACTTCACTTCCTCCAGTTTTTGTCCATTCAAACTTATCTCCCAATTGACTTGTCCCTCAACCCTACTGTACCTGATAACATTGCTCTTATTCACATTTACTCTCGGCTTTCTTCTTTCACACATTTTACCAAACTAAGTCACCAGCTTCTGCAGTTTCTCACCTGAATCAGCCACCAGCGCTGTATCATCAGGGAACAACAACTGACACACTTCCCAAGCTCTCTCATCCACAACAGACTGCATACTTGCCCCTCTTTCCAAAACTCTTGCATTCACCTCCTTAACATCCCCATCCATAAAGAAATTAAACAACCATGGAGACATCACGCACCCCAGCCGCAAACCTACATTCACCGAGAACCAATCTTTTTTCCTCTCTTCCTACACGTACACATGCCTTACATCCTCGATAAACACTTTTCACTGCTTCTAACAACTTGCCTCCCACGCCATATATTCTTAATACCTTCCACAGAGCATCTATCAACTCTATCATATGCCTTCTCCAGATCCTTAAATTCTACATACAAATCCATTTGCTTTTCTAAGTATTTCTCACATACATACTTCAAAGCAAACACCTGATCCACACATCCTCTACCACTTCTAAAACCACACTGCTCTTCCCCAGTCTAATGCTCTGTACATGCCTTCACCCTCTCAATCAATATCCTCCCATATAATTTCCCAGGAATACTCAACAAACTTATACCTCTGATTTGAGCACTCATGTTTATCCCCTTTGCCTTTGTACAATGGCACTGTGCAAGCATTCCACCAGTCAACAATACAGTCACCCCCTTTTTAATATATTCGACTGCAATACCATCCAAACCCGCTGCCTTGCCGTCTTTCATCTTCCGCAAAGCTTTTACTACCTCTTCTCTGTTTACCAAATCATTCTCCCTAACCCTCTCACTTTGCACACCACCTCGACCAAAATACCCTATATCAAACACATTCAACAAACCTTCAAAATACTCCATCTCCTTCTCACATCACCTCTACTTGTTATCACCTCCCCATTAGCCCCCTTCACTGATGTTACTATTTGTTCCCTTGTCTTATGCACTTTATTTGCCTCCTTCCAAAACATCTTTTTATTCTCCCTAAAATTTAACAATACTCTCACCCCAACTCTCATTTGCTCTCTTTTTCACCTCTTGCATCTTTCTCTTGACCTCCTGCCTCTTTCTTTTATACATCTCCCAGTCATTTGCATTATTTCCCTGCAAAAATCGTCCAAATGCCTCTCTCTTCTCTATCACTGATAATCTTACTTCTTCATCCCATACCATCACTACCTTTTCTAATCTGCCCACCTCCAATGCTTTTCATACCACAAGCATCTTTTGCACAAGCCATCACTGCTTCCCTAAATACATCCCATTCCTCCCTCACTCCCCTTATGTCCTTTGTTCTAACCTTTTTCCATTCTGTACTCAGTCTCTCCTGGTACTTCCTCACACAAGTCTCCTTCCCAAGCTCACTTACTCTCACCACTCTTTTCACCCCAACATTCTCTCTTCTTTTCTGAAAACTTCTAGAAATCTTCACTTTCACCTCCACAAGATAATGATCGGACATCCCTCCAGTTGCACCTCTCAGCACATTAACATCCAGAAGTCTCACTTTCGCGTGCCTATCAGTTAACACATAATCCAATAACACTCTCTGGCCATCTCTCCTACTTACATACGTATACTTATGTATATCTCTCTTTTTAAACCAGGTATTCCCAATCACCAGTCCTTTTTCAGCACATAAATCTACAAGCTCTTCACCATTTCCATTTACAACACTGAACACCCAATGTACACCAATGATTCTCTTAATTGCCACAGGACTCGCCTTTGCTTTCAAATCACCCATCACTATAACCTGGTCTCGTGCATCAAAACTACTAACACACTCTCTCAACTCATCTCAAAACACTTGCCTCTCATGATTTTTCTTCTAATGCCCAGGTGCATATGCACCAATAGTCACCCATCTCTCTCCATCCACTTTCAGTTTTATCCATATCAATCTAGAGTTTACTTTCTTACACTCTATCACATACTCCCACCACTCCTGTTTCAGGAGTAGAGCTACTCCTTCCCTTGCTCTCGTCCTCTCACTAACCCCTGACTTTACTCCCAAGACATTCCCAAACTACTCATCCCCTTTACCCTTGAGCTTCGTTTCACTCAGAGCCAAAACATCCAGGATCCTTTCCTCAAACATAGTACCTATCTCTCCTTTTTTCTCATCTTGGTTACATCCACACACATTTAGACACCCCAATCTGAGCCTTCGAGGAGGATGAGCACTCCCCGCCTGATCTCCTTCTGTTTCTCCTTTTAGAAAGTTAAAATACAAGGAGGGGAGAGTTTCTAAAGAAAAAAAAAAACCCCCCCCGCATGCTCCCGTCCCCTGTAGTCGCGTTCTACGACACCTAAGGAATGTGTGGGAAATATTCTTTCTCCCCTATCCCCGTATATATATATATATATATATATATATATATATATATATTTTCTTTCTTTCAAACTATTCGCCATTTCCCGCATTAGCGAGGTAGCATTAAGAACAGAGGACTGGGCCTTTGAGGGAATACCCTCACCTGGCCCAATGCTCTGTTCCTTCTTTTGGAAAAAAAAAAACGAGAGGGGAGGATTTCCAGCCCCCCGCTCCCTCCCCTTTTAGTTGCCTTCTACGACACACAGGGAATACGTGGGAAGTATTTATATATATATATATTTTTTTTTTTTTGCTTTGTCGCTGTCTCCCGCGTTTGCGAGGCAGTGCAAGGAAACAGACGAAAGAAATGGCCCAACCCACCCCCATACACATGCCTTGATTCAATCCACTGACAGCACGTCAACCCCGGTATACCACATCGCTCCAGTTCACTCTATTCTTTGCCCTCCTTTCACCCTCCTGCATGTTCAGGCCCCGATCACACAAAATCTTTTTCACTCCATCTTTCCACCTACAATTTGGTCTCCCTCTTCTCCTCGTTCCCTCCACCTCCGACACATATATCCTCTTGGTCAATCTTTCCTCACTCATTCTCTCCATGTGACCAAACCATTTCAAAACACCCTCTTCTGCTCTCTCAACCACGCTCTTTTTATTTCCACACATCTCTCTTACCCTTACGTTACTCGATCAAACCACCTCACACCACACATTGTCCTCAAACATCTCATTTCCAGCACATCCATCCTCCTGCGCACAACTCTATCCATAGTCCACGCCTCGCAACCATACAACATTGTTGGAACCACTATTCCTTCAAACATACCCATTTTTGCTTTCCGAGATAATGTTCTCGACTTCCACACATTCTTCAAGGCTCCCAGAATTTTCGCCCCCTCCCCCACCCTATGATCCACTTCCGCTTCCATGGTTCCATCCGCTGCCAGATCCACTCCCAGATATCTAAAACACTTCACTTCCTCCAGTTTTTCTCCATTCAAACTCACCTCCCAATTGAACTGACCCTCAACCCTACTGTACCTAATAACCTTGCTCTTATTCACATTTACTCTTAACTTTCTTCTTTCACACACTTTACCAAACTCAGTCACCAGCTTCTGCAGTTTCTCACATGAATCAGCCACCAGCGCTGTATCATCAGCGAACAACAACTGACTCACTTCCCAAGCTCTCTCATCCACAACAGACTTCATACTTGCCCCTCTTTCCAAAACTCTTGCATTCACCTCCCTAACAACCCCATCCATAAACAAATTAAACAACCATGGAGACATCACACACCCCTGCCGCAAACCTACATTCACTGAGAACCAATCACTTTCCTCTTCCTACACGTACACATGCCTTACATCCTCGATGAAAACTTTTCACTGTTTCTAACAACTTGCCTCCCACACCATATATTCTTAATACCTTCCACAGAGCATCTCTATCAACTCTATCATATGCCTTCTCCAGATCCATAAATGCTACATACAGTAGCATATGTAGCATTTATATATATATATATATATATATATATATATATATATATATATATATATATATATATATTTTTTTTTTTATTGTCGCTGTCTCCCGCGTTTGCAAGGTAGCGCAAGGAAACAGACGAAAGAAATGGCCCAACCCACCCCCATACACATGTATATACATACGTCCACACACGCAAATATACATACCTACACAGCTTTCCATGGTTTACCCCAGACGCTTCACATGCCTTGATTCAATCCACTGACAGCACGTCAACCCCGGTATACCACATCGCTCCAATTCACTCTATTCCTTGCCCTCCTTTCACCCTCCTGCATGTTCAGGCCCCGATCACACAAAATCTTTTTCACTCCATCTTTCCACCTCCAATTTGGTCTCCCTCTTCTCCTTGCTCCCTCCACCTCCGACACATATATCCTCTTGGTCAATCTTTCCTCACTCATCCTCTCCATGTGCCCAAACCACTTCAAAACACCCTCTTCTGCTCTCTCAACCACGCTCTTTTTATTTCCACACATCTCTCTTACCCTTACGTTACTCACTCGATCAAACCACCTCACACCACACATTGTCCTCAAACATCTCATTTCCAGCACATCCATCCTCCTGCGCACAACTCTATCCATAGCCCACGCCTCGCAACCATACAACATTGTTGGAACTACTATTCCTTCAAACATACCCATTTTTGCTTTCCGAGATAATGTTCTCGACTTCCACACATTCTTCAAGGCCCCCAGAATTTTCGCCCCCTCCCCCACCCTATGATCCACTTCCGCTTCCATGGTTCCATCCGCTGCCAGATCCACTCCCAGATATCTAAAACACTTTACATTCACTGAGAACCAATCACTTTCCTCTCTTCCTACACGTACACATGCCTTACATCCTCGATAAAAACTTTTCACTGCTTCTAATTTAATTTAATTTGTTTATGGATGGGGTTGTTAGGGAGGTGAATGCAAGAGTTTTGGAAAGAGGGGCAAGTATGAAGTCTGTTGTGGATGAGAGAGCTTGGGAAGTGAGTCAGTTGTTGTTCGCTGATGATACAGCACTGGTAGCTGATTCATGTGGGAGACTGCAGAAGCTGGTGACTGAGTTTGGTAAAGTGTGTGAAAGAAGAAAGTTAAGAGTGAATGTGAATAAGAGCAAGGTTATTAGGTACAGTAGGGTTGAGGGTCAAGTTAATTGGGAGGTAAGTTTGAATGGAGAAAAACTGGAGGAAGTAAAGTGTTTTAGATATCTGGGAGTGGATCTGGCAGCGGATGGAACCATGGAAGGGTAAGTGAATCATAGGGTGGGGGAGGGGGCAAAAATCCTGGGAGCCTTGAAGAATGTGTGGAAGTCGAGAACAGTATCTCGGAAAGCAAAAATATGTATGTTTGAAGGAGTAATGGTTCCAACAATGTTGTATGGTTGCGAGGCGTGGGCTATGGATAGAGTTGTGCGCAGGAGGGTGGATGTGCTGGAAATGAGATGTTTGAGGACAATGTTTGGTGTAAGGTGGTTTGATCGAGTGAGTAATGTAAGGGTAAGAGAGATGTGTGGAAATAAAAAGAGCGTGGTTGAGAGAGCAGAAGAGGGTGTTTTGAAATGGTTTGGGCACATGGAGAGAATGAGTGAGGAAAGATTGACCAAGAGGATATATGTGTCGGAGTTGGAGGGAACGAGGAGAAGTGGGAGACCAAATTGGAGGTGGAAAGATGGAGTGAAAAAGATTTTGTGTGATCGGGGCCTGAACATGCAGGAGGGTGAAAGGAGGGCAAGGAATAGAGTGAATTGGATCGATGTGGTATACCGGGGTTGACGTGCTGTCAGTGGATTGAATCAGGGCATGTGAAGCGTCTGGGGTAAACCATGGAGAGTTATGGAAAGGGAGCTGTGGTTTCGGGCATTATTGCATGACAGCTAGAGACTGAGCGTGAACGAATGGGGCCTTTGTTGTCTTTTCCTAGTGCTACCTCGCACACATGAGGGGGGAGGGGGATTTAATTTAATGATACGCTCTCACCCCAACTCTCAATTGCCTTCTTTTTTAACCCTTGCTCCTTCCTCTTGAGCTCCTACCACTTTATACATCTCCCAGTTATCTGCACTCCTTCCTTTTAAGTATCGTCCAAATGCCTCTTTCTTCTCTTTCACTAACAACTTTACTTCTTCATCCCACCACTCACTACCCTTTCTAATCTGCCCACCTCCCACCTTTCTCATGCCACGTACATCTTTTGCACACACCATCACTGCTTCCCCAAATACATCCCATTCCTCCCCCACTCCTGTCACATCATTTGCTCTCACCTTTTGCCATTCTACACTCAGTCTCTCCTGGTACTTCCTCACATTAGTATCCTTTCCAAGCTCACTTACTCTCACCACTCTCTTCTCTTCAACTTTCTTCGTTTTTGAAAACCTCTACAAATCTTCACCTTCGCCTCCACAAGATAGTGGTTAGAGACCCCTCCAGCTGCCCCTCACAGCACATTAACATCCAAAAGTCTCTCTTTTACATGCCTATCGATTAGCACATAATCCAGTAATGCCCTTTGAGCATTGCCCCTACTCACATATGTATACTTATGTATATCTCTCTTTTTGAACCAGGTATTCCCAATCACCAGTCTTTTATTAGCACACAAATCCATAAGCTCTTCACCATTTCTATTCACAGCACTGAATACCTGCAACTGCCACATTACTCGCCTTCACATTTAAATCACCCATCACTAATACCTGGTCTCGTGTACCAAAGCTGATGACACACTCAGTTGCTCCCAAAACACTTGCCTCTCATGACCTTTCTTATGACCAGGTGCATTTGCACCAATAATCACCCATCTCTTCCTGTCCCTTTTCAGTTTTACCCCCATCGATCTAGAATTTACTTTCTTGCACTCTATCATACACTCCCACAACTCCTGCTTCAGTAGTACTACTCCTTCCTGAGCTCTTGTCCTCTCACCAACCCCTTACTTTACTTCCAAGACTTTTCCAAACCATTCTTCTCCTTTATCCTTGAGCTTCGTTTCACTCAGAACCAGAACGTCCAGGTTTCCTTCCTCAAAGATACTACCTGTCTCTCCTTTCTTTCCATTTTGGTTACATCCACACACATTCAGACATCCCAGTCTGAGCCTTCGAGGAGGATGAGCACTCCCCGTTTGACTCCTGTTTCCCCTTTTAGAAATTGAAGTACAAGGAGTGGAAGTTGAAGTACAAGGAGGGGAAGATTTCCAGCCTCCCACTCCCGCCTCCTTTAGTTGCCTTCTACGACTCACGGGGAACACAGGGGAAGATTGGTTTGGAAATATCTTGGGAGTAGGCAGGGGCTGGTGAGAGAACAAAAGCTAAGGAGGGAGTAACACTACTCCTGAAGCTGAAGTTTTGAGGGTGTGTGCTAGAGTGTAAGAAAGTAAATTTTAGATTGATTTGGGTAAAACTGAAAGCAGATGGCAAGAAATGGTTGAATATTGGTGCTTATGCACCAGGTCAAGAGAAGAAAGATCTGAGAGGCAAGTGTTTTGGGAACAGTAGAGTGAGTGTGTAAGCACTTTTGGTGCATAAGACTGGGTGTTAGTCGTGGGTGATTTATATGTGAAGGTAAGTGATGGAGCAGTTGAGGGTATAATTTTGTGAATGGAAATGATGAAGAGCTTGTGAATTGTATGCTAAAACAAAAAGACTGGTGATTGGGAATACCTGGGTTCAAAAGGAGAAATATACATAAGTATACATAAGTGAGTAGGAGAGATGATCAATGGGCATTATTAGATTACTTTTTAATTGATAGGCATATAAAAGAGAGGCTTTTGGATGTAAATGTGCTGAGAGGGGCAGCTGGTTGGATGTTTGATCACTATCTTCTGGAGGTGAGAATGAAGATTTGTAGAGGTTTTCGAAAAAGAGGAGACAACTTTGGGGAGGAGAGTGGTGAGAGTAAGTGAGCTTCGAAAAGAGACTTGTGTGAAGAAATACCAAGCGAGATTGAATGTAGAGTGAAAAAGGTAAGAGCAAATGAAGTGAGGGGAGTGGGTGGGGAAAGGTAGGTAGTTAGGGGGGCAGTGATGGCATGTGCAAAAGATGCATGTGAAAGGTGGGAGATGGGCATATTAAAAAGGTTAGTGAATGGTGGGATGAAGAAGTAAAGATTCTAGTGAAAGACAAAAGAGAGGCATGTGGGAGTTACTTATAAGGAAGGAGTGCAAGTGATTTGGAGATACATAAGAGAAAGTGGCAGGTGGTCAGGAGGAAGGTACAGGGGTTGAAAAAAAGGGCAAATGACAGTTATGGTAAGAGAGTATCATTAGACTTTAGGGAGAATAAGAATATGTTTTGGAAGGAGGTAAATAATGTGCAAAAGATAAGAGAACAAATGGGGACATTGGTGAAGGGAGCAAAAGGGGAATTGATAACAGGTAGTGATGAAGTGAGGAGATGGGGTGGGTACTTTCAAGATTCTTAAATTTTTTTGATGATATAGTGGCAGATGTAGGGTGTTTAGGTCGGGATGGTATGCAAAATGAGAGAGTCACGGAGAGTGGTTTGGTGAAAAGAGAGAGGTAGTGAAAGCCCTGCGGAAGGTGAAGTTTGGCAAGGTGATGGGATTGGATGATATTGCAGTTGATTTTATTAAGAAAGGGGATGAATGTGTTGATTGGTTGTTAAGGATATTCGCTGTATGTATTGATTATGGTGAAGTGCCTGAGGATTGGAGGAGTGCATGTATAGTACCAGTGTGTAAAGGCAAAGGGGATAAAGGGGAGTGCTTAAACTACAGAGGCATAAGTTTGTTGAGTATGCCTGGAAAATTACACAAGAATACTGATTGAGTAGGTGAAAGCGTGTACAGAGCATCAAATTGGGGAGGAGCAGTATGGTTTCAGAAGTGGTAGAGGATATGTGGATCAAGTGTGTGCTTTGAAGAATGTGTGTAGGAAATACTTAGAAAAACATGGATTTGTTTGTGGCATTTATGGATCTAGAGAAAGCATATGAAAGGGTTGATAGAGATGCTTTGTGGAAGGTCTTACAAATACATGGTGTAGTAGATAAGCTGCTTAAAGAAGTGTGAAGTTTTTGTCAGAGATGCAAGGCATGTGTAGGAGTAGGAAGAGAGGAAAGTGTTGGGTTTCCAGTGAATGTTGTTCTGTGGCAAGGATGTGTGATGTCACCATGGTTGTTTATATTCTTTATGGATGGGGTGGTTAGGGAGGTAAATGCAAGAGTTTTAGGGATGAGGGGGTCTGGGAAATGACTTAGTTATTGTTTGCTGATGATACAACACTGGTGGCTGATTTGAGTGGGAAACTGCAGGAGTTGGTGACTGAGTTTGGAAGAGTATGTGAATTGAGAAAGTTAAGAGTGAATGTGAATAAAAACAAGGTTATTAGGTTCAGCAGTGTTGAGGGACAAGTTAGTTTGGATACAAGTTGGAATGGAGAAAAATTGGAGGAAGCAAAGTGTTTTAGTGATCTGGGAGTGGACTTGGCAGCGAATGGAACCTTGGAAGTGGAAGCGAGTCATAGGATGAGGCAGCAGGGTAAAGGTTCTGAGAGCGATGAAAAATGTTTGAAGGAAAAGTAGTTTCAATATTATATGGATGCAAGGCATGGGCTGTAGATAGGGTTGTATGGAGGAGGGTGGATGTGTTGGATATGAAATGTTTGAGGACAACATGTGGTGTGAGGTGGTTTGGTTGAGTAAGTAACGGAATGGTACGAGAGATGTGTGGTAATAAAAAGAATGAGGTTGAGAGAGCAGGGAACAAGAAGAAGCAGTAGAGCAAAGTGGAGGTGGAAGGATGGAGTTCAAAAGATTTTGAGCAATCGGGGCCTGAAGATGGAGGAGGGTGAGAGGTGTGCAAGGATTAGAGTGAACTGTAATGATGTGGTTTACTAGGGTCAACATGCTGTTAATGGACTGGACCAGGGCATGTGAAACGTCTGGGTTAAAGTATGGAAAGGTCTGTGGGACCTGGATGTGGACAGGAAGTTGTGGTTTTGGTGCATTACACATGACAGCTAGAGACTGAGGGTGAATGAATGTGGCCTTTTTTGTCTTTTCCTGGCAATACCTCATTGATGCAGGGGAAGGCGATGCTGTTTCCTGTGGGGCAGGATGGCTCTGGCAAGCGAGTATGAACATGAACATGTGCATATCTTTATATGGCTATGTATGTTTATGTATTTATTTATTTATTATACTTTGTCGCTGTCTCCCGTGTTAGCGAGGTAGCGCAAGGAAACAGACGAAAGAATGGCCCAACCCACCCACATACACATGTATATACATGCACGTCCACACGCAGCACACATACATACCTATACATCTCAACGTATACATATATATATATACACACAGACATACATATATACACATGTACATAATTCATAGTCTGCCCTTATTCATTCCCTTCACCACCCCGCCACACATGCAATGACACCCCCCCCCCCCCCCCCCACATGTGCATGAGGTATAGCTAGGAAAAGACAACAAAGGCCACATTCGTTCACACTCAATCTCTAGCTGTCATGTATAATGCACTGAAACCACAGCTCCCTTTCTGCATCCAGGCCCCACAAAACTTTCCATGGTTTACCCCATATGCTTCACATGCCCTGGTACAATCCATTGACAGCATGTCAACCCCGGTATACCACATCCTTCCAGTTCACTCTATTCTTTGCACGCCTTTCATCCTCCTGCATGTTCATGCTCCGATCACTCAAAATCTTTTTCACTCCATCCTTCCACCTCCAATTTGGTCTCCCACTTCTCCTTGTTCCCTCCACCTCTGACACATATATCGTCTTTGTCAATCTTCCCTCACTCATTCTCTCCATGTGACCAAACTATTTCAAAACACCCTCTTCTGCTCTCTCAACCACACTCGTTTTATTACCACACATCTCTCTTACCCTTTCATTACTTACTCGATCAAACCACCTCCCACCCTATGATTCACTTCCATGGTTCCATCCGCTGCCAAATCCACTCCCAGATATCTAAAACACTTCATTTCCTCCAGTTTTTCTCCATTCAAACTTACCTCCTAATGGACTTGACCCTCAACCCTACTGTACCTAATAACCTTGCTCTTATTCACATTTACTCTCAGCTTTCTTCTTTCACACACTTTACCAAACTCAGTCACCAGCTTCTGCAGTTTCTCACACGAATCAGCCACCATTGCTGTATCATCAGCGAACAACAGCTGACTCACTTCCCAAGCTCTCTCATCCACAACAGACTGCATACTTGCCCCTCTTTCCAAAACTCTTGCATTCACCTCCCTAACAACCCCATCTATAAACAAATTAAACAACCATGGAGACATCACACACCCCTGCCACAAACCAATATTCACTGAGAACCAATCACTTTCCTCTCTTCCTACACGTACACATGCCTTACATCGTTGATAAAAACTTTTCACTGCTTCTAACAGCTTACCTCCCACACCATATATTCTTAATACCTTCCACAGAGCATCTCTATCAACTCTATCATATTCCTTCTCCAGATCCTTAAATGCTACATACAAATCCATTTGCTTTTCAAAGTATTTCTAGCATACATTCTTCAAAGCAAACACCTGATCCACACATCCTCTACCACTTCTAAAACCACACTGCTCTTCCCCAGTCTGATGCTCTGTACATTACATCACCCTCTCAATCAATACCCTCCCATATAATTTCCCAGGAATACTCAACAAACATATACCTCTGTAATTTGAGCACTCACTCTTATCCCCTTTGCCTTTGTACAATGGCACTATGCAAGCATTCCGCCAGTCCTCAGGCACCTCACCATGAGTCATACATACATTAAATAACCTTACCAACCAGTCAACAATACATTCACTCCCTTTTTTAATAAATTCCACTGCAATATCATCCAAACCTGCTGCCTTGCCGGCTTTCATCTTTCACAAAGCTTTTACTACCTCTTTGCTGTTTACCAGATCATCCTTCCTAACCCTCTCACTTTGCACACCACCTCGACCAAAACACTCTATATCTGCCAATCTATCATCAAACACATTCAACAAACCTTCAAAATACTCACTCCATCTCCTTCTCACATCACCACTACTTGTTATCACTCCATTAGCCCCCTTCACTGATGTTCCCATTTGTTCCCTTATCTCATGCACTTTATTTACCTCCTTCCAAAACATTTTTTTTTCTTTCTTTTCTTTCATACTATTTGCCATTTCCCGCGTTAGCAAGGTAGCGTTAATAACAGAGGACTGGGCCTCTGAGGGAATATCCTCACCTAGCCTCATTCTCTGTTCCTTCTTTTGGAAAATAAAAAAAAAAAAAACGAGAGGGGAGGATTTCCAGCCCCCCGCTCCCTCCCCTTTTAGTCGCCTTCTACGACACGCAGGGAATACGTGGGAAGTGTTCTTTCTCCCCTTTCCCCAGGGATAAAAAACATCTTTTTATTCTCCCTAAAATTTAATGATACTCTCACCTCAACTCTCATTTGCCATCTTTTTCACCTCTCCCACCTTTCTCATGACCTCCTGCCTCTCCCTTTTATACATCTCCCAGTCATATGCATTATAACCCTGCAAAAATTGTCCAAATGCTTCTTCATCCCACCACTCACTACCCTTTCTAATCTGCCCACCTCCCACGCTTCTCATCCATTCCTCCCCCACTCCCCTTACATCCTTTGTTCTCACCTTTTTCCATTCTGTACTCAGTCTCTCCTGGTACTTCTTCACACAAGTTACCTTCCCAAGCTCACTTGTATATATGTATATGTTGATATGTATATGTATATATTTATCCTTGGGGATAGGGGAGAAAGAATACTTCCCATGTATTCCCTGCGTGTCATAAAAGGCGACTAAAAAGGGAGGAAGTGGTGGGCTGAAAATCCTCCTTTCCAGTTTTTACTTTTCCGAAAGGGAACAGAGAAAGGGGCCAAGTGAGGATTTTCCCTCATAGGTTCAGTCCTCTGTTCTTAACGCTACCCTGCCAGCATGGGAAATGGAGAATAAGTATGAAAAGAAAGAAAAAATATATATTTATGTGTAAGGGCTTTTATGTACATATATGTGTATATGAGTAGATGGTTTTTTCTTTGTTTCCTGTCACTACCTTGTTAATACCACACATCTTCTGCCACTTCTAAAATCACACTGCTTCTCCCCAATCTGATGCTCTGCAAATGCCTTCACCCTCTCAATCAGTACCCTCCTATTCAGTTTTTCAGGAATACTCAACAAACTTATGCCTCTGTTGTGTGAACACTCTCCTTTATCCCCTTTGCCTTTGTGCATCGGCACGATACATGCATTCTCCTAATCCTCAGGCACTTCACCATGATCCATACATTCTTTGAATATCCCTACCAACCAGTCAGCAGCACAGTCAATCCCTTTCTTCATAAATTCAACTCCAGTAACATCCAACCACACCGCCTTACCAGATTTCATCTCTCGCGAGGCATTCACCACCTCTTCTCTGTTAACCAAATCATTCTTCCTGACCCTTTTGCTTTGCACACCACCCTAACGAAAACACTATCTCTGCCACTCTATTATCATCCACATTCAACAAACCTTCAAATTAATCACTCCATCTTCTCACTTCATCACTACCTTTATCACTTCCCCCCTTACCGATGGTCTCATTTGTTCTCTTGTTTTATGCACGTTATTTACCTCCTTCCAAAACATCTTTTTATTTTATTATTTATTTTGCTTTGTCACTGTCTCCCACATTAGCGAGGTAGCACAAGGAAACAGGCGAAAGAATGGCCCAACCCACCCACATACACATGTATATACATACACGTCCACACACGCAAATATACATACCTATACATCTCAATGTACACAAATATACACACACAGACATATACATATATACACATGTACATAATTCATACTGTCTGCCTTTATTCCCATCGCCACCTCGCCACACATGGAAATAACAACCCCCTCCCCCCTCATGTGTAGCGCAAGGAAAAGACAACAAAGGCCCCATTCGTTCACACTCATTCTCTAGCTGTCATGTAATAATGCACCGAAACCACAGCTCCCTTTTCACATCCAGGCCCCACAAAACTTTCCATGGTTTACCCTAAATTTTAATGATACTCTCTCACCCCAACTGTCATTTGCCCTCTTCTTCAACCCTTGCACCTTCCTCTTGACCTACTGCCACTTTCTCTTATACATCTCCCGGTTATTTGCACTCCTTCCTTGCAAGTATTATCCAAATGTCATTTCCCATGGTAAGGTAGCAACAAGAACAGGCAAAGAAAAGCCAAATCTACTCACATACATTGTCCAGTTGTCATGTGTATAAGTTTCCTATTATCCCCATATTTCTGATATTTCCTTGAGTCCAACCTTCTATTAAACTGTGTGTGTGGAGGCACCATAAACATATAGTATCCACACCCTGACTCTACTTTTGCTTTACCTAGCCTAATATAGTAGTTTCTTTTTATTACAGCAAAAATTCAAGGTTCACAGTTGGGATTTTGGGTAATTCTTACCAGTAACCTTTGATTTTGGTGGGGGCTACTGAATTTTGATGCTTTCCAAGTAATTATTGGATAGAGATTATTTGAAGATTTATGAAACTGTGATGTATGTTTATTGTGCATTTTCTGTAAAGCATATTTTGGTTCTTATCTAGCCTATTTTTTCTTTTGTCTTGTGTGTATTACAGGGTATCGTAAAGAAATCACATCAGGACAGTCATCATTTGCGGAACTGGCTAGCAGGGTAAGTTAGATATTGTAGAATTCTTTTTTATGAAGTTTGCTGCTTCTGTGTTGTGGTACTTCTGATGATCTGCTACACATTCTCAGAATCTGAACAGTCCTCTAGGTGCAACACATAGAACCCTCAACATGACTGAATTTGGCTTGCATCACAGTGTGATCTAGCCCACAAGACCAAATTTCATTTAATCTAACTTAAGAGATGTGGATATAAATTCAGTACGTATACTTACTAACATTGTAAATTTTCTTTCTCTGTGCTCATCCATATGTTGAGAGGCACAAGTGAAGATTATAAGTTGTGACAGGTTTGTACTGGAACAGGAGTGGCTAGTTCTATTGTTAGGTAAGCACTCATCATGTATTAGCAAATCAGAATATCAGCAGTGTACTGAATTAGAGAAAAAATGAAAATATGAAGCAAATTAAACAGGGACATTTTTTTCCTCTGGCAGTTCACTATCCATATAAACATAAACAGTGGATGACATAACACACTAGCTGTTCATTTCAAATCACTCTTAATACCACCTATTTTCACACTTGCTGCTTCCATTAAAAATTCTATGAACAGCATAGGGAGGCAAATGCAAGAGTTTTGGAAAGAGGGGCAAGTATGCAGTCTGTTGTGGATGAGAGTTTGGGAAGCGAGTCAGTTGTTGTTCGCTGATGATACAGCGCTGGTGGCTGATTTGGGTGAGAAAGTGCAGAAGCTGGTGACTGAGTTTGGTAAAGGGTGTGAAAGGAGAAAGCTGAGAGTAAATGTGAATAAGAGCAATGTTATTAGGTACAGTAGGGTTGAGGGACAAGTCAATTGGGAGGTAAGTTTGAATGGAGAAAAGCTGGAAGTGAAGTGTTTTAGATATCTGGGAGTGGATTTGGCAGCGGATGGAACCATGGAAGCAGAGGTGAATCATAGGGTGGGGGAGGGGGAAAGTTCTGGGAGCATTGAAGAATGTGTGGAAGTCAAGAACGTTATCTTGAAAAGCAAAAATGGATATGTTTGAAGGAATAGTGGTTCCAACAATGATATGTGGTTGCGAGGCGTGGGCTATAGATAGAGTTGTGCGGAGGAGGGTGGATGTGCTGGAAATGAGATGTTTGAGGACAGTATGTGGTGTGAGGTGGTTTGATCGAGTAAGTAATGAAAGGGTAAGAGAGATGTGTAGTGGTAAAAAGAGTGTGGTTGAGAGAGCAGCAGAGGGTGTTTTGAAATAGTTTGGTCACATGGAGAGAATGAATGAGGAAAGATTGACCAAGAGGATATATGTGTCAGAGGTGGAGGGAACGAGAAGTGTGAGACCAAATTGGAGGTGGAAAGATGGAGTGAAAAAGATTTTGAGTGGTCGGGGCCTGAACATGCAGGAGGGTGAAAGACATGCAAGAAATAGAGTGAATTGGAAGGATGTGGTATACCGGGGTCGACGTGCTGTCAATGGATTGAACCAGGGCATGTGAAGTGTCTGGGGTAAACCAGGGGTGTGTGATGTCTCGAAGGTTGTTTAATTTGTTTATGGATGGGGTTGTTAGGGAGGTGAATGCAAGAGTTTTGGAAAGAGGAGCAAGTATGCAGTCTGTTGTGGATGAGAGAGCTTGGGAAGTTTGTCAGTTGTTGTTCGCTAATGATACAGGGCTGGTGGCTGATTTGGGTGAGAAACTGCAGAAGCTGGTGACTGAGTTTGGTAAAGTGTGTGAAAGAAGAAAGCCGAGAGTAAATGTGAATAAGAGCAAGGTTAGTAGGTACAGTAGAGTTGAGGGTCAAGTCAACTGGGAGGCAAGTTTGAATGGAGAAAAACTGGAGGAAGTGAAGTGTTTTAGATATCTGGGAGTGGATTTGGCAGTGGATGGAACCATGGAAGTGGAAGTGAATCATAGGGTAGGGGAGAGGGCGAAAATTCTGGGAGCGTTGAAGAATGTATGGAAGTCAAGAACATTATCTCGGTAAGCAAAAATGGGTACGTTTGAAGGAATAGGGGTTCCAACAATGTTATATGGTTGCGAGGCATGGGCTATGGATAGAGTTGTGCGGAGGAGGGTGGATGTGCTGGAAATGAGATGTTTGAGGACAATATGTGGTGTGAGGTGGTTTGATCGAGTAAGTAATAATATGGTAAAAGAGATGTGGTAATAAAAAGAGTGTGGTTGAAAGAACAGAAGAGGGTGTTTTAAAATGGTTTGGTCACATGGAGAGAATGAGTGAGGAAAGATTGACAAAGAGGATATATGTGTCAGAGGTGGAGGGAACGAGGAGAAGTGGGAGACCAAATTGGAGGTGGTAAATTATTTGGGAGGGTATTGATTGAGAGGGTGAAGGCATGTACAGAGCATCAGATTGGGGAAGAGCAGTGTGGTTTCAGAAGTGGTAGAGGATGTGTGGATCAGGTGTTTGCTTTGAAGAATGTATGTGAGAAATACTTAGAAAAGCAAATGGATTTGTATGTAGCATTTATGGATCTGGAGAAGGCATATGATAAGAGTTGATAGAAATGCTCTGTGGAAGGTATTAAGAATATATGGTGTGGGAGGCAAGTTGTGAGAAGCAGTGAAAAGTTTTTATCGAGGATGTAAGGCATGTGTACGTGTAGGAAGAGAGGAAAGTGATTGGTTCTCAGTGAATGTAGGTTTGCGGCAGGGGTGTGTGATGTCTCCATGGTTGTTTAATTTGTTTATGGATGGGGTTGTTAGGGAGGTGAATGCAAGAGTTTTGGAAAGAGGGGCAAGTATGAAGTCTGTTGTGGATGAGAGAGCTTGGAAAGTGAGTAAGTTGTTGTTCGCTGATGATACAGCGCTGGTGGCTGATTCATGTGAGAAACTGCAGAAGCTGGTGACTGAGTTTGGTAAAGTGTGTGAAAGAAGAAAGTTAAGAGTAAATGTGAATAAGAGCAAGGTTATTAGGTACAGTAGGGTTGAGGGTAAAGTCAATTGGGAGGTAAGTTTGAATGGAGAAAAACTGGAGGAAGTAAAGTGTTTTAGATATCTGGGAGTGGATCTGGCAGCGGATGGAACCATGGAAGCGGAAGTGGATCATAGGGTGGGGGAGGGGGCGAAAGTCCTGGGAGCCTTGAAGAATGTTTGGAAGTCGAGAACAGTATCTCGGAAAGCAAAAATGGGTATGTTTGAAGGAATAGTGGTTCCAACAATTTTGTATGGTTGCGAGGCGTGGGCTATGGATAGAGTTGTGCGCAGGAGGGTGGATGTGCTGGAAATGAGATGTTTGAGGACAACGTGTGGTGTGAGGTGGTTTGATCGAGTAAGTAACGTAAGGGTAAGAGAGATGTGTGGAAATAAAAAGAGCGTGGTTGAGAGAGCAGAAGAGGGTGTTTTGAAATGGTTTGGGCACATGGAGAGAATGAGTGAGGAAAGATTGACCAAGAGGATATATGTGTCGGATGTGGAGGGAATGAGGAGAAGTGGGAGACCAAATTGTAGGTGGAAAGATGGAGTGAAAAAGATTTTGTGTGATTGGGGCCTGAACATGCAGGAGGGTGAAAGGAGGGCAAGGAATAGAGTGAATTGGATCGATGTGGTATACCGGGGTTGACGTGCTGTCGGTGGATTGAATCAGGGCATGTGAAGCGTCTGGGGTAAACCATGGAAAGCTGTGTAGGTATGTACATTTGCGTGTGTGGACGTATATGTATATACATGTGTATGGGGGTGGGTTGGGCCATTTCTTTCGTCTGTTTCCTCGCGCTACCTCGCAAACGCGGGAGACAGCGACAAAGCAAAATATATATTTTTTTTTTTTTTTTTTTTTTTTTTTTTTTTTTTTTATACTTTGTCGCTGTCTCCCGCGTTTGCGAGGTAGCGCAAGGAAACAGACGAAAGAAATGCCCCCCCCCCCCATACACATGTACATACACACGTCCACACACGCAAATATACATACCTACACAGCTTTCCATGGTTTACCCCAGACGCTTCACATGCCTTGCTTCAATCCACTGACAGCACGTCAACCCCTGTATACCACATGACTCCAATTCACTCTATTTCTTGCCCTCCTTTCACCCTCCTGCATGTTCAGGCCCCGATCACACAAAATCTTTTTCACTCCATCTTTCCACCTCCAATTTGGTCTCCCTCTTCTCCTCGTTCCCTCCACCTCCGACACATATATCCTCTTGGTCAATCTCTCCTCACTCATTCTCTCCATGTGCCCAAACCATTTCAAAACACCCTCTTCTGCTCTCTCAACCACGCTCTTTTTATTTCCACACATCTCTCTTACCCTTACGTTACTTACTCGCTCAAACCACCTCACACCACACATTGTCCTCAAACATCTCATTTCCAGCACATCCATCCTCCTGCGCACATCTCTATCCATAGCCCACGCCTCGCAACCATACAGCATTGTTGGTACCACTATTCCCTCAAACATACCCATTTTTGCTTTCCGAGATAATGTTCTCGACTTCCACACATTTTTCAAGGCTCCCAAAATTTTCGCCCCCTCCCCCACCCTATGATCCACTTCCGCTTCCATGGTTCCATCCGCTGACAGATCCACTCCCAGATATCTAAAACACTTCACTTCCTCCAGTTTTTCTCCATTCAAACTCACCTCCCAATTGACTTGACCCTCACCCCTACTGTACCTAATAACCTTGCTCTTATTCACATTTACTCTCAACTTTCTTCTTCCACACACTTTACCAAACTCAGTCACCAGCTTCTGCAGTTTCTCACATGAATCAGCCACCAGCGCTGTATCATCAGCGAACAACAATTGACTCACTTCCCAAGCTCTCTCATCCCCAACAGACTTCATACTTGCCCCTCTTTCCAGGACTCTTGCATTTACCTCCTTTACAACCCCATCCATAAACAAATTAAACAACCATGGAGACATCACACACCCCTGCCGCAAACCTACATTCACTGAGAACCAATCACTTTCCTCTCTTCCTACACGTACACATGCCTTACATCCTCGATAAAAACTTTTCACTGCTTCTAACAACTTGCCTCCCACACCATATATTCTTAATACCTTCCACAGAGCATCTCTATCAACTCTATCATATGCCTTCTCCAGATCCATAAATGCTACATACAAATCCCTTTGCTTTTCTAAGTATTTCTCACATACATTCTTCAAAGCAAACACCTGATCCACACATCCTCTACCACTTCTGAAACCGCACTGCTCTTCCCCAATCTGATGCTCTGTACATGCCTTCACCCTCTCAATCAATACCCTCCCATATAATTTACCAGGAATACTCAACAAACTTATACCTCTGTAATTTGAGCACTCACTCTTATCCCCTTTGCCTTTGTACAATGGCACTATGCACGCATTCCGCCAATCCTCAGGCACCTCACCATGAGTCATACATACATTAAATAACCTTACCATATATATATATATATATATATATATATATATATATATATATATATATATATATATATATTTTTTTTTTTCAAACTATTCGCCATTTCCCGCGTTAGCGAGGTAGCGTTAAGAACAGAGAACTGGGCCACTGAGGGAATATCCTCACCTGGCCCCCTTCTCTGTTCCTTCTTTTGGAAAATTAAAAAAAATTGAGAGGGGAGGATTTCCAGCCCCCCGCTCCCTCCCCTTTTAGTTGCCTTCTACGACACGCAGGGAAATACGTGGGAAGTATTCTTTCTCCCCTATCCCCAGGGATATAATATATATATATTATCCCTGGGGATAGGGGAGAAAGAATACTTCTCACGTATTCCCTGCGTGTCGTAGAAGGCGACTAAGGGAAGGGAGCGGGGGGCTGGAAATCTTCCCCTCTCATTTTTTTTTTTTTTTTAATTTTCGAAAGGAAGGAACAGAGAAGGGGGTCGGGTGAGGATGTTTCCTCAGAGGCCCAGTCCTCTGTTCATAACGCTACCTCGCTGAGGCGGGAAATGGTGAATAGTATGAAAGATATATATATATATATATATATATATATATATATATATATATATATATATATATATTGTTACGAACTCGGTGCTTATTCGAGCAAGGTCGCCAGTAACATATATATGTTGCAAATACTCTATTGATCCTTGTCTTTGCAAGGACGTGAGATTTGTTATATTGCACAACTCAGGATAACGCTATCTTAACGTTATGGGGTTAAAACAAACACCAGGGTTAGAATTACTTATAATGAAAGAATTCAAATGTACATGGTAAACACATAAATCAGGCACGAATCATTTACGTTAACACTGAACATGAGTTTAACTTTGAACATGAATTTACATTCCAGATAAGATTTCAAACCAGATCTCCTTCCTTTATGATTCTCTGTTCGGTAACATTTCACTTACTTAGACCTGACGTGAGACAGTAAACATCATCGTTACACTTAGGTAAACCTGACGTGAGACAGTAAACATCGTTACACTTAGCTGAACCTGACGTGAGACAGTAAACATCATCGTTACACTTAGGTAAACCTGACGTGAGACAGTAAACATCATCGTTACACTTAGCTAACCTGACGTGAGACAGTAAACATCATCGTTACACTTAGTTAACCTGACGTGACACAGTAAACATCATCGTTACACTTAGGTAAACCTGACGTGACACAGATAAACATCATCGTTACACTTAGCTAACCTGACGTGACACAGTAAACATCTTACAAACTAGGGCAGCGGTGGCTACGGGGTTCGAGACAGGGAAAGCTTACATTACCTTGCTGGGCTCGGGACTGCTGAAGGAATCGACTACCAGACGATCGTCTGAGCTTTTTATCTGAGGGACCAGCAAGGCAGGAACAGCTAGCCACGCCTCGACCCGCCACCTATGGCTACGATAGGTCAGAATGACACAATTGCCCCTGATAGGTCAAAAGACTGATTGTCACGCCCTCATCTTGACGTGATTGGCTGAAGGAGGCCTAAGGTCCGGCCTACCTATGGCGTGAATTCAAAATCCTTTGTTCCTGACGCCGTTGACAAGGGTTTGGGTGCTAGAGGACTGGTCAACATCTGCTTCAAAAACATAATTGCTAGGACAATTAACACGGTCAGGGAAGTGAGATCCGAGCCGATAGCAACCACTCCCTACACCAAGGCACACCAACACAGAGGTACACCATACTCAAATATACGAACATGTGGACACATACACGTGTTCGTAAACAATATATGTATATTTATTCATTTTGCTCAAGGGCAAAGGGTATATATATATATATATATATATATATATATATATATATATATATATATATATATTATTTTTTTATTATACTTTGTCGCTGTCTCCCGCGTTTGCGAGGTAGCGCAAGGAAACAGACGAAAGAAATGGCCCAACCCCCCCCTCCCCATACACATGTATATACATACGTCCACACACGCAAATATACATACCTACACAGCTTTCCATGGTTTACCCCAGACGCTTCACATGCCCTGCTTCAATCCACTGACAGCACGTCAACCCCGGTATACCACATCGCTTCAATTCACTCTATTCCTTGCCCTCCTTTCACCCTCCTGCATGTTCAGGCCCCGATCACACAAAATCTTTTTCACTCCATCTTTCCACCTCCAATTTGGTCTCCCTCTTCTCCTTGTTCCCTCCACCTCCGACACATCCTCTTGGTCAATCTTTCCTCACTCATCCTCTCCATGTGCCCAAACCACTTCAAAACACCCTCTTCTGCTCTCTCAACCACGCTCTTTTTATTTCCACACATCTCTCTTACCCTTACGTTACTCACTCGATCAAACCACCTCACACCACACATTGTCCTCAAACATCTCATTTCCAGCACATCCATCCTCCTGCGCACAACTCCATCCATAGCCCACGCCTCGCAACCATACAACATTGTTGGAACCACTATTCCTTCAAACATACCCATTTTTGCTTTCGAGATAATGTTCTCCACTTCCACACATTCTTCAAGGCCCCCAGGATTTTCGCCCCCTCCCCCACCCTATGATCCACTTCCGCTTCCATGGTTCCATCCGCTGCCAGATCCACTCCCAGATATCTAAAACACTTCACTTCCTCCAGTTTTTCTCCATTCAAACTCACCTCCAATTGACTTGACCCTCAACCCTACTGTACCTAATAACCTTGCTCTTATTCACATTTACTCTTAACTTTCTTCTTCCACACACTTTTCCAAACTCAGTCACCATCTTCTGCAGTTTCTCACATGAATCAACCACCAGCGCTGTATCATCAGCGAACAACAACTGACTCACTTCCCAAGCTCTCTCATCCACAACAGACTCATACTTGCCCCTCTTTCCAAAACTCTTGCATTCACCTCCCTAACAACCCCATCCATAAACAAATTAAACAACCATGGAGACATCACACACCCCTGCCGCAAACCTACATTCACTGAGAACCAATCACTTTCCTCTCTTCCTACACGTACACATGCCTTACATCCTCGATAAAGACTTTTCACTGCTTCTAACAACTTGCCTCCCACACCATATATTCTTAATACCTTCCACAGAGCATCTCTATCAGCTCTATCATATGCCTTCTCCAGATCCATAAATGCTACATACAAATCCATTTGCTTTTCTAAGTATTTCTCACATACATTCTTCAAAGCAAACACCTGATCCACACATCCTCTACCACTTCTGAAACCACACTGCTCTTCCCCAATCTGATGCTCTGTACATGCCTTCACCCTCTCAATCAATACCCTCCCATATAATTTCCCAGGAATAGTAGAGAAACTTATACCTCTGTAATTTGAGCACTCACTCTTATCCCCTTTCCCTTTGCCTTTGTACAATGGCACTATGCACGCATTCCGCCAATCCTCAGGCACCTCACCATGAGTCATACATACATTAAATAACCTTACCAACCAGTCAACAATACAGTCACCCCCTTTTTTAATAAATTCCACTGCAATACCATCCAAACCCGCTGCCTTGCCGGCTTTCATCTTCCGCAAAGCCCCCACTACCTCTTCTCTGTTTACCAAATCATTTTCCCTAACCCTCTCACTTTGCACACCACCCCGACCAAAACACCCTATATCTGCCACTCTATCATCAAACACATTCAACAAACCTTCAAAATACTCACTCCATCTCCTTCTCACATCACCACTACTTGTTATCACCTCCCCACTTGCGCCCTTCACCGAAGTTCCCATTTGCTCCCTTGTCTTACGCACTTTATTTACCTCCTTCCAGAACATCTTTTTATTCTCCCTAAAATTTAATGATACTCTCTCACCCCAACTCTCATTTGCCCTTTTTTTCACCTCTTGCACCTTTCTCTTGACCTCCTGTCTCTTTCTTTTATACATCTCCCACTCAATTGCATTTTTTCCCTGCAAAAATCGTCCAAATGCCTCTCTCTTCTCTTTCACTAATACTCTTACTTCTTCATCCCACCACTCACTACCCTTTCTAATCAACCCACCTCCCACTCTTCTCATGCCACAAGCATCTTTTGCGCAATCCATCACTGATTCCCTAAATACATCCCATTCCTCCCCCACTCCCCTTACTTCCATTGTTCTCACCTTTTTCCATTCTGTACTCAGTCTCTCCTGGTACTTCCTCATACAGGTCTCCTTCTCAAGCTCACTTACTCTCACCACCTTCTTCACCCCAACATTCACTCTTCTTTTCTGAAAACCCATACAAATCTTCACCTTAGCCTCCACAAGATAATGATCAGACATCCCTCCAGTTGCACCTCTCAGCACATTAACATCCAAAAGTCTCTCTTTCGCACGCCTGTCAATTAACACGTAATCTAATAACGCTCTCTGGCCATCTCTCCTACTTACATAAGTATACTTATGTATATCTCGCTTTTTAAACCAGGTATTCCCAATCATCAGTCCTTTTTCAGCACATAAATCTACAAGCTCTTCACCATTTCCATTTACAACACTGAACACCCCATGTATACCAATTATTCCCTCAACTGCCACATTACTCACCTTCGCATTCAAATCACCCATCACTATGACCCGGTCTCGTGCATCAAAACCACTAACACACTCATTCAGCTGCTCCCAAAACACTTGCCTCTCTTGATCTTTCTTCTCATGCCCAGGTGCATATGCACCAATAATCACCCACCTCTCTCCATCAACTTTCAGTTTTACCCATATTAATCGAGAATTTACTTTCTTACACTCTATCACATACTCCCACAACTCCTGTTTCAGGAGTATTGCTACTCCTTCCCTTGCTCTTGTCCTCTCACTAACCCCTGACTTTACTCCCCAGACATTCCCAAACCACTCTTCCCCTTTACCCTTTAGCTTCGTTTCACTCAGAGCCAAAACATCCAGGTTCCTTTCCTCAAACATACTACCTATCTCTCCTTTTTTCACATCTTGGTTACATCCACACACATTTAGGCACCCCACTCTGAGCTTTTATTTATTTATTTATTTTGCTTTGTCGCTGTCTCCCGCGTTAGCGAGGTAGCGCAAGGAATCAGACGAGAGTGGCCCAACCCACCCACATACACATGTACGACTCATATATATATATATATATATATACATATATATATATATATATATATATATATATATATATATATATATATATATATATATATATATATTTGCTATGTGGGCGTTTATGTATATACATGTGTATATGAGTGGATGGGCCTTCATCTATTTCCTGGCGCTACCTCGCAGACGTGGGAAACCGATTATTTATAATAAATGAATCAATATTTAGTTATTTATTTATTTATGCTTAATTACTGTTTCCTGCATCAAGGTAGGATGTATATTTAGAGAATGAAAGCCTTAGTCCAGCAGTCATATTTTTCCCTTTTTTTTCAGGTATCGGATTGTAGCTCAGCCAAGCGAGGAGGAGACCTAGGTCTTTTTGGGAGAGGTGCAATGCAGAAACCCTTCGAAGATGCTGCTTTTGCCCTTAAAGTGGGAGAGCTCAGTCAAATCGTTGACACTGACTCTGGAGTACACATTATTATGCGAACAGCATAGATTGGTTGACTTCAAGTTCTTCAGCATATAGCTAAAATCCTTATGGGAATTTTTCTTTTCCTTATTATTAGGCTCTCCAAAGTTTGCTTTATTTTATTTGAGAGACTGCTTTCATTCAGAGATATGGTACTACTAGTTCTTTTCTCAGAACAGATTTAATTGATTGTTGGGTTTCGAAAAGAAAAGTACAGCCTAAAGTCGAAACAAATTGAAAAGTTATCGTGCAGTACTGTCAATAAAGGTAAATATATGAAATATAATGAACATTTAATTACCCAATGCCTTTTGGTTCATTTTTATTAATGTGGTACTGAAAGTCATTCAGTAAACTTACGAGAATTTAACATATGATTCAGTGCCTTTTTAAACATATTTGATCATTTGTAGCATTAATTTCTCTTGTGTTGTAGCACTACTTTACAGACTTCAGTCTGTCGATCTGTTTACAATAGAACTTGGAATGCTGTATTTTGCTGTAAATAGGGATATTTCAGGGAGAACCACAATATAACTTGATCTTAATGCTTTTGTAATTTCTTTGAAAGACCTTATTAAGACAACTTCACTTTTTATAAACAACTTCACTTTTTATAACTTCAAGATGTGTGACAGTACATGGTTGTGATATTTCTATCCACCTTTCCTTATTTCATGTGTCTTTGCTACTTCAGTGCCTCAATTTGTATTTTATCATGCACTTTGTGTTACAATATTGGCATTGAATTTCTAATTACTCCACTCTCTGCTTTAGAAACATGGAGGTATTGAACATAGATAAGCATCAATACTGAAATATTAAGAATGAGTCAAAAACATACACAAAATATTATTAATGAAAACTTTTTATAGAAATTTTTATAAAAATATGCATTATGTTCACTCAATTTCAGTTCTATGATGTGGCAGTCAGACCTTTCTCACTCTCAGTCCCCCATCCCCCATGGTGCATATACAAAGGAATTCAAACAACAACAGACCATTGGACCCTTTCAAGGTTGTTTGTGATAATGATGGTATCTGAAACTTATAGATCAGTGTGGTAAGAGTAGAAAGACATATTTCAGTAAGAATATTACTGTAAACTTTGCCTATAACTAAGGTGCAAATAATTTCAGTCTTGGATTTTAAACATTACTTATAAAGTCTCTTTAAAATGTACATTTATCAGTGGTCCTGCTTTTGACCACAAATTGGTGAATCTTTCCATTTATTGATAGTGAAATTCTATAAATTGATCATTAAGTAGCTTGTCAGATCAAGATTATCAAAGTCTCTGATAATTTTGAATACCTGCATTAGATCATGTCTTAACTTTCTGTTTGGTCATCGATATTAAAATTCAGTTGCCACCTGTGAGCCCAGTCTATCGCTTTGTTGATATCTGTTTGATGCTGCAGAAGTTCAGTTCTTTTTGTTAGTGTATGTTTTTACTTACAATCTTGCTGCAGAAGTTAAGTTTCTGTTGTAGTTTTATTACTTCACATACAATCATCTGCAAATTTTGATATCTTACAATGCAACCCATTATCAATATCATTAATATATATGAGAAAGAGAACTGGTCCCAAGACTGATCCTTGTTGCACACCACTTGTTGTGTCTAGCCATTCTGAAGCCTGATCATTAATCACTTCTTTGTTTACAGCCAGTCAACCACTTCTTACCACCGAAGTATATTGTCCTTTGTTGTCTTGAACAAAGTCAGTCACCATTTCCCTTTGATAATGAACCAGTTGACTGTGTAATGACTCACTTGCTTTGAAAATATCCATAAAGCTCTCTTTTTTTCCTATTTTCAGCACTATATGCTTCATACTAACATTTACTAAGTCCATTTACATAATTTGCACTATTATGTTGGATATTAGTTTGAGTTTGTATGGGCTGTTTTTGTAGATTATTTCAGTCAACAGATATCTCTCAGTAGGCAGTAGTTGGTAGGCAGCCAATGACCAGGGAGGTGTATTACCAGTACTACCTTCCTGGGTATCGGAAGGGTTAGTGACAGCTTTGTAGTTGACCAGCACTTTAGTGGTTGTCAAATTGCACTACTCTGACCCAGGTAGCTGTCTTTTCTTTCTGCCTAACCCACACTTATTCTACTGGCATTGTCCACATACATACTATCTCTTCTTGTCATACATAACATTTGACAACACTTAATTCACACAGATCATTCTTCCTAACTCTGCATTTTCCTGTGGTGAGCCTTACATGCTAGCCCTGCCTTTTAGCATAATGGTAGGAGCAATAAATGGAAGCACTATTTAGGAACATTTAGGCAAGATTTAATTAGGTATGGTAATTCCAAATCTTTCCCCTTTGCCGTCTTATGGAGTTAGGAGAGCCCAGCTGTACAGAATTAATTTCCTCATACTGTAAGGTGTATGTATGCTTGTCAATGTACTTCATATGATTGGGAACAGAGCTAAAGATATTAGAAAGACTGATAGAGAGTTGGCTTGATAACTACTGAAGTCATCATCAGTGACATAATGAGGCAATGAAGTATATCCTGCTATTACAATAGTGTATGCAGGACAATATCATCCATGTCTGTCTGCCTTTGGACACATTCTTTGTAATACACTAACTTGAAGAATATTACATGATAGAATCTTCATGCTTATACCAAAGGCGTCTCCTGTGGAGTTAATGATTGGATTAAATTTGAGGTCACATAGTTTAACAAACTTGTATGTTATGAAGTGATTCTTTTTATAAGTGCTACAACTCAGGAGCTTGAAGAATATTACATGATAGAATCTTCATGCTTATACCAAAGGCGTCTCCTGTGGAGCTAATGATTGGATTAAATTTGAGGTCACATAGTTGAACAAACTTGTATGTTATGAAGTGATTCTTATTATAAGTGCTACAACTCAGGAGTGCTGAATGATGGGAAGTTCACTTTCATAACACTTTAGAGTCCTGGCAACTGGTTTGGTGAAAAGAAAGGATAGAGTGAAAGCCTTGTGCAGAGTAAAGTATGGCAAGCAGCAAGGGTGGGTGGAATTACAAGTTTGTTTCTCATGAAATGGGGTGAAAATGTTTTTGATTGGTTAATCTTGCTAGGCACCTGTGCCCTCACATAAGGCAGAGGTGAATGTTTGAATTACTGAAGTAACTGTTGAGTTTATCTAGGTAAGTTGTGAGAAAGTGGTGTTATGTACAGGACATCTGACTGGGGAGGAGCAGTTTGGAAGCTTCAGGAAAGGTACAGGATACTTGGAGTAAGTGTTTGCTTTGAAGAATCTGAGAGAAATATTCAAAAGAGAGTGAACTGGTATGACAGATCTGGAGGATGTGTTTGAAAGAATTGACAGATGCCTTGTGGAAGATGTATTGAATACAGAGGGTAAATGGAAAGTGAAGAGTTTTTATCGGAAGACTAAGGCATCTATATGATTTGAGGGAAGGTAAGTAGTCTTTGATGGGAGTAGGTTTGTGTCAAGTATAAGGCCTACAAAAAAAACCTTGCTTGCCTCACCATACACTTTCATAGGCAATGTCACACTTTCATTTTATTAATTTATCTCTGGCCTTGATTACCATTTGCAGATGTGTGGCCAAGGACTTGGCAAAGTTCCTGAAATATTCTAGATTCATGTTTTGGGTCCATAGGGGCTTGGTCTCTTGAATGAGGTGATGCAATGATGTTGCAGGAAACAGCCACCTGATCCTGCATTTTGAACACCCAGTACACCTAAAAACCTCAAGTGTACCCACAAAATCTTGCTTCCATGTAAGAAGTTGGTCTTTCTCCTCTTCAGAAACATAAAGAGCCAACCATCCTGAAGCTCAAGTGGAACAAATAAAATGCTTAAAAATAAAATTCCCAGAATGAAGTGGCAGCCTGGAAGAGGAATGAACATCGATCACTCAAGATAGCCTGAGGCACAGTGAAGCAGGTTGCTGATGCTCACACCGACAGAAATGCAAGTCTCGGCAATCACATGTATGATGATTTCACCTGAGTGTGTCATATGCTTGCACCTACAAAAAACAGCCATGTATCACCTTTGAAAATATATGTGGGGTAGACTATTTTTTGCAGACACTGTATGTTTGACATCTCCGTGACTTTAATCTATTTCTTGATGGGGTAGTGCGGGAAGTGACTGAATCCAAAGATGATACAAAATGTCTTTACCTGTTGTGTGTGCATGTGTCACACAAGGAATGTAACCACATTTTTGGTAGGTGGGACAATATCAAATACAGTAAACCCTTGATTTAATGGACCCTGATTTAACAGATTTCAGATTTAATGGACCGCAAAAATAAAATTTATTTGTTTATATATTATACTTGGTCGCTGTCTCCCGCGTTAGCAAGGTAGTGCAAGGAAACAGATGAAAGAATGGCCCAACCCACCCACATACACATGCATATACATAAACACCCTCACGCACATATACATATCTACACATTTCAACGTATACATACATATACATACACGGACATATACATATATACACATGTACACATTCATACTTGCTGCCTTCATCCATTCACGTCACCACCCTGCCACACATGAAACAGCACCACCCTCCCCCCGCGTGCACACGAGGTAGTGCTAGGAAAAGACAACAAAGGCCACATTTGTTCAAACTCAGTCTCTAGCTGTTGTGTGTAATGCACCGAAACCACAGCTCCCTTTCCATGTCCAGGCCTCGCAAAACTTTCCATGGCTTACCCCAGATGTCTCACATGCCTTGGTTCAATCCATTGACAGCACGTCGACCCCAAATATACCACATCGTTCCAATTCACTCTATTCCTTGCACGCCTTTCACCCTCCTGTATGCTCAGGCCCCGATCGCTCAAAATCTTTTTCACTCCATCTTTCCACCTCCAAGTTGGTCTCCCACCTCTTGTTCCCTGCACCTCTGACACGTATATCCTCTTTGTCAATCTTTCCTCACTTGTTCTCTCCATGTGACCAAACCATTTCAATACCTGCTCTCAACCATACTCTTTTTATTACCATACATCTCTCTTACACTTTCATTACTTAATCAAACCACCTCACACCACATATTGTCCTCAAACATCTCATTTCCAATACCTCCACCCTCCTCCACACAACCTTACCTATAGCACATGCCTCACAACCATATAACATTGTTGGAGCCACTATTCCTTCAAACGTACCCATTTTTGCTCTCCGAGATAACATTCTCACCTTCCACACATTCTTGAACGCTCCCAGAACCTTCACTTCCTCCCCCACCCTGTAACTCGCTTCCACCTCCATGGTTCCATCCACTGCTAAATCCACACCCAGATATCTAAAACAAATCACTTCTTCCAGTTTTTCTTCATTTAAACTTACCTCCCAATCAACTTGTCCCTCAACCCTACTGAACGTAAAAACCTTGCTCTTATTCACATTTTCTCTCAGCTTTCCTCTTTCACACACTTTACCAAACACAGTCACCAACTTCTGCATTATCATCAACAAACAACTGACTCACTTCCCAAACCCTCTCATCCACAACAGACTGCATACTTGCCCCTCCCTCCAAAACTCTTGCATTTACCTCCCTAACAACCCCATCCATAAACAAATTAAACAGCCATGGAGACATCACACACCCCTTCAGCAAACCAACATTCACTGGGAAGCAATCATTTTTCTCTCTTCCTACTCGTACATATGCCATACATCCTCGACAAAAACTTTTTCACTGCTCCTAGCAACTTAACTCCCACACCATAAACTCTTAATACCTTCCACAGAGCATCTCTGTCATATGCCTTCTCCAGATCCATAAAACCTGGACCAAGGTAAATATATTAATAGTTATGTGTATGTTAGAAAAGCAAATGGATTTGTATGTAGCATTTATGGATCTGTAGAAGGCATATGATAGAGATGCTCTGTGGAAGGTATTAAGAGTTTATGGTGTGGGAGGCAAGTTGTTAGAAGCAGTGAAAAGTTTTTATCGAGGAAGTAAGGCATGTGTACGTGTAGGAAGAGAGGAAAATGATTGGTTCTCAGTGAATGTAGGTTTGCGGCAGGGGTGTGTGATGTCTCCATGGTTGTTTAATTTGTTTATGGATGGGGTTGTTAGGGAGGTAAATGCAAGAGTTTTGGAAAGAGGGGCAAGTATGCAGTCTGTTGCGGATGAGAGAGCTTGGGAAGTGAGTCAGGTGTTGTTTGCTGATGATATAGCGCTGGTGGCTGATTCATGTGAGAAACTGCAGAAGCTGGTGACTGAGTTTGTTAAAGTGTGTGAAAGAAGAAAGTTACGAGTAAATGTGAATAAGAGCAAGGTTATTAGGTACAGTAGGGTTGAGGGTCAAGTCAATTGGGAGGTATGAGTAAATGTGAATAAGAGCAAGGTTATTAGGTACAGTAGGGTTGAGGGTCAAGTCAATTGGGAGGTAAGTTTGAATGGAGAAAAACTGGAGGAAGTAAAGTGTTTTAGATATCTGGGAGTGGATCTGGCAGTGGATGGAACCATGGAAGCGGAGGGAATCATAGGGTGGGGGAGGGGGCGAAAATTCTGGGAGCCTTGAAGAATGTTTGGAAGTCGAGAACATTATCTCGGAAAGCAAAAATGGGTATGTTTGAAGGAATAGTGGTTCCAACAATGTTGTATGGCTGCGAGGCATAGGCTATGGATAGAGTTGTGCGCAGGAGGGTGGATGTGCTGGAAATGAGATGTTTGAGGACAATATGTGGTTTGATCAAGGAAGTAATGTAAGGGTAAGAGAGATGTGTGGAAATAAAAAGTGTGGTTGAGAGAGCAGAAGAGGGTGTTTTGAAATGGTTTGGTCACATGGAGAGAATGAGTGAGGAAAGGTTGACCAAGAAGATATATGTGTCAGAGGTGGAGGGAACGAGGAGAAGTGGGAGACCAAATTGGAGGTGGAAAGATGGGAGTGAAAAAGATTTTGAGTGATCGGGGCCTGAACATGCAGGAGGGTGAAAGGCGTGCAAGGAATAGAGTGAATTGGAACGATGTGGTATACCAGGGTCGACGTGCTGTCAATGGATTGAACCAGGGCATGTGAAGCGTCTGGGGTAAACCATGGAAAGTTCTGTGAGGCCTGGATGTGGAAAGGGAGCTGTGGTTTCAGTGCATTATTACATGACAGCTAGAGACTGAGTGTGAATGAATGGGGCTTTTGTTGTCTCTTCCTAGCGCTACCTCGCACACATGAGGGGGAGGGGGTTGTTATTCCATGTGTGGCGAGGTGGCGATGGGAATAAATAAAGGCAGATAGTATGAATTATGTACATGTGTATATATGTATATGTCTGTGTGTATATATATATATATATATATATATATATATATATATATATATATATATATATTATCCCTGGGGATAGGGGAGAAAGAATACTTCCCACGTATTCCCTGCGTGTCGTAGAAGGCGACTAAAAGGGGAGGGAGCGGGTGGCTGGAAATCCTCCCCTTTCTTGTTTTTTTTTAATTTTCCAAAAGAAGGAACAGAGAAGGGGGTCAGGTGAGGATATTCCCTCTAAGGCCCAGTTCTCTGTTCTTAACGCTACCTCGCTAACGCGGGAAATGGCAGCTGAATGAGTGTGTTAGTGGTTTTGATGCACGAGACCGGGTTATAGTGATGGGTGATTTGAATGCAAAGGTGAGTAATGTGGCAGTTGAGGGAATAATTGGTATACATGGGGTGTTCAGTGTTGTAAATGGAAATGGTGAAGAGCTTGTAGATTTATGTGCTGAAAAAGGACTGATGATTGGGAATACCTGGTTTAAAAAGCGAGATATACATAAGTATACTTATGTAAGTAGGAGAGATGGCCAGAGAGCGTTATTGGATTACGTGTTAATTGACAGGCGTGCGAAAGAGAGACTTTTGGATGTTAATGTGCTGAGAGGTGCAACTGGAGGGATGTCTGATCATTATCTTGTGGAGGCTAAGGTGAAGATCTGTATGGGTTTTCAGAAAAGAAGAGTGAATGTTGGGGTGAAGAGGGTGGTGAGAGTAAGTGAGCTTGAGAAGGAGACCTGTGTGAGGAAGTACCAGGAGAGACTGAGTACAGAATGGAAAAAGGTGAGAACAATGGAAGCAAGGGGAGTGGGGGAGGAATGGGATGTATTTAGGGAATCAGTGATGGATTGCGCAAAAGATGCTTGTGGCATGAGAGGAGTGGGAGGTGGGTTGATTAGAAAGGGTAGTGAGTGGTGGGATGAAGAAGTAAGAGTATTAGTGAAAGAGAAGAGAGAGGCATTTGGACGATTTTTGCAGGGAAAAAATGCAATTGAGTGGGAGATGTATAAAAGAAAGAGACAGGAGGTCAAGAGAAAGGTGCAAGAGGTGAAAAAAAGGGCAAATGAGAGTTGGGGTGAGAGAGTATCATTAAATTTTAGGGAGAATAAAAAGATGTTCTGGAAGGAGGTAAATAAAGTGCGTAAGACAAGGGAGCAAATGGGAACTTCAGTGAAGGGCGCAAATGGGGAGGTGATAACAAGTAGTGGTGATGTGAGAAGGAGATGGAGTGAGTATTTTGAAGGTTTGTTGAATGTGTTTGATGATAGAGTGGCAGATATAGGGTGTTTTGGTCGAGGTGGTGTGCAAAGTGAGAGGGTTAGGGAAAATGATTTGGTAAACAGAGAAGAGGTAGTGAAAGCTTTGCGGAAGATGAAAGCCGGCAAGGCAGCAGGTTTGGATGGTATTGCAGTGGAATTTATTAAAAAAGGGGGTGACTGTATTGTTGACTGGTTGGTAAGGTTATTTAATGTATGTATGACTCATGGTGAGGTGCCTGAGGATTGGTGGAATGCGTGCATAGTGCCATTGTACAAAGGCAAAGGGGATAAGAGTGAGTGCTCAAATTACAGAGGTATAAGTTTGTTGAGTATTCCTGGTAAATTATATGGGAGGGTATTGATTGAGAGGGTGAAGGCATGTACAGAGCATCAGATTGGGGAAGAGCAGTGTGGTTTCAGAAGTGGTAGAGGATGTGTGGATCAGGTGTTTGCTTTGAAGAATGTATGTGAGAAATACTTAGAAAAGCAAATGGATTTGTATGTAGCATTTATGGATCTGGAGAAGGCATATGATAGAGTTGATAGAGATGCTCTGTGGAAGGTATTAAGAATATATGGTGTGGGAGGAAAGTTGTTAGAAGCAGTGAAAAGTTTTTATCGAGGATGTAAGGCATGTGTACGTGTAGGAAGAGAGGAAAGTGATTGGTTCTCAGTGAATGTAGGTTTGCGGCAGGGGTGTGTGATGTCTCCATGGTTGTTTAATTTGTTTATGGATGGGGTTGTTAGGGAGGTAAATGCAAGAGTTTTGGAAAGAGGGGCAAGTATGAAGTCTGTTGTGGATGAGAGAGCTTGGGAAGTGAGTCAGTTGTTGTTCGCTGATGATACAGCGCTGGTGGCTGATTCATGTGAGAAACTGCAGAAGCTGGTGACTGAGTTTGGTAAAGTGTGTGGAAGAAGAAAGTTAAGAGTAAATGTGAATAAGAGCAAGGTTATTAGGTACAGTAGGGTTGAGGGTCAAGTCAATTGGGAGGTGAGTTTGAATGGAGAAAAACTGGAGGAAGTGAGGTGTTTTAGATATCTGGGAGTGGATCTGGCAGCGGATGGAACCATGGAAGCGGAAGTGGATCATAGGGTGGGGGAGGGGGCGAAAATTCTGGGGGCCTTGAAGAATGTGTGGAAGTCGAGAACATTATCTCGGAAAGCAAAAATGGGTATGTTTGAAGGAATAGTGGTTCCAACAATGTTGTATGGTTGTGAGGCGTGGGCTATGGATAGAGTTGTGCGCAGGAGGATGGATGTGCTGGAAATGAGATGTTTGAGGACAATGTGTGGTGTGAGGTGGTTTGATCGAGTGAGTAACGTAAGGGTAAGAGAGATGTGTGGAAATAAAAAGAGCGTGGTTGAGAGAGCAGAAGAGGGTGTTTTGAAGTGGTTTGGGCACATGGAGAGAATGAGTGAGGAAAGATTGACCAAGAGGATATATGTGTCGGAGGTGGAGGGAACGAGGAGAAGAGGGAGACCAAATTGGAGGTGGAAAGATGGAGTGAAAAAGATTTTGTGTGATCGGGGCCTGAACATGCAGGAGGGTGAAAGGAGGGCAAGGAATAGAGTGAATTGGAGCGATGTGGTATACCGGGGTTGACGTGCTGTCAGTGGATTGAATCAAGGCATGTGAAGCGTCTGGGGTAAACCATGGAAAGCTGTGTAGGTATGTATATTTGCGTGTGTGGATGTATGTATATACATGTGTATGGGGGGGGGGGTTGGGCCATTTCTTTCGTCTGTTTCCTTGCACTACCTCGCAAACGCGAGAGACAGCGACAAAGTATAAAAAAAAAAAAAAAAAAAAAAAAAATATATATATATATATATATATGTGTGTACATTGAGATGTATAGGTATGTATATTTGTGTGTGTGGATGTGTATGTATATACATGTGTATGTGGGTGGGTTGGGCCATTCTTTCGTCTGTTTCCTTGCACTACCTCGCTAACGCAGGAGACAGCGACAAAGGAAAATAATAAAAAAAAGTGTTTGTCATAAATGAATGGTTAGATGTAATGTTCCAAGTCCATGGTAAAACAAACAATTTGCTGATTATTTATAAATCTCTAGGACAGGAGTAGGAAAACCACAAAATTATGCTACACAAAATGAGATTTGTAAATAAACATCAAAGTGCTTGGAACATAAAGTCTACCTATCATTCCTGTGTAGCAATCAAATAGTCATCATGGCCCTGATTACATGACATCTTTATGCTACACAAAACATGGACTTGGAACATTCATCTCCTTATCATTTCTTTGTAACAGTCATATAACTAACAATATATTCATCATGGCTCTGGTTCCATGACATCTTTACAGCCTAGAAACTGGTACAGCATAGTTCATAAAGAACTAAAAATTTCTCTTGATTCCCCAGAATGCAGATAACCATTAGTCTTAATTACCCAGCAACTGGTTAAATGAAACTAATTTTTTTTTGAAAATTTATTTCACACATACATCTATACTACCGTTTATTTAGTTTTAAGAGATAATCAATATCCACAAAAAATGGAACCATCCTAAGAAAAGGCTTCAGCCTCCCAACTTGTGCAAAGTATGCTATGTAAAATGTTCTTTAAATGTACGTTTTTTTTTTTTTTTTTTCAAATGATCTCCATGCAACTATTTATACACACATTCCTCTTGCACAGACTCCTGAATATTGTGTACCTTCATCAAACTATAGACTTTTCTCATGACCTCAAATTTAGACACTTTTTACCTTCCACATCATTAACTAGAATGTGGTTTTCATCTCCAGATTTTCTGGATTAAACCCTACCAATAATGTGAAAAGATTCCACACTCAATCTAGAGTCCAATATACTGAAAAGTTGTAATCCTGTTGACAGTCAAAAGGTTATTTTATTAGAGATGTGCTTAAAGTATCAATGGCAAGTGTGCATCAATTACTTTATCCCTTATGTGAAATGCTTCTAGTGGTTAAAAAAAAATCAAATGTGAAACATGATTATGCCAAATTATTAGATGATCAAGATGGCACTGATAAAAATGAATTGTTTGATGATCATAAGAAACATGGAAAACTTTTCCATTAGTGAAGTTTACAATGACAGAATGGAAGGTAATGATCAAAGGGACAAGGACAGCCTTGACTGTAAGCTACACAAACTATTAGACAAATACAAACAAGTAAATTATCTATAAATATAATAGATTCTTATAAAGAAACATTAATCAGATAAGAAACCTTATATGCAAAATAATAATAATAATAAGGAAAAATTATGCTTACATTTTACACATACAAAATCAGTCTATGTTATAAAACAATATATCACTGGTTTGTTTTGATTTTCCCAAAAATTTGGTGTTATTATCCAGTACCACATACCCAGGAACACAATGTCATGCAACCTGTAAAAAAATATTCTTAAAGCATCCATATGTCATTCACACAACAGTCTGAATCTGGAGAGAGTTTCTTAAGTTATGGAAACATTTTCAGCTATCACAAGGGCATGGAGATCAACAGGTTAGTGTGCCTGTTGGCAGCAACTGCAAGCGCTTAAATTACTACAATTTATTGAACAGCCACAATAATCAACAGAGAGTGCTTTAAAATAAATTTGTCATTTGTCATATGTACATGCAGGATACATCTATAAGGCTGTCTTAAGGGAAAATGAGTCTGGGTTCATATATATCCCTCCAATCAAGCTCCTCCAAAACAGCATCTTTATCCTGTTCATCCTCAGTCAAGTCAACTTCATCTTCTTCAAAGGTAAGATCAACCTCTTCCACTTCTTTCTTGCTCTGATTAACATTTGATTCTCTCTTGGACTTTATCTTATCTGTTAAAGAGAATAATCATCAATTTCACATTACAACAGTCTGTGATCAATTGGAAAAAAAAAAAATAGTGTGCTGCATATTTTTCTTGTATCTTTAAACTACTATATCCATATACTATGCACCTTACTCATGTTGGATTTCAGAACCAATTTGAATAAATGTTTTGTAAGAGATAGTCCAAGGATCAAAGAGGCCAAAACAACCAGATTATTTTTAATGGTAAATATGGTGGTCACATTACAATTACTGCAGAGGTCTCTTCCACTGCCAGGATGATGCATGAAAAATTCTGATCCAGAAGCACACTTTTTCTGAAGAAAAACCATTTTGTTTGAAAACTGAAATATAAAATACTGAAAGGCTTTTATATCTGAATTTATACTATGAAACATATCATAATGACCAACAGATATGAACATGGAGAAAATGATCACCTAATCCTGTAATCATTTGCATGCTCAAATACAAGACTTTATGGTCCCCAAACAATATTTCTGCCAAAGAATCATATTCAGCATGAAAAATAGGTCCTATACTGGAGTAGTGAATCAAACAAACCAGTTTTCCAAAGAAAAATATCAAAAAAATGCAAGGTACTTTTTGTTTCAAAACTGGAATATATTTAATGAAAAGTCTTCTATGTTTGAAATTTGAATGTAAAATATAATGCTTCCTCTGGTGGACGGAAACCAATAAATATAAATACACTTCCCATGTATTTTTCAATACTGTAGTCATTTAAATGGATAATTATAGGACTTATTGGCCCCTAAACAATATCTCAGTTCCATAATCATATCATCTCTGGGGTAGGGATGAATGAACTCTACGTCTATATTCCTTGTGTCATAGGTGATTAAAGGCGGTAAGAGTTGGGGGCTGGAAACTCTTCCCTTCTTGTATCTAAATTTCTATAATACAGAACAGAGGGAGCCAAGCTGGGAGTGCTTATCCCCCTTAAAGGTTCAGGCTGGAGTACCTAAATGTGTGTGGCTTTAATTGAGAGGATAAAAAAGGGAAGATAGGTAATATGTTTGAGAAAAGAAACCTGGAAGTTCTGGTTCAAAGTGAAACAAAAGCTTTAGAGTACAGGGGAAGAATGGTTTGGAAATGTCTTCAGAGCTTAAGCCAGGGGTTGGTGAGAGGAAAACAGATAAAGAGATGTGCTTATCGTCCTCAAAGGCTCAAGCTGGGTTGTCTAAATGTGTGTGGATGTAACCAAGATGAGAAGAAAGGGGAACCAGGTTGTATGTTTATGGAAAGAAACCTGGATATTCTGGCTATGAGTGTAACAGCTAAAGAGTAAAGGGGAAGAATGGTTTGGAAATGTCTTGCGAGCTAAGCCAGTGACAAGACAATAGATAAGGAAGGAATAGCACTACTGCTGGAGCAGGTTTTGTTGGAGTGCGTGAAAGTGCAAGAAAGTGAGTTCCAGACTAATGAGGGCAAAAATGAAAGTCGATGGCAAGAGATGAGTGATTATCAGCACTTATGCACTGAGCCATGAGAAGAAAAATCATGAGGCAAGATTTTGGGAGCAGCTGAGTGGGCAATTTAGATGCAAGGGTGAATAATGTGGTTGAGGGTATCATTGGGGGCATGGAGTACTCTGGAAAGTGAACGGAAATGGTGATTAGCTTGTGGAGTTGTGAGATAAAAAACAAAGACTGGTGATCGGAATATCTGATTTAAAAAGAGGGAAATCCACAAGTATAAGAATGTGAATAGAAAAGATGGTTAATAAGCATTATTGAATTCCATATTAACTGATAGGCATGTAAAGTAGAGACTTTTAGATGTCAATGTACTGACAGGGGCAGCTGGTGTGATGTCTGATCATTACCATGTAGAAATGAGGGTGAAGATTTGTATATTTCTTTTGGAAAAAATGAAACATTGTCAGGCAGAAGACAGTAGCGAGAGCAAGTGAGTTTGAAAATGAGACTTGAGTTGAGAAATACCTACTGATTGTGTGCAGGATGGCAAAAGGTGAAAGCTGATGTAACTAGGGAAGTAAGCAAGGAACAGGATGTATTCAGAGAAGCAGTGATGGCATGTGCAGGAGATGCATGTTACATGCGAAAGGTGGAATCAAGAAGTGAAAAGTGAAAAGTTTTTATCGAGGATGTAAGGCAAGTGTACGTGTAGGAAGAGAGGAAAGTGATTGGTTCTCAGTGAATATTGGTTTGCGGCAGGGGTGTGTGATGTCATAATGCTTGTTTAATTTGATTATGGATGGGGTTGTTGGGGAGGTGAATGCAAGAGTTTTGGAAAGAGGGGCAAGTATGCAGTCTGTTGTGGATGAGAGAGCTTGGGAAGTGAGTCAGGTGTTGTTTACTGATGATACAGCGCTGGTGACTGATTCGTGTGAGAAACTGCAGAAGCTAGTGACTGAGTTTGGTAAAGCGCGTGAAAGAAGAAAGCTGACAGTAAATGTGAATAAGAGCAAGGTTATTAGGTACAGTAGGGTTGAGGGACAAGTCAATTGGGAGGTAAGTTTAAATGGAGAAAAACTGGAGGAAGTGAAGTGTTTTAGATATCTGGGAGTGGATTTGGCAGCGGATGGAACCATGGATGCGGAAGTGAATCATAGGGTGGGGGAGGGGGCGAAAGTTCTGGGAGCGTTGAAGAATGTGTGGAAGTCGAGAACATTATCTCGGAAAGCAAAAATGGGTATGGTTGAAGGAATAGTGGTTCCAACGATGTTATATGGTTGCAAGGCGTGGGCTATAGATAGAGTTGTGCAGAGGAGGGTGGATGTGTTGGAAATGAGACATTTGAGGACAATATGTGGTATGAGGTGGTTTGATCGAGTAAGTAATGAAAGGGTAAGAGAGATGTGTGGTAATGAAAAGAGTGTGGTTGAGAGAGCAGAAGAGGGTGTTTTGAAATGGTTTGGTCACACGGAGAGAATGAGTGAGGAAAGACTGACAAAGAGGATATATGTGTCAGAGGTGGAGGGAACGAGAAGTGGGAGACCAAATTGAAGGTGGAAAGATGGAGTGAAAAAGATTTTGAGTGATCGGGGCCTGAACATGCAGGAGGGTGAAAGGTGTGCAAGGAATAGAGTGAATTGGAACGATGTGGTATACCAGGGTCGATGTACTGTCAATGGATTGAACCAGGGCGTGAGAAGCGTCTGGGGTAAACCATGGAAAGTTCTGTGGGGCCTGGATGTGGAAAGGGAGCTGTGGTTTCAGTGCATTATACATGACAGCTAGAGACTGAGTGTGAACGAATGTGGCCTTTGTTGTCTTTTCATAGCGCTACCTCGTGCACATGAGTGGGGAAAGGGTTGTTGTTTCATGTGTGGCGGGGTGGCGATGGGAATGAATAACAGCAGGTAGTATGAATTATGTACATGTGTCTATATGTATATGTCTGTGTGTGTATATATATGTATATGTTGAGATGTATAGGTATGTATATTTGCGGGTGTGGACGTGTATGTATATACATGTGTATGTGGGTGGGTTGGGCCATTCTTTCGCCTGTTTTCTTACTCTACCTCGCTAACGCGGGAGACAGCGACAAAGCAAATGAATAAAATAAATAGTTCAGGAATTTTTTCTAGCCCAAAAACCTTTTTGTTTTAAAACTGAAATATAACAAAAAATTCCTATATATAAAATAATACTGGAAAATACCTCATAGTGCATCCCCATGCCAACAGATACCCAATAAATAATATAAGAATAATCACAGAATCTTCTGAAAGATTAATAATTAATGACATATTTACAGACGTTAATGTCTTACACATATACTTCAACCTCAGATTCGAATTCAGCTTGAAAAATAATACCTATACTGAGATTTTCAAGTAAATCTATCCCATCACAAAAATACCAAGAATCAATCGTAAGAAGTGTTGGCTCAAAAACCTTTTTCTTTTAAAAGTGATATAAGACATAATGAAAGGTTTCTATATCTGAAATATTCGAGGAAAATATTTCACAATTCTTCCCCATGCCAAAAAGACACCCAATAAATACGAACTGAATAATCACAGAATCTTGTAAGAAAATAACAAACATATGCTTATTTACAGGTCTTAATGTTACCTATCATAAATTTCAAGCAAAGATTTGAATTCAGCATGAAAAATAGTCCCTCTGAGATTTTTAAGTAAATCCATTATCATATAAAAATACAAAAAACTGCTGATGATATAGTTCAGGAAAATTTTTAGCCAAAAAATTTTTTTCTTTTCCTATACTGAAATATGACAAAATGGAATACTACTATACTTAAAATAATCATGGAAAATATGTCAATGCTTCCTCAAGCTAACAGAGAACCAGTAAATAAGAACCAAATAATCAGAGAATCTTCTAAAAGGGTAACCATTAATCATTTACTTACAGGCCTTAATGTCCGCTAACATATATTTTAGTTTCAGATTTGAATACAGTAAGAAAATTGGTCCTTTTACTGAGGTTTTCAAGCAAATCTATTAACCTTACGAAAATACCAATAATTGCAGGTAATAAATATTTTGTTCAGGGAATTTTTCAGCCTTAAAACCTTCTTGTTTCAAAATTGAAATATGATGAAACATTTCTATACATAGTTATAATGATAATGGAAAATATCTCAAGTGATTCCCCAAGCCAACAGATACACAATAAATACAAACCAAATAATCACTATCTCTTAAAAGAGTATCATTCAATTACTTATTCAAAGGCCTTAACATCTACCAACATATATTTCAAGCACAGATTTGAATTCAACATTAAAGATAGTCCATATACTGAGGTTTTCAAGCAGACCTATTCCTGTCACAAAAATTCCAAAAACTGCTAGTAATAACAGTTCAAGGAATTTTTTAGCCCAAACACCTTTTTCCTTTAAAACTGAATTATGATATAATGAAACATTGCTACACTTGAAATAAACAAAGAAAATGCCTCATTATGCTTCCCAAAGATGAAAGATACCCAATAAATACAAACTAAATAATCACAGATTCTTGTAAAACAGTAAGAAATAATTACTTATTCACAAGCATTAATATCCCCACATACATTTCAATCATGGATTCAAATTCATTATGAAAAATAGTCCTTAAACTGAGATTTTTTTTAGCAAATCTATCAACCCTCACAAAAATACCAAAAATCACAGCCCAAAAACCTTCCTCTTTTAAAACTGAAATATGACATCATGAAACACTTCTATAATCAAAATAATCAAAGGAAATATCTCACAATACTTCCCTAAGCTGAAAAATACCCAATAAATACAAGCCAAATAATCTGAGAATATTCTTAAAAAGAGTAACCATTCTTAACTTTTTTGCAGGCTTTAATATCCGCTTACATATATTTCTACCCGATTCAAATTCACCATGAAGTTTTCAAGCAAATCTGTTACCCCTCACAAAAATACCAAAACTTTCAGGAAAGTTTTAACCCTGAGTGAAACGAAGCTCAAGGGTAAAGGGGAAGAGTGGTTTGGAAATGTCTTGGGAGTAAAGTCAGGGGTTAGTGAGAAGACAAGAGCAAGGGAAGGAGTAGCAGTACTCCTGAAACAGGAGTTGTGGGAGTATGTGATAGAATGTAAGAAAGTAAATTCTCGATTAATATGGGTAAAACTGAAAGTTGATGGAGAGAGATGGGTGATTATTGGTGCATATGCACCTGGGCATGAGAAGAAAGATCATGAGAGGCAAGTGTTTTGGGAGCAGCTGAATGAGTGTGTTAGTGGTCTTGATGCACGAGACCAGGTTATAGTGATGGGTGATTTGAATGCAAAGGTGAGTAATGTGGCAGTTGAGGGAATAATTGGTATACATAGGGTGTTCAGTGTTGTAAATGGAAATGGTGAAGAGCTTGTAGATTTATGTGCTGAAAAAGGACTGGTGATTGGGAATACCTGGTTTAAAAAGCGAGATATACATAAGTATACGTATGTAAGTAGGAGAGATGGCCAGAGAGCGTTATTGGATTATGTGTTAATTGACAGGCGCACGAAAGAGAGACTTTTGGATGTTAATGTGCTGAGAGGTGCAAATGGAGGGTTGTCTGATCATTATCTTGTGGAGGCTAAGGTGAAGATTTGTATGGGTTTTCAGAAAAGAAGAGTGAATGTTGGGGTGAAGAGGGTGGTGAGAGTAAGTGAGCTTGGGAAGGAGACTTGTGTGAGGAAGTACCAGGAGAGACTGAGTACAGAATGGAAAAAGGTGAGAACAATGGAAGTAAGGGGAGTGGGGGAGGAATGGGATGTATTTAGGGAATCAGTGATGGATTGCGCAAAAGATGCTTGTGGCATGAGAAGCATGGGAGGTGGGTTGATTAGAAAGGGTAGTGAGTGGTGGGATGAAGAAGTAAGATTATTAGTGAAAGAGAAGAGAGAGGCATTTGGACGATTTTTGCAGGGAAAAAATGCAATTGAGTGGGAGATGTATAAAAGAAAGAGACAGGAGGTCAAGAGAAAGGTGCAAGAGGTGAAAAAGAGGGCAAATGAGAGTTGGGGTGAGAGAGTATCATTAAATTTTAGGGAGAATAAAAAGATGTTCTGGAAGGAGGTAAATAAAGTGCATAAGACAAGGGAGCAAATGGGAACTGCAGTGAAGGGCGCAAATGGGGAGGTGATAACAAGTAGTGGTGATGTGAGAAGGAGATGGAGTGAGTATTTTGAAAGTTTGTTGAATGTGTTTGATGATAGAGTGGCAGATATAGGGTGTTTTGGTCGAGGTGGTGTGCAAAGTGAGAGGGTTAGGGAAAATGATTTGGTAAACAGAGAAGAGGTAGTAAAAGCTTTGTGGAAGATGAAAGCTGGCAAGGCAGCAGGTTTGGATGGTATTGCAGTGGAATTTATTAAAAAAGGGGGCGACTGTATTATTGACTGGTTGGTAAGGTTATTTAATGTATGTATGACTCATGG